>NW_027361811.1:2470000-2992500 GCF_039654945.1 Dendrobates tinctorius | reverse complement strand
TGAGGAAAAAGTGAAAGTAAAAGTGTTGGAGGCAAATTGACAGCTGCCAGATGTGAACAAGGGGGACTTAAAGAATGAGAGCGATGGCGCCAAACAGTATATACCATACAGTAGCTAAGGTGGGGCCCTGACATGGGATACTCACCACACACGGGGATATGAACGCACACACAAAATGCGCCACACACTACCACGTGCTTCAACACATATACCACCCTCAGCACAGATTTCACCACTCATACACCAACCTCGCCACATAAAAGTCGAAACACAAAAGTCGCCACGCTGTCCCAGAGCTGTTTAAAAGATGAAAAATGAGCTGTGATTGGTTGCTATCAGCAACAGTTTTCTTTGTAGACAGTTGTGGTAACTGAGGCCTATTATTCTTACCATTTCTATGGTGTTATCGTCCTTCTATAAAGCTGGAAATAAATAATTTATTACCGTGCCTACACAGACCACCCTCTGACACAGACTGCAGGGGGAGCCCTGTATCACACAGGAAAGGATTAGATACACGGCTCAGCAGTCAGTATCACACAGGATAGGATTAGATACACAGCATCACACAGGATAGGATTAGATACACGGCTCAGCAGTCAGTATCACACAGGATAGGATTAGATACACAGCTCAGCACACAGTATCACACAGGATAGGATTAGATACACGGCTCAGCAGTCAGTATCACACAGGATAGGATTAGATACGCAGCTCAGCAGTCAGTATCACACAGGATAGGATTAGATACACGGCTCAGCAGACAGTATCACACAGGATAGGATTAGATACACGGCTCAGCAGTCAGTATCACACAGGATAGGATTAGATACACAGCTCAGCACACAGTATCACACAGGATAGGATTAGATACACGGCTCAGCAGTCAGTATCACACAGGATAGGATTAGATACGCAGCTCAGCAGTCAGTATCACACAGGATAAGATTAGATACACGGCTCAGCAGACAGTATCACACAGGAGAGGATTAGATACAGAGCTGAGCAGTCAGTAACACACATGATAGGATTAGATACACTGCTCAGCAGTCAGTATCACACAGGATAGGATTAGATACACAGCTCAGCAGTCAGTATCACACAGGATAGGATTAGATACACAGCTCAGCAGTCAGTATCACACAGAATAGTATTAAATACACAGCTCAGCACACAGTATCACACATAATAGGATTAGATACACAGCTCAGCAGTCAGTATCACACAGGATAGGATTAGATGCACGGTTTTTGTGTGCAATATAATCAATATAATTTGTTATAACTAACCACAATTGAGGTACTGTCACACTTAGCGATGCACCAGCGATCCCGACCAGCGATATGACGCGGTCAGGATCGCTGGCACATCGCTAAGTGGTCGCTAGTGAGCTGCCACATAGGCAGATCTCACCAGCGACATCGCTGGGGACGGGGGTCGCTACTTACCTGTCAGACGAGGCGATCCTGACGTTCTCCCGCCCGGCTCCACGCGTCGCTCGTCTCTCCACAGGAAGCCCAGCAGGAAGCGCCCGACGAGAAACAGTCCTGGACGTTCTCACGCGATCAGCGATAATCACCGGGGGAGCGGGTCGGAGGTAAGTATCAGACATAGTGATATTGCTAGCGATATCGCTTAGTGTGACAGGCCCTTTGGTTACTGTGCCCAGGCAACGCCGGGCTCTTCAGCTAGTTAGTACATATTCTTCATTGTTCCCTTTTCCGCTGTGAAGATAAGTCTAAGTTACATCATATGTCAGAACAAGTATTTGTGGCTGTTATTTAAAGTGGTTGTCCAACAGTAAAATACATTTCTTAGGCATTGATTGATTAAAAAAAAAAATTAAACGGAGGCACACTCACTTTCTCTTTGCCTATTTTTCTCACTTTAACAGATGAAAATAAACGGATAAGGGAAAATGTACAGTTTTCATTCAGCTGTATAATAATTCTGCACACTAATGGTTGCCCAATAATTCTGCACACATACACTAAATATTCTAAGAAAGACAAAACCTCACTTTTATGTTCTTAGATATTCAGATTTCAGGTTATTAACCTTTTGGATTGACCAGACAAATAAAATTGCCTACTTATTGTGCACACAGTGTAGTCATCTAACCACTGTAGGCTGTAGCAGAGCTGGGACTTCAAAATGGGACAGACACTTCTGAGTGCAGGCAACTAGAAGTACAGCATTTAAAGGGAATCTGTCAGCAGGTGATTGCTATATAATCCGAGAGCACCATGGTGTGGTGAAAGAGAACCTGATTCCAGCGATGTTTCACTTGCAATGTTTTGCTGTTTATTACATGCAGTGATAATGTATATTTTTAGCATTTTGGTTGCAGGGCACTTTTGGGGACAGTTTCAATTATAGATTGTGATTGTACACTTTCACAACTTGTCATTCATGCTCGGGATTTATTATTATTTCTCTATTTTTTGAAAACTGCACGCTGCAATCCAGGGTCCATCTGGTCCATTTGCATTTTATTGCCTGTGATCATTATATCACGCATGGGGGGGAACACTGCTTTGGTTTTAAGTATGTTTTAAACTGTTATTGTTAATAAAGTTTTGCTTTTTTACATAGTACTGTGGTGTGCATTCCCTACGTGGTACTTTTTCTTGTGTTTGTCCATATCAGCAAGAGATGATCACAACAGGACAAATGATCTGGTGCATTGTAGTCCAATCACGCCCCTAGAAATGATTAGCAGCTCTCTGTCACTATACAATGTTCACAGGAAGTTGTGAGTGGGGTTATACAAACATCAATAACTGAGCTCTGCTCAATCTGCAGCAGAGAATACTATTAATAAGGCCACGATCACACATGCAAGAAACACGACCGAGTCTCGCATGTTAATACCCGGCACTGCCGCCAGCACTCGGATTGGAGCGTGCAGCCTCATAGCAATACATGGCCGCTGCACTCTTCCGAGTGCAGGGTATTAACATGCGAGACTCGGCCATGTTTCTCGCATGTGTGATCCCGGCCTAATAATAATATGAGTACCGTAATAATCTAATAATACTACTATAGTGATTATATCATAACTTCTGCACCCAGTAAACCAAGTGACGCACCACTGGAATCAGGGTCTCTGCTCCTACCTCATGCTCCTGTCAGATGACAGTAAAAACCTGGTGACAGGTTAAGGAAACCAGGTTTAAGCAGCCCTATACAGGGGCAGCATAAAGTAGTGACAAAGCCTCTGCATTTTTTTTTGTTTATTTTTCTTTCAAATGAAGAACCTGATTATCAATGAAATTGCTGAAGTCTGCTGCACAGACTTTACAGGATCACCTGGAAGAACTTTGAATGGCAGTCAGTTTAGAGGGTGACACAGGTAGGAAGGGATGAAATTTTCTTTTACCAAGCAAAATATTCAAAAAAGATTCTTAAGGAGGTTTTCCACTATCAATTTAACCCACTTTTACATGTGCTAACTCTTCCTAACTAACAGTTTTCTAATCAACTCCTATTGCCTTCCATGCTCCTGTAAGCTCATCTCTACAGTGCCTTGTGAAAGTATTTGGCCCCCTGGAACTTTTCAACCTTTTCCCACATATCATGCTTCAAACATAAAGATACCAAATGTAAATTTTTGGTGAAGAATCAACAACAACTGGGACACAATTGTGAAGTTGAATGAAATTTTTTGGTTATTTTAAATTTTTGTGGAAATTAAAAAACTGAAAAGTGGGGCGTGCAATATTATTCGGCCCCTTTACTTTCAGTGCAGCAAACTCACTCCAGAAGTTCATTGTGGATCTCTGAATGATCCAATGTTGTCCTAAATGACTAATGATGATAAATATAATCCACCTGTGTGTAATCAAGTCTCCGGATAAATGCACCTGCTCTGTGATAGTCTCAGGGTTCTGTTTGAAGCACAGAGAGCATCATGAAGACCAAGGAACACAACAGGCAGGTCCATGATACTGTTGTTGAGAAGTTTTAAACCGGATTTGGATACAAAATGATTTCTAAAACTTTAAACATCCCAAGGAGCACTGTGCAAGCGATCATATTGAAATGGAAGGAGTATCATACCACAGCAAATCTACCAAGACCCGGCCGTCCCTCTAAACTTTCATCTCAAACAAGGAGAAGACTGATCAGAGATGCAACCAAGAGGCCCATGATCACTCTGAATGGACTGCAGAGATCTACAGCTGAGGTGGGACAGTCTGTCCATAGGACAACAATCAGTCGTACACTGCACAAATCTGGCCTTTATGGAAGAATGGCAAGAAGAAAGCCATTTCTCAAAGATAGCCATAAAAAGTGTTGTTTAAAGTTTGCAACAAGCCACCTGGGAGACACACCAAACATGTGAAAGAAGGTGCTCTGGTCAGATGAAACCAAAATCGAACTTTTTGGCAACAATGCCAAACGATATGTTTGGCGTAAAGGCAACACAGCTCATCACCCTGAACACACCATCCCCACTGTCAAACATAGTGGTGGCAGCATCATGGGTTGGGGCTGCTTTACTTCAGCAGGGACAGGGAAAATGGTTAAAATTGATGGGAAGATGGATGGAGCCAAATACAGGACCATACTTGAAGAAAACCTGTTGGAGTCAGCAAAAGACCTGAGACTGGGACGGAGATTTGTCTTCCAACAAGACAATGATCCCAAACATAAAGCCAAATCTACAATGGAATGGTTCACAAATAAACGTATCCAGGTGTTAGAATGGCCAAGTCAAAGTTCAAACCTGAAACCAATCGAGAATCTGTGGAAAGAGCTGAAAACTTCTGTTCACAAATGATCTCTATCAAACCTCACTGAGCTCGAGGTGTTTCCCAAGGAAGAATGAGCAAGAATTTCAGTCTCTCGATGTACAAAACTGATAGAGACATACCCAAAGTAAATTGCAGCTGTAATCGCAGCAAAAGGTGGCACAACAAAGTATTAAGTTAAAGGGGCCGAATAATATTGCACGCCCCACTTTTCAGTTTTTGAATTTCCACAAAAATGTAAAATAACCAATAAATTTCATTCAACTTCACAATTGTGTCCCACTTGTTGTTGATTCTTCACCAAAAATTTACATTTGGTATCTTTATGTTTGAAGCATGATATGTGGGAAAAGCTTGAAAAGTTCCAGGGGGCCAAATACTTTCGCAAGGCACTGTATGTAGGTCTTCTGTTGTGATTTCGGCTCTGTTATTTCTGGTCTAGTGACAGGAATCAGACGTACAGAGCAGGGCACCTCTGTGAGTGACGGCAGTCTGAGCACACATGCTCTGTTCAGACTTCACTCTCCTCCTCTGCCTGGATCCTGTTGATGTTTTGAAGTTCCGTCTCTTCAGCTGACAAGCTCTGCAATGTGCTGCTTGTAATCAGAATCACAGCGCTTCTCAGTTGAAAGGATGGCACTTTAAAGGGAATCTGTCAACAGTTTTTTGGCCTATCAACTAAAAATATCATCTAATAGAGTGTGAGCTATACATTCTCCAACTACTTGTGAAACCCCCTGACTCCCCATGAATCCCCCATAAAAACCTTTTATATTGCCCCTGCGCGGTATGGTAATATGCTCAGTCCGGTCCGATGGGCGTTGGTTCTGGTCCCTCTCTCCACCCCAAATCGGTGTGCTGTACGCATTCCGCTCTGTGAATAGCGATGTCCGCGTACAGGTCCTGGGCATTCAAATTGCCTTCCGCGTGTGCGCAGTATAATTTGCCCAATTGTGGGCAAAGCTGAAAAGCATTAATGCGGATGCGCCGGATTTACTATGTCCCAGAAGTATTTTGCTGTGTGTGTCTTTCTTAACCCTTTACTACTATTGGATTAATAATGGATAGGTGTCTTATTGACACCACTCCATTATTAACCCGGCTTAATGTCCCTTTTCAATTGCAAGGTGACATTAACCCCTTATTAACCCACATGCCACCGCTAAAGGCAATTGGAATAGAGAGGCTAAGCGCCAGGAAAGGCGCATCTTACAGATGCGCCTTTTCTGGGGTGGCTGGGGGCAGGCAGATGTTTGTAGCCAGGGGGAAGGGTAATAACCCTGGTCCCTCCCTAGGCTATTAATATCTGCCCTCACACACTGGCTTTCCCTCTCTGGTGGAGAAAATTGAGTGGGAGCCCACACAATTTTTTCCACGATTATAGCCTTAAATTTAACCTCTAGAGTTCCAAATTTTTACTAACACATATTAATTAAACTGACATATATAAATCGTTTTGATATGCCTTGGTTTACTATTTGGAAACCATATGTAATATCATTCCTGGGTCTGTAATGATTTTACAGAACCCGGCAATTGATTCAGCGGCTATTATGTTATGTAGAACGCTATGAACTATAAATATATATATATATGCGTGCGTCTCAATGACGTGTGTGTATATATATATATATATATATATATATACATATGTATTCTATGTGTACATATCTAGTCTTTCGTTTGTGTTTTAACCATTGTGTTCCATTATATGTCCATTTTGCTAGCCGGCGAGAAAATCTCACCGTACGGCTGCCATACGGATGTCACACGGTTATTTTGATGCAAGAAAATCGCATCATCGTATTAAAAATGGATTACATACGGATCACTATTCATGAAACATTGATGCGATTCTCGGCCGTAAAAAACGGACCGATTTTTATATGTTATGTGTGACTCCAGCCTTGGAAAGAGTTCGGATATAAGAAAGGGGGTGAAATTAGTAATGAAAAACTGGGAGGCTTACAAAAAAAGCCACATGGGGGACAAACCCTTTAGATCCAAGAGATCTGATGCACTGTATTAAAAAACTTTAAAAACGTGGTCTGTGTACTAGTTATGTAAACATTTGAAAAAGCAAAAAAAACTACATAAAAGGGTAAAAAAGGCTTTAAAACAGAAAATTTGTGCCTACTTACTTTTGAATTGCATCACATACAGCACACAAAAATTGACTGTCAAGGACTTCATATGGCTGGGGTCCATGGTAGAGAAGTAAAGCTTCCAGCAATGGGACAACTTCAGACAAGGTAAGAATAGGAATACATGCAATGCATATTGAGCGCACTTGATCCGCCAAGATTCTATAGAAAAAGGCATGAAAAATAAAAATAGGGATTTATGATAGTGTAAACATTTCTAATAATCAAAATCAATATAATTATCATATCCACATATATAAGGATATGGGCTAGACAAAACAAGGATTAGAATCAGGACAAAAGACAGGATCAGGAAGCTATTAAGACTGGCGCTTCCTAAACCAGTTCTAAACTAAAGTGGACTGGAAAAGTGTGTGCTGAATTTAGTGAAAGGTGCATAACTCTAAATAAATATGGCCCATCCTTGTATTTCAAGGAGCCAGAAAGAAAAATCTACACCAACTACATTTGGTGGGCAGACAGAATCCAGTCCTTTGGCTAAGTAAAGGCCCCGTCTCACATAGCGAGATCGCTGATGCGTCAACGATTTTTGTGATGCAACAGCGATCTCGCCTGCGATCTCGCTACATGTGAGACACATAGCGGCGACCGGCCCCCCAGCTGGATATCGCTGCTCGTGCTCGAATGTCCTGGGCCATTTTTTCATCGTCGGCGTCCCGCTGGCCAACTTGCATTGCTGTGTTTGACGCCGACGAGTCACCTCGTTGGCGACGCAGAACTCAGGGACACAGGTTGGAATCGTTCAGAATAGCTGCTGTGTGACAACGCACCAGCGATCCTTACCAGGTCGCATCGTTGTCGGGATCTCTGGTGCGTCATTGAAGAGATCTGCCTGTTTGGCAGATTACTAGCGACGCACCAGCGATCCCTACCAGGTCGTGTCGTTGTCGGGATCGTTGGTGCGTCGCTATGTGAAACGGGACCCTAATATACACTTTTCAAAAAGATACAGATGTATGTGGAAAATAAACAGAGTGCCATACAATCATGATAAAAAATTATGTACAACCTCTTTAAAGTCTCTAATATAATTGAGGATGTCTTTCCAATTTGGTCTTGTGTTAGCACTCGTCTGAATGCTCCAGATCAGCAATCTGGTAAAACTTCTGCTTTTATTGAGGTGGTCTCACTTGCTGAAGATCAAGAAAACAAGGACATTGGAATAGCAAGGGTGTACTTAATTTTTAATATACTACTTTTGGTATTGTTTTTGTTAAATAATGACACAATGTTATTTGTCATGTGTTGCTTTTCATATACAGTATGGTTGTATTTACCTAGTTTTCAGATCTTCTAAAAGGACCAGATTATTTATATTATGTCTGGATATGTAAAAACATAGAAGGTGTGTTTAACTTCTCTCATGACTGTATATTTTGACTCTTTTTTGACTGAAAAACTGGCTTAACCCCTTTACTCCCAAGGGTGGTTTGCATGTTAATGACCAGGCCAATTTTTACAATTCTGACCACTGTCCCTTTAAGATTAGGTAATAACTTTGGAACGCTTCCATGGATCCCGGTGATTCTGACAATGTTCTCTCGTGACATATTGTACTTCATGATAGTGGTAAAATTTCTTTGATATAACGTGCATTTATTTGTGAAAAAAAAAACGGAAATTTGGTGAAAATTTTGCAATTTTCCAATTTAGAATTTTCATGCCCTTAAATCAGAGATATGTCACATAAAATACTTAATAAGTAACATTTCCCACATGTTTACTTTACATCAGCACAATTTTGGAACCAAAATTTTTTTTTGTTAGATAGTTATAAGGCTTAAAAGTTGACCAGCGATTTCTCATTTTTACACCATTTTTTTTTTTTAGGGGCCACATCACATTTGAAGTCATTTTGAGGGGTCTATATGATAGAAAATACCCAAAAGTGACACCATTCTAAAAACTGCACCCCTGAAGGTGCTCAAAACCAAATTCAAAAAGTTTATTAACCCTTCAGGTGCTTCACAGGAATTTTTGGAATGTTTAAAAAAAAAAAAAAAAAATGAACATTTAACTTTTCTTCACAAAAAATTACTTCAGATCCAATTTTTTTTTTATTTTAACAAGGGTAACAAAACAAATTAGACCCCAAAGTTGTGCAATTTCTCCCAAGTACGCTGATAACCCATATACTGCTCTGGCAAAAATTAAGAGACCACTGCACAGTTTTATAAAAAATCAGCTTCTCTACATGTCTGACAGCCATTCCATTCCAAAGTCAGTTGAATTCCAACCAGAGTACTCCTCATTCTACTTAATGTGCGTCTGATTAAGTGATCACCTGAACCAAATCTTAATGAAGGAAAGTATAAAAAACCCTGCTGTGGTGTTCACAATCCTCTTGCAATAGGACAAGCTGGATGGCAAAACAAGTGCTAGTAATATCCCAAAAGTAGTAGGAATGAAAAAATAACTTTTAACCATGCCAAAGAAGTTGAAAAGGAAAGTCTTGAGAGAGGAAAAGAAGGGCTTAATTCTGACTTTACTAACAGTAGGATACAGTAAGCGTCATGTTGCCTCTATCCTTAAAATTTCTAAGACGGCAGTCCATTACACCAAGGTCAAGCAGCAGACATTGGGGACAACAAAGCTACAGATAGGCAGAGGGTGAAAATGACTCTCCACTGACCGGGATGACCGTCATCTTATTCAAATGTCACTCAGCAAACGCAGAATGACTTCTTGTGACCTACAGAAGGAATGGCAAATGGCAGCTGGGGTGAGCTACACAGCAAGAACAGTTTGTAACAGGCTCCTAGAGGCAGGGCTCAAGTCATGTAAAGCTAGAAAAAAGCCTTTCATCAATGAGAAGCAAAGGAGAGCCAGTCTGAAGTTTGCCAAAGACCGTAAGGATTGGACCATAGAGGACTGGAATAAGGTAATTTTCATTTATGAGTCTAATTTTCAGCTTTGCCCAACACCTGGTCATCCAGTGGCTAGACAGAGACCTGGAGAGGCGTACAAGCCACAGTGTCTTGCACCCACTGTGATATTTAGTGGAGGATCAGTGATGATCTAGGGAAGCTTCAACAAGAATGGAATTGGGCAGGTTAATCTTTGCGAAGGATGTATGAATCAAGCCGCATACAAGGTTATCCTGGAAAAACAGTTGATTCCTTCTGCTCAGGAAATGTTCCCCAAGCCTGAGGACTGGTTTTTCCAGTAGGACAATGCGCCATGCCACACAGCTAGGTCAATCAATATGTGGATGAAGGACCACCACATCAAATTCCTGTCATGGCCAGCCCAATCTCCAGACCTGAACCCAATTGAAAACCTCTGGAATGTAATCAAGAGGAAGATGGATAATCACAAGCCATCAAACAAAGAAGAATTGCTTAAATTGTTGTACCAAGAGTGGCATAAGGTCACTCAAAAGCAGTGTGAAAGACTGGTGGCAAGCATGCCAAGATGCATGAAAGCTGTGATTAAAAATTATGGCTATTCCTCAAAATATTGATTTCTGAACTCTTCCTGAGCTAAAACATTAGTATTGTTATTTCTAGAAGATTATTAACTTGTTTTCTTAGCATTATTTGAGGTCTGCAAACACAGTAGTTTTTTGTTATTTTGACCATTTCTCATTTTCTTGGAAGTCAAAGACATGGTGTCGGTAGTTAATAGAATACAAGAGCAATTTACATTTTACTCAAAAATGTACCTATAAAGAGAAAAATCAGACAAACTGAAAATTTTGCAGTGGTCTCTTAATTTTTGCCAGAGCTGTATGCAGGTAAACCACTGTTTTGGCGCATGGCAGAGCTTGGAAGGGAAGGAGAGCTGTTTGACTTTTCAATGCAAAATTGGCTGCAATTGAGCTCGGACGCCATGCCGCGTTTGTGCGTAAACAGTCGAACCCCCCCACAAGTGACACTATTTTGGAAACCAGACCCACTAAGGAACTTATCTAGATGTGTGGTGAGCACTTTTAACACCCAAGTGCTTCAAAGAAGTTTATAACGTAGAGCCGTAAAAATAAAATCATTTTTTTTTCTCAAAAATGATCTTTTTGCCCCAATTTTTCATTTTCCAAGGGGGGTAGGAGAAATTGGACCCCAAAAGTTGTTGGGCAATTTGTTCTGAGTACGCTGATACCCAATATGTGGGGGTTAACCACTGTTTGGGCGCATGGCAGAGCTCAGAAGGGAAGAAGCACCAGATTTTACTGTTATGAGTCTTACATTGCATTGATACTGAAAATGTAAAATTGAGGTGGAGGTTGATGGAAAACTGATTAAAATGTGTGAAAATATGGCATTTACACTGATCATTCATACAATTAAAACCTTATATCATTAAAGGGAACCTGTCACCAGGAATAACGTTGTTAACCTGCAGATATGGGGTTAATCTGTTCCTTTTAACCCAATATTAAAGGGAACCTGTCATGTCCTGTTTAGCAAATAAACTGTCCACAGGGTTGCGCCAACATCACTCACATCTGCTATGAAAAATCCTGCGCTTGTGCATTGTATCGTTGAGCCACACTTGAGCAGTGTCGGTCGGGAAGCCGCACATGCGCCGTGACAAGCGGCTCTACACGCTCGAGTTGTGACGAGCGACTCCAGACACACACAGTCAGTAAAGCTGGGTACCACATATAGCATCGGTGCGCACGCGCGGGGAGGTGTTTGTCACACGCATGCACGGTTCCCCGATCAACACTGCACATGCGCAGGATTTTTAAAAACGGATTTGAGAGACGTTGGCGCAACCCTGGGAACATAATTTAAATTGCGTGGACAGCAACAAACGTGACTGAATGAAATTAAGCACACCCCGAAGACTAAATGAGCAGGTACGATCTAAGTATATAAAGTGCTTTTTGCACATGATTAGACCACTGTTTGTAATGAAAAAAACGTGTTAGTGACGCACACTACATCACATCACAATAGGGACAGTTTACATGCTAAAAAGGACATGACAGGTTCCCTTTAAACAAAATTATCATGTTCTGAAATAGAGATGAGTGAATGTGTTTCGGAAAACATTCGACAATCTCAAATTTGACATGAATGTAGCAAATTCGGATGCATGTTCACTTTCACGAGCATTTTTACTCAAAGTTGGCAAAAGTCGGTTACAGTTCGATAAATCATCGAGTTTCCACTCATGCTTTTGTATGACTTTCACTAGGATAGTGCTGCTGTATGATGAGGGGGGTGGGATGGGGGGGGGGGTGTTTGATGAGGGGAGGGTGTGTGAAGAGGTTAAAGGTGCATCTGAAGAGATTACAGGAGTGGCGCACGCTTATTTTTTTTCCACTGGTGCTGGTGAAAGTGAAGGCCAGATTTCCACGTTAAAAATTGTTAGGCCTAATATAGTGTTGCAGCCACAAGGCCCAATTAGCTACTCCAAATCATTTGCGCTAAAACTGGTTTCAGTGGTAAATCAGAAGGCCAGATTTGCATGTATAAATCGTTAGGCATAACAGTGTTGTTCAGGCACACTAAGAAAATAAATAGTGATTTTTAATTTAGTGACAGGTGACTGACAGCTGTGGGCCTAAGGTTGTGAAGGCTACTTACAAAATGAGTGGGAAAAAGCGAGGTCATGGTGGAAGGGTGGATAGGCTTGGTGTTCAATGTGTATGTGTGTTAGGTGTTAATGTGGATGAAAGCTCAACTGAACAAACACCGTCTTGTCCTATCCAAAGACCACTGACAGCATCTGTTACTGGCAGGCTTACTCGACTACGTTTCTTTGGCAGTCGCACAGCGGTTCGCCTTGTAGATGAGGCTCAGAAAGAACATGTGCTTCAGTGGATGGCAAGCGCTGCATCAAGTGGCCTCTCCTCCTCTTCCTCCACCTTAACATCACACAGTACAATCCTCAGAAGTGGCACCCCAATCACCCTTCTTTCCCCTGGGGAAAAACTTTACAAACACCCAACTGACAGTGGGGAACCTCGGATTGGCTGTTCTGAAGAGTTGTTCACACACTGTATTCCATAGGCATCAGAGGTCTGCTCCAAAGAATCACAGAATCCAGAGAAAGAGGACATCTGCACCGATGCCCAAAAGTTTTTCATGTTGGATCCGGGGCTGGACGAAGAATTCAGACCCTTGTCACCAGATGTTAACCACAAAGGGTAGAGGTGATCCTGATGAGATTCAGGTACCAGTGGCGTACGCGGTCTGTACTGTGGTGTTAAGGAAGGAAGAGGAGGAGGGTGACTCTCAGGGTGTGAGAACAGAGAGGATGACAATGAGGTTGTAGATTTCAGTTGTTATGAACCCAGAGGTACCCAGCTGAGTAGCTCAGCAAAGGGTGGAGGAGGGGGAAGATGACTAGGTCATGTTCCGGCTTCCCACACAGACACAAAGTAATACAACTACGACAAGCACTGCATCCTCAAACCCAACTCTGGCTGTGACCAGCAGCGGTTGCAAGTGTGCAGTTCGCAGGGGGAGCAAGGTTTGCCTAGCCTGGGCGTTTTTTGCAACCACAAATGATGTCCCAGGATATGTTATCTGTCAAATTTGCACAAAAAGAATATCAGTAGAGGCAAAAATTGCAATAATTTGACATGCCTTCCTGTGGGAATCTCACTGTGCTAAAATGCGGAAAAGCGGGCCTCGCCAACCACCAGCTGTCCCATCAACCCTATCTGCTGCTGCTTCTTCTTCCTCCGTCAACACTCCAAGTCTTCTAACACAGGTCTCCGGCCACAGAAAAAACAATTGTTTACCCACCATAATCGGGGTGAGTGACAGCCAGTCAGCTGTTACGGAAATAGATATGACTTGCTTTTGTATCACCTAGCACAACACATCTTTCTCAATCCACCATAATATCTCCACCTGCACCTCACTCAGTCCAACAGTTTTTCCGTACTCCACCCTCTCTCAGCACAGCAGCCTCCTCGGTCCCGCAGTTGAGGTCACGTAAAAGAATGTTTCCTCCTACACATAACAAAGCTAAGAGCTTGAACTCCACCAAATCAAATTTGTTGGCTACGGAAATGCCGCCTGGTGGATACAGACAGTTTCCAAAAGTTGATGGTCGTCACAGTCCCCCAGTCGATATTACTTCTCTAAGAACGCCGTGCCTGCGCTACACCAGCATGTCGCCAACAACATCACCCGTTCCATGAAAAAAATCTATCTGCCAGGGTGCATTTCACCACTGACACCTGGACAAGTAAACATGGGTAGAGGCGTTACATCTCGCAGACAAGGCACTGGGTGACTCTGGTAGCTGTGGGGGCAAAAGGGAAAGGGGCTACTTTACAAGTCTTTGAATCCCCAAGGTTTGCGGGACAAAACAATGCATCTAATGCTTCCTCCACTGCTTCTGCCTCCTCCAGCTCCACTAGGGCCTCCACCTGTGCTCACAACTTCTCGCCTAATCAGACACACGTTCTAACAGTGCACATAGAATCTCCCCCACCTCTGTACAGAGCACACACCATGAACTTGGACCTCATGGAAGCGCCTGACACATGAGCACATTCTTGCTGCACTATCTTCAACACGACGTCCATGTTTTTAGGGTTAGAAATAGTGCTGACTACTAGGTTGGCTCTCTGTTTGATTCACAGTACAAGAGTAAATTTAGCCAGAAAGGGAAGCGCATATCGAAGTAGTTTTCCCCAAGATAGCAGTGAGGCACACAGTGTGCATCCCAGTTGTAGACGTCCAATCTTGGGAAAGTCAAGGCGTCATAAACAAAACAGCAGCAGCAGCAGTGTAAGTGGTATAATCAATTTTTGTGAGTGATTTAACATTTTTTAGACCAGCCCGTGCACCAGCAGAACAGAGTACAAGTTTGACACGTTATTAACGACTGGAGAGGATAGTGCAGGGGAATCTGGAGCTCAATATCAATGGCAACAGGTGGGGTTTGGACCCTTTTACATTTTGGTCTTCAAAAATGGAAGAGTGGCCTGAGCTCGCCTGTCACATTGTGGAGGTTTTGTGAAGGGGCCGTCACACTTAGCGATGCACCAGCGATCCCGACAACGATATGATGTGGTCAGGATCGATGGTACATCGCTAAGTGGTCGCTAGTGAGCTGTCAAACAGGCAGATCTCACCAGCGACATAGCAGCGGTCAGAGGTCGCTACTTACCTGTCAGACGAGGAGATGAAGACGTCCTCCAGCCCACGTCCACGCGTCGCTCGTCTCCACAGCAGGAAGCCCAGCAGGAAGCTGACGACGAGAAATGGCCCAGGCCGTTCTCGCGCGATCAGCGATAATCAGAGGGGGAGCCGGTCGGAGGTATCACACATAGCGATATCGCTGCTGCGTCACAAAACCAGTGACGTTATAGCGTATTGCTAGCGATATCGCTTAAGGTACTGTCACACTTAGCGATGCACCAGCGATCCCGACCAGCGATATGACGCGGTCAGGATGGCTGGTGCATCACTAAGTGGTCGCTAGTGAGTTGCCACACAGGCAGATCTCACCAGCGACATCGCAGGGGTCGGGGGTCACTACTTACATGTCAGACGAGGCGATCCTGACGTCCTCCCGCCCGCGTCCACGCGTCGCTCGTCGGCGCCACAGGAAGCCCAGCAGGAAGCTGACGACGAGAAATGGTCCAGGCCGTTCTCGTGCGATCAGCGATAACCAGCGGGGGAGCGGTCGGAAGTAAGTATCAGACATAGCGATATCGCTAGCAATATCGCTATTATGTCACAAAAACCAGTGACGTTATAGCGATATTGCTAGCGATATCGCTTAGTGTGACAGGCCCTCTAGTGTGACGGGGCCTATATGTCCGGCAGACAGGATTTCCCCTAAAAGCGTAGCCCATCTAAATTTCATCAAAATGGACAAGTCATGGATCTCCAAAGACTTTTGCACCCCAGTCACAGAGTGGGCACACTAGTCGATGGTGTTGTTTTTAGTCTTAGGTATTGATCTCGCGTTATTGCAGTCTGCACCATCTTTGTGGTGTCTTCTGTACCTGCTGTTAATAATGCTGCTGATGTTACAAACAGTTTTTTTAAATGTGGAGACTCCAAGTTGGGTCTCCATCTTTTGGGCTTCCTGTAGTAAAAGGTGCTTTAGAGGCCTATTATACTGTTTCTACTCTGTGGAAATTGATGCCATTTTTGTGCTGTGTGACAATCGTTTTTTTTTTATATATGGAGACTCCAAATTCACTCTCCATCTGGTGGATTGCCCAAGTAGGTCTCCCAGACAGGCAGGCCCTGCACTTACTTTCAGTCAACTACCTGTGTTACTTTCCTTACATTTTTTTTTTACCAATATTACTGTATGAAACTGATGTTTGTGCCATCTGAGTGTGGCTGGATTAAAAAAAATTTGGAGGTGTTGCATGAGGTGTGAGGTCTTCAGCTTATTAAAGTCCTCATTAAAACTTAAATTCCAAGCTGTAAATGCTGGGCAAGAGCCTAATATCTCATGAATGGCCCATGGCTGATTGCTGCTGTGCCATTTGCAAATTTCTACTGTGAATCTATTGCTGCCACTTTTAATGGTGTCTGCCCCTAATTTTAGCTGATTGGGAAGCATTTTGTCACCCCTTAAGGTGTTGTCTATATGTTTGGTTTTGCCTCCCACTGAAGCTAATGGGGTTCGACGAACTGTTTAACGAACGGTGGTCCGTTTGTTGAATCCGAACCGAACCTTGAAAGGTTCGCGCATCTCTATTCAGAAAAACTGAGACCAAACTCATCTATAATACGTACCATCTACAAAAGATATTGTCACAATCCATTTTTTTGATTTGTGGCAGCTCTGGTTCCCCTATGATTTAAATGTAGCTTTTTTCCTTTCAGACCAGCAGGGGTTAATGTCAGTTTCCCTTGGGAGGCAGCTTGCTGAAACTGCAGAGTTGCTAGGTCAGCTGATGTGGGTGGTGACCACTCTCACCATCCTTTAAATGGTCACCTGATGCATCAGCTGACTGTTGGTGATAGAGCAATCTATATTGACCTAGCCTGGAGCTCTCTGGCTGCTGTGGTGCATCAGCTGGTTTTGTGTAGTTCGTTGTCTGGATGTCTTTCTTCGGCTGTGTGGTGCTTTGCAGCAGAGGAGGCTATTAAGCAAAATTTTGTATTTTTTCCTTGTCTGTCTCGCGTTTGTCACTATCCCCTTTGTTGTTCCATCTGCAGTTGGGAGGCCAGGGCAGTGCTAGGTGACAGCGAGGGACGAGGTTCCTGATTGTTGGGGGGAAGGACCCACTTAGGGCATTAGGGGAGAGCAGGGTCAGGCTCAGGTTTGAGAAGGAGGTGTCTATACCTCATTTCCCTATCAGTTGGGCCTTCCTCTCTCCATTTCCATCTCGTTGTGTGTCGTACCGTACACTGACCGACTCCCCTCGTTGGATCGCTACATGTTGTGACAGATATCTTATGAAGCATATCTACAAAAAGCTGCATTTTATTAATAATTCTGATAAAATAAGACTTTTATATGATGGACTATACCTAAAGAAAGACAGCATCAATGCTACATGGGTCTATGCCAATACACTGAAACATTGTGTTTAATAATGGCAAATCGCAACAAGATCTCAGTTACAAACAACACAAAACAAAAGTCACATAATATCCATTACATGCAATATATTACATATCGCACCAAACTGACCACCAGAAGAACACAATTCACTTACGCTAGGTTCACATTAGCGTTTGAATCCGCAACGTGGTGCTGCGGACTTCTTTCCTTAAAGCTCCGCCTGCTTCCGCAGGCGTCCGGCATACCTATGTTTAATATTGTGTACGCAGGGACATGCGATGCATGCAGATGCGTCCATGTGCGGCATTTTGACTAGCCGCCGAACGCAAGAAAATGCAACATATTGCGTTCGGAGGGCACTTCAAAACGCCCCACGCGGATGCATCCACATACAACCCATGTCCCCGAGTACCTAATCTATATATATATATAATTGTCTAATTCTGTCTGTCTGTCTGTCATGGAAATCCTGCCTTGCTGATTGGTTGCGACAGTTAGGCCGCGACCAATCAGCGACAGTTGCTTAGTCGTCACGGCAACAAGGCTGCATTGCTTATTGTACAGGCACATTACAGCCGTTAAAGGCATCACTGCTGCGTCGCTCATTACACAGGCACAGTCCTGTACATATTCTGGAGTACAATACATTAGGTAACAGCAGAACAGTGACTGCAGCTCTGGGTGTAACTTGCGTACAATACATTAGGTAACAACAGAACAGTGACTGCAGCTCTGGGTGTAACTGGAGTACAATACATTAGGTAAGATCTGAACAGTGACTGCAGCTCTGGGTGTAACTGGAGTACAATACATTAGGTAAAAGCAGAACAGTGACAGCAGCTCTGGGTGTAACTGGTGTACAATACATTAGGTAACAGCAGAACAGTGACTGCATATCTGGGTGTAACTGGAGTACACTACATTTGGTAACAGCAGAACAGTGACTGCAGCTCTGGGTGTAACTGGAGTACAATACATTAGGTAACAGCAGAACAGTCATTGTTCAGCTCTTACCTAGTGTATTGTACTCCAGTTACACCCAGAGCTGCAGTCACTGTTCTGCTGTTACCTAATGTAGTGTACTCCAGTTACACCCAGAACAGTGACTGCAGCTCTGGGTGTAACTGGAGTAAAATACATTAGGTAATAGCAGAACAGTGACTGCAGCTCTGGCTGTAACTGGAGTACAATACATTAGGTAACAGCAGAACAGTGACAGCAGCTCCGGGTGTAACAGGAGTATAATACACCAGATGGTGGCCCGATTCTATCGCATTGGGTATTCTAGAGTCTCTGTTAAAATAAAAAATAGTTATATACTCCCCTTCCAACGGCCCCCGGACTCTTTCTCTCCTCTCACCACGCTCCTGGCATCTTCGGGTCCCAGTAATGCTTAGCAAGGAGGGCCGGAGATGACGTCACTCTCACGTGAGGGCGACGTCAACAGCGGTGTTTCGCGCAAAGCATTACTAGGACCGGAAGATGCCGGGAGCATGGAGAGGAGAGAAAGAGTCCGGGGGCCGTCGGAAGGTGAGTATATAACTATTTTTTATTTTAACAGAGACTCTAGAATACCCGATGAGATAGAATCGGGCCACCATCTAGTGTTAAAGATAGGTACGCGGGACGCATGCAGAAGTATGTGGAGTTTTCAAACGCTAATGTGAACCCGGCCTTACTGAACAACATTTGCCCTTTAAAATAAAATAAAGACTCCAACTGCAAACAAATCAGTCCTAAAACAGTGTTAATACTATCTATATCCTAATAATAAATGAGGCACAAATTAAGGGAGTATATAGGTTCCTATAGACCAGTTCTAAAGAAAGTAAAGCTCTGGGCACAAGACCCAAACACTTTTCGAGTCTGCTTCATCAGGAGCCATGGAAAAGACTTTAAATAGTAACCACACGTTTTTTGTTCCAAAAATCAATAGTACAAGTGACACTAAGAAACTTTGTAATATATCTCATCAGACATATCTACTTCTTTCTTGACAAATTAGTCATTTTTTTGCTTCCAGCAGTGATCATTCACTCTCAAAAACTGCTTAAAGCATCAACAAACCCATGGAGAAAGGAGAAGCAAGAGGGAGAAAAATGCAGAGCACATGTAGATAAAAAGCTGAAACTTTAAAAGAACAAGTAAAAACTTCTAAACTCCAGAATACAAATCAAATAATGGCCAGAAATAGTGTTATTTCATATGTACATACGCAGGAAAACTTATTCTGAAAATTCACCTGAAAGTGCACTTACAATTTAAATGCTGTAGCATGGTGAATGCTTGACCACCTTTCCATTCAAAGTTCTCACAATAGTGGTCCTGTAGTTGGAAACTGGGAGCCACAGATATAAAAATTGGTAGGATGCCCAGCGATCAGATCATAGAGATCTAGCCAGTATGTCTCAGACTGGAATACAGCTTTAATGCTATGACTAATCAATGTATATCCTGTACACTGATGTTAGGGTTTTAAAAATTACATAAAAGAACCTAAAACATTTTCCTTACTGCTACACAAGTTGAAAATATATATATATATATATATATAAAAAAATAATGTGGGGAAAAATTGGACTGGGCAGGTAAACCGCTGCATTTTTTCTGCTATTTTTGAACGATTTTTAGTCCTCTTTTTGCTGTCAAGTGAAAATGAAAAATTGGACTCGTTCAAATGCCCCCCAAAATTCTGCATCTACGGTGTCAGATACTGTGCATACACTACTGTTCAAAAGTTTGGGGTCACCCAGACAATTTTGTGTTTTCCATGAAAACTCATACTTTTATTAATCAAATGAGTTGCCAAATGAATTTAAAATCTAGTCCAGACATTGACAAGGTTCGAAAAAAGATTTTCATTTGAAATAATAATTTTCTCCTTCAAACTTTGCTTTCGTCAAAGAATGCTCCCTTTGCAGCAATTACAGCATTGCAGACTTTTGGCATTCTAGCAGGTAATTTGCTGAGTTAATCTGGAGAAATTTCACCCCAGGCTTCCAGAAGCCCCTCCCACAAGTTGGTTTGGCTTGATGGGCACTTTTGCGTACCATACGGTCAAGCTGCTCCCACAACAGCTCAATGGGGTTGAGATCTGGTGACTGCACTGGCCACTCTATTACAGATAGAATACCAGCTGTCTGCTTCTTCCCTAAATAGTTCTTGCATAATTTGGAGGTGTGCTTTGGGTCATTGTCCTGTTGCAGGATGAAATTGGCTCCAATCAAGCGCTGTCCACAGGGTATGGCATGGCGTTGCAAAAAGGAGTGATAGCCTTCCTTATTCAAAATTCCTTTTACCTTGTACAAATCTCCCACTTTACCAGCACCAAAGCAACCCCAGACCATCACATTACCTCCACCAGGCTTAACAGATGGCATCAGGCACTCTTACAACATCTTGTTCCGCATCTCACATGTTCTTCTGTATGATCCAAACACCTCATACTTGGATTCGTCTGTCCATAACACTTTTTTCCAATCTTCCTCTGTCCAATGTCTGTGTTCTTTTGCCAATATTAATCTTTTCCTTTTATTAGCCAGTCTCAGATATGGCTTTTTCTTTGCCACTCTGCCCTGAAGGCCAGCATCCCTGAGTCGCCTCTTCAAGTAGACGTTGACACTGGCGTTTTGTGTGTACTATTTAATGAAGCTGCCATTTGAAGACCTGTGAGGCATCGATTCTAATGTACTTGTCTTGTTGCTCAGTTGTGCAGCGAAACCTCCCACTTCTCTTTCTACTCTGGTTAGAGCCTGTTCTCCTCTGAAGGGAGTAGTACACAGCATTGTAGGAAATTTTCAGTTTCTTGGCAATTTCTCGCATGGAATAGCCTTCATTTCTAAGAACAAGAATAGACTGTCGAGTTTCACATTAAAGTTTTTTTTCTGGCCATTTTGAGAGTTTAATGGAACCAACAAATGTAATGCTCCAGATTCTCAACTAGCTCAAAGGAAGGTCAGGTTTATAGCTTTTCTAATCAGCCAAACTGTTTTCAGCTGTGCTAACATACTTGCTCAAGGGTTTTCAAGGGTATTCTAACCATCCATTAGCCTTAGCAAACACAAAGTACCATAAGAACAATGGAGTGATGGCTGTTGGAAATGGGACTCTATACACCTATGAAGATATTGCATTGCAAACCAGACGTATGCAGCTAGAATAGTCATTTACCACATTAACAATGTATAGAGTGTATTTCTGAATCATTTAATGTTAGCTTAATTGGAAAAAAAAATGTGCTTTTCTTTAAAAAATAAGGACATTTCTAAGTGACCCTAAACTTTTGAATGGTAGTGTATATGTAGTATGAATAGGGAGTTTTAATGTTTCTCTACTGCAGAATTTTCCATACATCCACAGTAAATCTGCAAATTAATCTCCTATGAATTTGACATGAGTTTTATAGTAAAAAGGGTGAAATCATTTTTAAATTTGGTTCAAAGCTTTACAATTACTATTATTGATGGCAAAACATACGGAGTTCGGTTGTCTTCGTGACTTCGTCTAAGCTGCTTAATTATTGATGAAATGACCTATCAAGAGAGTACAAAAATATATATAGTTAAAGCAAATACGGAGATTCTGGGTGTACATTTTTAGACAAACACTATATATTTATAAGATATAATAATCAGTGCACACTAGGTAAGTAAAAAGTTGTATTCTTTTAGAGAATGCATACTTTAAGAAGGCTGGGAACAATGCATCCTGGATGACAGGATTATCCCCTCCCCAGTCCCCAAAACTGACATGTAAGTCCTCATTTGTATGTATTTTGAGAGTCCTATAAATTTAGGGAAGCGGAACGTAGAGAAGCTGCCGAATACTCAAAGTATGTCTTCTCTAAAATGCTGCAGCGTATCAGAGTAACACATACATGACTGCAATTATGCAGTCAGTATCTGATTGATTCATGGTTTATTAAATTTGGGCATGATATGATTATAATGACCATACAAAGTCTGATAAGCTGGAAATGATGTTAAGGGTAAAACCAGACTCTGTGGCCATGAAATGGACATAAAAAAGTTGACTTTTGCGTAAACAACGAGTGCTTTTTCTCAGGGTCATTACCTTTGGTGTTACACAATGCTTAAAATGACCTATTATTTTGGGTCATGCAGTCGAAAAAAAGCATTGCCATGCATGTTTGTTTATGCAAAAATGCATAAAGTCACCCCCCAAAAAACACAGTCATTTACATAAGTGTTTAGTCCTTTATAGTTGATATCAAAAGCACATTGAGACCAAGCAACACATTTTGGTCTTGACCTTTTGCAACTGATCAAAATTTGACAATAGAGAACCATTTGGGTAAGGCCACAAAGCAGAACCGTACAGCAGTCATCCACTGACATTGTATTTTTTTGTCTGAAGCTCCAAGCAGCATTCAGCACACAATGTAGCATACATACAAAATGCAACTGCTAGAAGCCACTTCCTAAGGGCACAGTCAGACAGCCGTATGACAAGGATAATGATTGCATCGCAATGATTGGACTGCCCAACGGCTCTCCTGACCCGAGCATGACAGCATGTATATCTATGCAGCTGTCGTGCTTTAGTCAGAAGAGCCGGAGGCCAGTCCGATCATTGCAATGCGATTGTCGTCCATGTTATACGGCCATCTAAGGCTGGTTTCACAATAGCGTATCTGTGCGCAGCGTATGATCCGCATAGATCCGCATGTGTCATGTGTAAAAATCTTTAACATGTTGTACGCAGGGACATGAGTTCAAATGTGGATGCGTACACATGCGTTGTTTGTAGGTGTGCAGCGAACGCAGCATGTTGCATTTTTTGAGGCATTAATTATGCGCAGGATTGTGGATGGAGTGCGTCAAAACAACGCATTACTGTCTATGGGAACGCATTGTTACACAAGGACATGCGTAGGCATACGTTCAATACGAATGCGTACTTCAGACTGAACATGTCCAGGAATTGGTTTCAGCCACTCCTAAAACAAAGGGGTATAAAAAGGGGGTGAGGACACAGCAAGTTCATTACTCTCAAGACTTGTCTTTGCAGAATGTACTCTGTACTAATTTTTTTTTCTGTTCCTTGTAGACCGTTTGCTGCTCCGGTCCTGGACTGCCGTCCTGGTGCTACCTTTCTGGTGCTGCAGATCCTCCAATTGACTGCCACTTCCCATGTAACAACTTCCCCAACCACTCCTAGCCTAACATCACAGCCCAAAACCCCCAGGTCCACAATGTAACTCCCTCCTGCAGATCCCGAAAGTAAATTCCATTATTTTTCTTTTTTTATTTATTTGTTAAATTTCAAATAGTTTTTATTTTTGTTATTAAAAATTCTTTTGTTTCACAATACCTGTCGCCCTGTGTTTTCTTTATCTCTTTATTTAAACATATGTGTATTGTTGAGTTAAGTATTAAAGGGTGTTACAGTCAAGGTGTCTACTATTAAAGTTACAGTCAAGGTGTAAGTATTAAAGTCAGCAAACAGTACAGGTACATAACATTACCGGTACAGTTTACTTAGCGGCTTAAACCATTCGTCTTGCCATGCCACACATCCAATATCCGGTGCAAAGTAGGCAACAAATTTATCCCTCATTTGGGCAACTTCCACTGTAGTCCTCAGAGGGTGATCTTGGTAATCCTGCAATGTGGTATTAACAGGTTCCTCAAGTTCTAAGTTGGGTCACTCTTTTGCCAAGATATAACTGTGCTTAATACACGCTTTCACAACCTCATCAATTGTCTCAATTTTAAGATTCATAGCTGTACCCAAAATGCGCCATTTAGATACCAGCAATCTAAAGGCACACTTCACAGTTCTTCGTGTCCTTGTCAGTCGGCAGTCGAAAATCCTTTGGGGGTGATTCAAGTCCCGACTTGAGTACGGTTTTATGAGGTTGGCACACATTAAAACACCTCATTCTCAATCACAACCTTAGGCATTGGCGGTCCTTCAGTGGCCGGAAGAGGTCATGGCTGTGGAAAATTTAAATCATTACCATACAAACGTTGGCCCATGACTGAGTTTTTGTAAGTCTGGGAGTCGTTTCCTCGTCCAAAAGAGCCAATGTCCACGACAACAAATCGACAGTCAGCAACTTCGCCATGAGAACAATGGAAAAGTATTTTTTGTAATTGAAATACTCAGATTCGCTTCCAGCTGGTTTCACAATCCGAATTTGTTTGCAATCCACAGCCCCCAAACAGTTTGGAAAATTGCAAATGTTCAGAAATTTTGCAACATTTTCCATCCAGAGTTCAGTTGTGGGAGGAATTCTTCATGCAAAACGTCACAAAGCACGGCAGGTGTCTCCAACAATCCCAGAAAGGGTGGACACTCAAAAGTGAAATTGAAAATGTATAGGTGATAAGGTCTCTCTGGTAGCCAGGAATCTGCAGAACAGAAAATGTGAAAAAAAAACAAAAAATATTACATGGTTTTTAGAACAATAGTATTCATGACAGTGTTTATTTTTCAACATTACGTACCTTAGGGTCACCAACAGACTTTCCTCAGCAGGAATTGCTCGACGTAGTTGTGTGTCTTGCCTGGTGATGGATCCTTGGACACGTTGCAGCAAGTCATCGAAGCTCTGTTCCGATATCCTCATGTACTCAAAAAACTTTTCTGGGTTTTCACATGGCTCAGTGTGCAATGAGTGATAGGCTCTCTCAGACTTCAATGATGGGGTGTTGCCAATAGCAACGATGACGTCTTCTCCCTCTCCTTTATCATCCTCTTTCTTCTTCACAAGCCACAGCAAAGGCAACAGCCAATTTCAATTGCAAATGAAGAATAATAAGGAAGCTCTCCATGCTAAGATTAATCTTGCAGCTGGATACAGCAGCAAAAGACGAGGCTTTCATCTGTGCAGTGTGTCTATATATTGAAATCCAGTGAGACATGCCCATTGGGTGTCTGGTGTCAAGGAAACTGGAAAAGCATTGGAAATATCGAACACATGCGCAGAAACAACGCAAACCCATGCAAAAACGCATACAAATGCATGCACACGCAGCATTATTTTGCCGTCATGCGTAAGATGATGCAGATAAAAAAAACACTGCATAAACATGTGCTTGCGCATGCAGATAATACGCTGCTCACAGAAACGCTAATGTGAACCTAGCCTAAGAGTCACAATCCGGCAAGAAAAGTAGAACCCTAAAATATAACTTTTATTTGAATCCACTAAAAAACAATCCCAAAAACACTCACAAATTATAAAATAAAAAGATAGTCGTGTCTATACTGTGGTTATTGGGCCCCAAATCAAATTTTTACAAACGATAGAGTACCAAGGGACAAATTATCCTGATCATTCCTTAGTTTGTACCTACCTCTTTGGGAAGGTAGGAACCCTAATATATGCAATACTGCGACCCGCTCAACGATGGATATCTCTGTAAACCCTAAGGCCTCTTTCACACTTCAGTTTTTTGCATCAGTCAAAATCCGCCAAAAGGACGGATGGCGGATCCGTTTTAGTAATTGCAGCCTGGAAAAGGAGAGAGAGAGAGATTGATTTTTTTGGTCCAGCACCCAGAAAGAATTTCGGGTTAAATCAGTGTCTGGAAAATCCGCCACAGAAAAAAACGTTGCAAGCTCCGTTTAGAAATCTTTGAGGATGGTGACGGACAGCAACTTTTGGCGGATCCGCAAAACAAACGGATGCAACGGACGGCAATCCGTCACAATCCGCCAATAATGGAAGTCAATGTGGAAAAAAACGGATCCTCAAAAGAAAATTGCAGATCCGTTTTTTTCAAAACCTGGCGGATTGTGACTGATTGTAAAAAACTGAAGTGTGAAAGAGGCCTAATACACACCTAATATATCAGTAAAATACAACACAGGTAGTGAACCAAACTTTAATCAGGGACATATACCAAAGCAAAAATATATATACATATGCAATACCCGAAAGGAATACCAGGTGAACAAATCAAAAATTATATGTATAAAATTATCTATCAGAATTACTGAGACAGTCTATTACTTAAGCATTTAACAATGGGCAACGCTCATTCCCAGAGAATGACATGTATCTTTTTTTATCTTATAATTTGAGAGTGTTTTTTAGTGGTTACAAATAAAAGTAATTCTTTAGATGTCTACTTTTCTTGTTGGGTTGATATCAGTGTGTCAAGAGTGGGAGAAGAGGGTTGCATTGACAATCCAACACAATGGGCAGTACTTTGAACATATTTTATAAGTGGTCATAAACTTGTAAATAACTCATGGAAGAATAAAGTTACGTTAAAACCAAGCACACCATTGTTTTTCTTGTGAAATTCTCAATAAGTTTGATGTGTCACATGACCCTCTTCCCATTGAAAAAAATAAAGTTGGATCCAAAATGGCCAACTTCAAAATGTCCGCCATGGTCTCCATCCATCTTGAAAAGTTTCCCCCCTCCCATATACTAATGTGCCACAAACAGGAAGTTGATATCACTGACGTTCCTATCTTATTTAGGTGTTTCCATGTAAATGGCCCACCCTGTATACATATTTTCTGTCTGTTTTCTTTGCTTTAAGAGTCACAGCAGCTTTCTACTTTATCATAAAATTGCAATTGGCTGCCCAATTTATTCAAAACTGTGCAACCAAATAACAAAAATCAAGATATTTGAAATTAATTTCTAAAATTTAGGAAAGAGAGGGCACATAGGGCGATAAAAGTGATATTTTTAGTGACAATACACGGTTAGTGCACTCACCTTTACAAGTTGTGAACAGTCACAACCCCTTGCAGAATGTAAAAGGAACCAGTGGTTTCTGCAGACTCCCATAGATACCAATGTCACAAAGGAGGAAGAAAAAGACCGGGTTTTTCAATGTATCCACGCTGACCACACAAGGACAGAAATATCCTTGAAAGCTTTAGGGTATGTGCACACGCTGCGGATTCCGCTGCGGTTCCGCAGCGGTTTTGGCCGCTGCAGACCCGCAGCAGTTTTAGCTGCGGTGTACAGTACCATTCAAATGAATGGTAAACAAAAACCGCTGTGTAGACGGTGTGGATTAATCCGCACGGTTTTCCTGCGGTTTTGAAACCGCAGAAAGAATTGACATGTCAATTCTTTCTGCGGAATCCGCAGCGGTTTCCTATCTCCACCATTGTGGAGATGGTGAAACCGCAGGACCAAACCGCAGGCTAAACCGCAGGTCTTTTGACCTGCGGTTTTATCTGCGGTTTTTGCAAAATCCGTGCGGATTAATCCGCAGCGGATTCCGCAGCGTCTGCACACACCCTTATTGTGCCGAAGCGTTTCGTGGCAAATCTGCCGCTTCTTCAGGGCTTCATTCTTCGGCCCTGAAGAAGTGGCAGATTTGCCACGAAACGCGTTGGGACAATAAAGCTTTCAAGAATATCTCTGTCCTTCTGTGGTCAGCGCGGATACATTGAAAAACCCGGTCTTTTTCTTCCACCTTTGTGACAAATTAATTTCTAATGATACAGCACTGGAGACCACTACGAGGGACCACAGCCATTTACGGCATTACCCAAACTGAATGGGCCAATTTAGTCAACATGCAAAACCTGTAGTAATGACAGTCAGAATGAAAATACTCACTGTTACAGCATGTTTGTGCATACAGCTCCTCCTCATCCTTTATCTCTTTCCTGAGTAACTACAGTGATTTATTTCATGCACAATAATAAAGCCTGCAATGGTTTAACACGCCAGAAAATGTGAAATAATGTCAGCCTCGACTGTCAAAAATTGAAAGCAACCAATTCTGATATCATACTGAAATAAACCAGTCTTGTGATAGTATGCAATATAGATAATCATAGTCAGTGTCCACTATGAGTTTGGTGCAAACACAGTATATAACAGGTTAGACATGACATTAAATACACTTACATTTTCCAAAAGCTTATCATAGTAGACAGTAGCCGTACAGCCAAGTTGAGCTAAAATATTAGCTTCCTCCTCTTCTTTTCCAGATGAAGAAAGGAGATGACAAAACAGGTTCTGTGGGAACATAGACCATTATAAACAAAGGGTTAACATTATTTTATGTACTAAATTCTGACGATAACAATTGTAACAAAGCCCTAGAATGGTCAGTCTGGACTGCTATATTTTTTATTTAAATTAACCCTTTTTTTATACATTTATTAAAGTATATCTTTATTGTAAGAGAACCAGGTTTATGATACATAGCGCCAAATCCCCAGTATCTATCTAGTTTTAGATGCCACTCACTGCATATTAACAATATAGTAAGCTGATATGTTCCCAAAGTGTTGGCTGCAGGCAGTTGGCATTTGGTATAGAATACTGAAGCTTAGTGCCAGAGAAAATGGAGCCCTAACCACTATAAATATATTGGGTGGAAATCCGTAGAATAAATAACAGCAAAACAAAAAAAATTTAAAAAATTCTAAATGGTAAAGTAGACAAAAAGCTGTGGTTACCTTCTAGTAAATTGATACACCTACAATTCATGGGGAAATACCCAATACTAATAGTATAACATATAACCTAAATGTAAGACCAGTTTCACACTTGTGTGTTGGATCCACATTTGGTCCATGTGTCAGCTTTTACAATACTTGTTGCATCTGTTGAAAAAAAAAAAGTATGAAACAAAAAAATCTTAGCTTCTACCAGCCATTAACCCTTTCACAACCTTTGACGCATCCATACATCCAGGTTAGGAAGTGCCTCCCGACCTTGGACGTATGGATACGTCCAGGGTTTTTTGCGCATACAGGAGTTGTGTGCGCACTATTGCCGCCAGTTGTTCAGGTGGCATTACAAGTGACACCCAGTACTCAGTGCCAGGAGCAGTGCCCGAACCGCTCCCGGCAGTTTAAACTTCTAAATGCTGCGATCGATATCGATCGCAGCATTTAGAAGGAAAGCAGAGGGATGGGGGCTCCCTCTGCCCTCCGACCAGCACCCTCGTGTAGTCACCGCGAGGGGCTGATCCTTCCCATAGTGACTTTATGTCATCATAATGACATCAGGGTCACAAGGGCTAGCAAGCTAGTTAGATCATGAGCAGTGCATGATGTAACTAACTTGTGTCAGTGCAGCACCGATCGCAGATGCTCCTGCATTGCTATGCTTTATAACTGCGATCAGAGCTGTGAAAATGAAAGTCTCATAGTGGGACTAAGTAAGAATAAAAAATTGTAAAACTATACTTAAAAAAAATTACAAATTATATATTTTGTACCCATAAATAAATATTTTTCTGAAAAAGAAACAAAACACAAACAAAAAAAACTACCCGTATTTGGCATCGGCGCGTCAGGAACAACCAGACCTATAAAAATGTCCCAGTAGTTAGCCCCTTCCATGAACACCGCAAGAAAAAAATCCAAAACGATGCAAAAAAAAAAAATATGCTTTTTCATCGTATCGCGTTAAAAAAAAAGACAACTGTAAATAAAAGTGGTATAGCTGAAAACATCATCTTGTCCGGCAAAAAACAAGCTGCAATACAGCTCCGTCAGTGGAAAATTAAAAAAGTTATAGCTCTCAGAATAAAGTGATGCAGCGCTGGAGTCCTGGGTTCAAATCCCAACAAGGACAACATCTGCAAGGAGTTTCTATGTTCTCCCCGTGTTTGCGTGGGTTTCCTCCCACATTCCAAAGACAGATTTTGGAACTTAGGGATAGGGAACTTAGATTGTGAGCCCCATTGGGGACAGCGATGATAATATGTGCGAACTTTAAAGCGCTGTGGAATATGTTGGCGCTATATAAAGAGATTACTACAACGGCAGTTTGCAATTTTCACTCAGGAGAAATTGCACAACTTTTTCCTATTTGCACTTAAAAAAACAAAAATTGAGCTAAAACAACATTTTAGCGATAAAATGTAATTATACTTTCTTCACTGCCCAATGGTATGGATTTCTGTGATGCACATGTGGTGTCAACATGCTCACTGCACCCCTAGATGAATTCATTGAGAGGTGTTGTTTGGAAAATGATATGACTTAGGCTGGGTTCACGTGTAGCGGAACTCTCGCTGAAATTACTGCGAGAATTCCGGGATTCCATTCCGCGGGAAAATAGCATTTTAAATTCCCGCAATTTTCCAGCGGAAAAACTAGCATTTTGCAAGCGTAATTAGCTTGCAGAATTGCTAGTGTTTTCCAAGCGATCTGGAGCATCGCTTGGAGAACTGATTGACAGGTTGGTCACACACGTCAAACATAGTGTTTGACGAGTGTGACCAACTTTTTATTATTGAGGCCGCCTATGCGGCATCAATAGTAAAAGATAGAATGTAAAAAATAATAATAAAAAAAAAATATTGTTATTCTCACCGGGAGCGTGGAGAGAGGCGGGAAGGCTGCGCGGGACATCGGAAGGTGAGAATAACAATATTTTTTATTTTAAATTCTATTTTTTACAGGGATATGGTACCCAAAGCCTGGAGGACAGTCTCCTCTCCTCTCCTCCGGACCGTGGGTACCATCCGCAAATGTTCTGCTTACTTTTCGCATGGTGTACACAGCCACATGCGGAAAGTAAGCAGAACAATGCATTCCTATGGGTGCGGATCGCCGCGATTCAGCAAAATTAATGAGCACGCGGCGTTTTTTACCGCGAAGCGATTCCGCCTCGGTAAAAACCGCAGCATTTGCACAGCATTGCGGAATCCCATAGGAATGCATGGGATGCTTATCGCGTTTTCGCGGCAAAATTGCGCTGTTAAAACTGCTGCAGAAACGCGAAAAAAACGCCACGTGTGAACTCAGCCTTATGGGGGGGGGGGGGGGGGGGGGGGGAGTTCAGCTGTTCTTGTACATCAAGGGATCCTGGGTAGTAGATTCCAAAGAAATGGCGCAGCACACGAGAAATCTTGCAGACGGGAGTGGGAGGTTCTGATTATTAAAGATGTTAACCTTAGGTCATTAGCAGAACGGAGGGAACGGGTAGTGTGGTAGACTGAGACGAGGGAGGAGATGTAGGGTGTGCTAAACCGTGGAGCACTTTGTGGGTGAGAGTGATAAGTTTATATTTAACTCTGGAGTGGACGGGCAACCAGTGCAAACAAGGTAGAGGCATCATTGTAACGGCTGGTGAGGACATTATAAATTTCTGTGACGCACCAGGGGGTTCAAAGTGCTCACCACACATCTATGTAAGTTCCTTGAGGAGCCTAGTTTCCAAAACAGGGTCATTTGTGGTTGGTTTCTACTGCTTAGGCACATCAGGGGCTCTCCAAGCACGACTTGGTGTCCGATCTCGATTCCAGCAAAATTTTGCATTCAAAAAGTCAAGAGGCGCTGCTTCCCTTCCGAGCCCTAACGTGCATCCAAACAGTTTTCCTCCCACATACGGCATATCAGCATGTGCAACAGAAATTGCACAACAAATTTTGTAGTCCATTTTCTCATAATGCCATTGTGAAAAAAAAGGCTATAAAGTAACATTTTTGTAAAGTAAAGTTAAATATTGATTTTTTTTTCCTTCCACATTGCTTCAGATCTTGAAGGGTTATCAAACTTCTGAAATGTGGATTTAAGCAATTTTAGGGGTGCAGTTTAAATGGTGTCAACTTTAGGTATTTTCTGTCATATAGGTTTGTCAAAGTCACTTCAAATGTGATGTTTAAAAAAAATTATTTTGTAAATTTTGTTGGTAAAAATTAGAAAAATCGCTGGTCAATTTTTAACCCTTCCAACTACTTAATAAAAAAAATTGTTTAAAAAAATTGTGCTGATGTAAAAGTAGACATTTGAGAAATGTTATTTATTAACTCCTTTACCTCCCAAGCCTGTTTGCATCTTCATGGCCAGGTCAAATTTTACAATTCTGACCAGTGTCACTTTATGTGGTAGTAACTCTGGAACGCTTCAACGGTTCCCACTGATTTTGAGAAAGATTTTTCGTGACATATTGTGACATATTGTGCTTGTGCTAGATATCGTGACATATTGTGCTTGTGCTAGAGGAGGAAGACCTGTGAAGACTCAGACGTCAAGGTTAGATTTCAGAAAGGCAGATTTTAAGGGATTCAGAAAGAGAATTGGAGGGATCCAATGGCTGGATTTCCTTAAAGACAAAAATGTCCAGGAAGGATGGGAAATCTTGAAAGGTGAAATTCTCAAAGCACAATTGTTAACAATTCCGAAAAGAGGGAAGAATAGGAAGCATTTAAGGAAACCAGGATGGATGAATACAGAACTTAAGCACATGCTAAAAAGGAAGAAAAAAATGTTTATAAAATGGAAAGAGGGAGGCATATCTAAAGAAGAATATAATGCTGTCTGCAGAACCTGCAGGGCACAGATCAGATTATCTAAAGCTGAAAATGAATTGAGGCTTGCAAGAGATGTCAAAAGCAATAATAAAGGATTTTGGGGATATGTCAAAAGTACAAGAAAAGTCAAAGATGCTATAGGATTTTTACAGGATGAAAATGATGAAATGGTAAGACAGGATGTTGAGAAGGCCGAACTTTTAAATTCCTATTTTGCATCTGTTTTCTCTCAGAAAGGAAATGTAACATCAACTGTTCTTCACTGTCCTATTAAGGGAATAGAAGAATCCAGGATATCTATAAACAGAAAAGATAGTGAGGAAACACTTAGCTAACCTAAATGAATTCAAGTCTCCAGGTCCAGATGAATTTTACCCCAGAGTACTGAAGGAAATAGCAGAAGAAATTTTTGAACCCCTCTCCATAATCTTTGAAAATTCTTGGAGAACAGGAGAAGTCCCAGAAGACTGGAGAAGAGCAAATATTGTTACTATCTTCAAAAAGGGGAGGAAGGTGGACCCAGGCAACTATAGGCCGGTGAGTCTGACTTCTATACCAGGAAAGATCTTTGAACAGATTATTAAACAACATGTATGTCAGTACCTGGATAAGAATGAAGTGATTAAACAGAGTCAGCATGGGTTTGTAACTAATAAGTCATGTCAAACTAACTTAATTTCCTTCTATGACGGAATCACTGATTGGGTGGATCAAGGAAATGCTGTAGATATAGTATATCTTGACTTCAGCAAAGCATTTGACAAAGTATCTCATACAATCCTTATTGAAAAAATGACTAAGTATGGAATGGACAAGGCAACTGTTAGGTGGATTCATAACTGGCTTAGTGATCGGACCCAAAGAGTGGTCGTAAATGGCTTCACATCCAGTTGGAAGAAAGTGTCAAGTGGGGTACCACAGGGCTCTGTCCTGGGCCCTGTATTGTTCAACATCTTTATCAATGATTTAGATGAAGGAATTGAGGGTAAACTGATTAAATTTGCTGATGACACAAAGCTAGGAGGGATAGCTAATACTAGAGAAGAGAGAGAGAGGATTCAAAAAGATATAAATAAACTGGAGAAGTGGGCAGCAACTAACAGAATGGTTTTTAACAGGGAAAAATGCAAAGTACTACATCTGGGCAATAAAAATGAAAAAAGCATATACAGAATGGGAGGAATAGGGCTAAGTGACAGCACATGTGAAAAAGACTTGGGTATACTAATAGATCACAGACTGAATATGAGTCAACAGTGTGATGCAGCAGCAAAAAGGCAAATGCAATTCTAGCATGTATTAACAGAAGCATACAGTCTAGATCACGTGAAGTCATTATTTCCCTCTACTCCTCTTTGGTCAGACCTCATCTGGAATATTGTGTTCAGTTTTGGGCACCACATTTTAAAAAAGACATCAACAAACTGGAGCAAGTTCAGAAAAGAGCGACCAGAATGGTGACCGGTCTGCAAACCCTGTCTTATGAGGAAAGGTTGCAGGTTTTAGGAATGTTTAGTTTGAAAACAGAAGACTGAGAGGAGACTTAATAGCTGTCTACAAATATCTAAAGGGCTGTCACATTGTAGAAGGATCAACTTTATTCTCATTTGCACAAGGAAAGACTAGAAGCAATGGGATGAAACTGAATGGGAGGAGACACAGATTAGATATTAGAAAAAACTTTTTGACAGTTAGAGTGATCAATGAGTGGAACAAGCTGCCACGAGAAGTGGTGAGTTCTCCTTCAATGGAAGTCTTCAAACAGAGGCTGGACAGACATCTGACTGGGATGATTTAGCGAATCCTGCTTTGAGCAGGGGGTTGGACCAGATGGCCCAGGAGGTCCCTTCCAACTCTACGATTCTATGATTCATGATAGTAGTAACATTTATTTGATATAATTTGCGTTTGTGAAAGAAAACGAAATTTGGTAAAAAATTAGCAATTTTCAAACTTTTAGTTTTTATGCCCTTAAATCAGAGTTATATCACACAAAATAGTTAACAAGTAACAGTTCTCACACGATTATTTTACATACGCACAATTTTTTAAATGAATCTGTGTCATCATGTTGCGTTTGGAGAGCTCTGATGTGCCGTGAAGATAAAAAATTAAATTTTTCCCACAAAAATGTTATTTTATCTCCAAATTTTTTATTTTCACAAGGCTACCAGAAAAATGGACCCCAAAGATTTGTGGACATAAACTACCTTCAAGGCACAGTACAAACGTCAGAAGGAAAGAAGCGCCATATAGGAGTTAAGATTTTCCTCTTCTGGTTTAAGGGTGCCATGTCACATTAAACATAACCCATTTACAAACTACACTTCTCAATGATTTCACCTAGCGGTGCAGTGATCATATTGACAGCACATATGTGCCACAGAATTATACTATTGGGCAGTGAAGAAAAACTAATTACACTTTAAGACAAAAATATTTGGTTTTAGCCTCAGAATTTACAGTGGGGAAAAAAGTATTTATTCAACCACCCTCTGAAATGTAAAGTGCTGCGGAATATGTTGGCGCTATAAAAATAAAATTTATTATATTATTATAACCACCAATTGTGCGAGTTCTCCTACTTAAACAGATGAGAGAGGCCTATAATTGACATCATCGGTAGACTACAACTATGAGAGTCAAAATGAGAAAACAAATCCAGAAAATCACCTTGTCTGATTTGGCAAGATTTATTTTGCAAATTATGGTGGAAAATAAGTATTGGTCCCTAAAAACATGCAATATTTCTGGCTCTCACAGACCGGTAACTTCTTCTTTAAGAGGCTCCTCTGTCCTCCACTCATTACCTGTAGTAATGGCACCTGTTTGAACTTGTTATCAGTATAAAAGACACCTGTCCACAACCTCAAACAGTCACACTCCAAACTCCACTATGGTGAATACTAAAGAGCTGTCAAAGGACACCAGAAACAAAATTGTAGCCCTTCACCATGTTGGCAAGACTGAATCTGCAATAAGCAAGCAGCTTGGTGTGATGAAATCAACTGTGGGAGCAATAATAAAAAAAATGGAAGACATACAAGATCACTGATAATCTCCGTCGATCTGGGGCCCCACGCAAGATCTCAACCAATGGGGTCAAAATGATCACAAGAATGGTGAGCCAAAATCCCAGAACCACACGGGGGATCTAGTGAATAATCTGCATAGAGCTGGAACCACTGTAAAAAAGGCTACCATCAGTAACACAATACGCCACCAGGGACTAAGATCCTGCAGTGCCAGACGTGTCCCCCTGCTTAAGCCAGTACATGTCCGGGTTCAACTGAATTTTGCAAGAGAGAATTTGGATTATCCAGAAGAGTATTGGGAGAATGTCATATGGTCTGATGAAACCAAAGTAGAACTGTTTGGTAGAAACAAAACTCGTCGTGTTTGGAGGAGACAGAATGCTGAGTTGCATCCAAAGAACACCATACCTACTGTGAAGCATGGGGGTGGCAACGTCATGCTTTGGGGCTGTTTCTCTGCAAAGAGACCAGGACAACTGATCCGTGTACATGAAAGAATGAATGGGGCCATGTATCGTGAGATGTTGAGTGCAAACCTTCTTCTATCAGCAAGGGCATTGAAGATGGAACGTGTATGGGTCTTCCAGCATGATAATGATCCCAAGCACACCACCAGGGCAACAAAGGAGTGGGTTTGTAAGAAGCATATGAAGGTCTTGGAGTGGCCTAGCCAGTCTCTAGATCTCAACCCACAGAAAACCTTGGGAGGGATTTGAAAGTCCGTGTTGCCAGCGACCGGAGCAAAACATCACTGCTCTAGAGATCTGCATGGAGGAATGGGCCAACATACCACCAACAGTGTGTACCAACCTTGTGAAGACTTACAGAAAACGTTTGACCTCTATCATTGCCAAGAATGGATATATAACAAAATATTGAGATGAACTTTTTTTTTGTTAATGACCAAATACTTATTTTCCACCATAATTTGAAAAATAAATCTTGCCAAATCAGATAAGGTGATTTTCTGGATTTGTTTTTTTCATTTTGACTCTCTTAGTTGTGGTCTACCTATGATTTCAATTATAAGCCTCTCTCATCTTTTTAAGTGGGAGAACTTGCACAATTGATGGCTGACTAAATACTTTTTTTCCCCACTGTACATTTTCACAAGGTGAAATGTGCAAAAATGGCACTAAAGTTTGCCCCACAATTTCAGCTGAAAGTAGACATACCCCATATGTGGCTGTAAAGTACTACTTAGGCTGGTTTCACATTAGCGCTTTTTAAGCGCACGCACGGCCGGGGGTAGCTCCGCCCCCGAGCCGGCTCTCTGCCCGGCGTGCCTGCCCCTTGCTTGTAGCGCCGCCTCCTAGCGCACAGCGGCGCCTGCGATCGGCGCACCCTATCTTTAGCATAGGGTGCGCAGATCATGCGCAGATCGTGCGCAGGCCGTGCGCTAGTTGCGCTTTGACCTGCGCTGCGCACTTTTGACGGTGCGCCGTGCGCACCAAAATCCGAAAAGTTTGATTTTGGCGCGCACGGCGCACCGTCAAAAGTGCGCAGCGCAGGTCAAAGCGCAACTAGCGCACGGCCTGCGCACGATCTGCGCACCCTATGCTAAAGATAGGGTGCGCCGATCGCAGGTGCCGCTGTGCGCTAGGAGGCGGCGCTACAAGCAAGGGGCGGGCACGCCGGGCAGAGAGCCGGCTCGGGGGCGGAGCTACCCCCGGCCGTGCGTGCGCTTAAAAAGCGCTAATGTGAAACCAGCCTTAGCCATACGGAGTGATTCGGGAGGGACAGAGCGCTATTTGCCTCCTGGAGTGCAGATTTTGCTAGAATAGTTTGCGGACTACATATAGAGAGCCCTTAAGTGCTAGAAGAGCAGAATACCTGTCTCAAGTGACCCCATTTTGGAAATTATACCCCTTTGGGAATTTATCTACAGGTGTAGTGATGATTTGACTCCATGGGTGTTTTCCAGAAACACAAAGCAGTGGATGTTGCTGAGTGAAAATTGCAAACTGCCGTTGTAGTGACCAGTACTTTGCAGTAACCAGTGACCAGCTAATGCTTCTGGAGACATGTACCCGTAAATTAGACGGGCACTTATCGCTACAGAAATACCTAACACATGGACACTAACTGTGGTTTAGGCACAGTGTGGGGCTCAGAAAAGAGAGAGGCACATGTCATATCAAACAAATTTTACCACCATCATGAAGTACAATATGACACAAAAAAATTACTGTGATCCATTGAAGTGTTCCAGAGCTACTACCTCAAAGTGACGCTGGTTAGAATTGAAACATTTGGCCGGGTCATGAAGGTGAAAACAGGCTTGGGGGATAAAGGGGTTAACCAGTAAAATACAGAAAGCCATGGATGATATCCGTGTGTATCCTTTTTTTTCCCTCAAGAGGCCATTGACTTGCATTTGCAAGTTTGATGGAAAGTAGGATATGTCTCCATATTTTTATTTTTTTTTTTTACAGGCAATCAGTATGAAAAAAAGGGAAACCTGAATAGGTACATTCTTTATATATACGCAGAACTATCAGATCGCAAAAACATATTAAAAAAATATGAAAGCAGCCTAATAATGGTATTAAACAAACAAAAAATATGCACTAAGAATAAACATGCAACATGCACGTTAATAATGATACAAAAAGAAACCCAAACAGCAATTATGCGGCAAAAACTGACAACATTAGAACACCACAACAAACACAGTATAAATTGCCAATAAAATATAGATATTATTATAAATAATTAAACCAAAATTATACAAAAACAAAAAACAAATTTAATAATAACAGGGATACTGCTTGTCCAAACAGGGAGCCATATTACACATTGCCCAAAAACAAAAATAATGCAGTTTCTAATCCAGGATATGTAAAATCAATATATTGCACTGGTCTAGATATAGCACGCATAGCCTGCATTAATATCCATGGAAACATATAGATCGGAAACTACCACTAACATAGTGCCATATTTAGTACAAGCTATCAGTCGAACATCCCATCGGCGGATATTAGCTACTCACAAATGGCACTTTTACAAAATCCAGCTGCTGCAGCATCTCAACGAGGGTGACCCAGATCGGCGCGCTGAATTTGCAGAAAGGGCAAAACAAAAATTGGAACAGGACCCTCAGTTTACACAGAACATTATGTTCAGTGATGAGGCAAACTTTTTTTGGTGGACCATTTATATGGATACACCTAAATAAAATGGGAATGGGGAGTTTTCTTGCGTAGGGTGTCTTGCATTGGAATCTGTTGCAATGACCCTGGTACTGCGTTCACCAGACATCAACACAATTTCTATCCGCTCCTCACGTGTTAACCTCTGCAACATGTCAATGGCTTAACCAAAGAGAAACTTGTAAATAACTCATGAAAGAATAAAGTTACCTTAAAACCAAGAACACCATTGTTTTTCTTGTGAAATTCTCAATAAGTCTGGTGTGTCACATGACACTCTTCCCATTGGAAAAAATAAAGTTGTATCCAAAATGGCCGACTTCAAAATGGCCGCCATGATCACCACCCATCTTGAAAAGTTTTCCCCCTTCCATATACTGTGCCACAAACAGGAAGTTGATATCACCAACCATTCCCATTTTATTTAGGTGTATCTATATACATGGCCAACCCTGTGTACACGAGTCTGTTTGGAATGTAAAGGTACAGTGTCAATTTGTTTTTCTCAAAATAGACATGGATAAATCAGGTATAAGGTGCCTGTGCATAAAAGCTAAAGTAGACTAAACCATATTGGACATACATATGGTACCTATGCATCAAGGACATAATACGTTAAGTCATATTGAACAAAGAAGCAGTAAGTTGCAAAACAGATCTGAATAAACACCAGCAGATGGCATCACATAATACAAACAACTTTGTAGGTATTGGGAGTGCAGGGGAGTAAGTCCCCAACACACATTTTGTATAGGCTTCTTCCAGGGGGGGTTACTCATCTGAAAGCAGCATAATGTAGAAAGAGAAATTCTGATTCCAACCATGTATTACTTTGTTTACTGGGTGCAGCAGTTGTGACACAATTATAGTATTTAGATGTAGCAGAGCTGAAAAGCTAACCCTGCCCACACTATAGCTTTCTGACTACACTGTCTATTAACAGTAAACTGATTATCACTGGAGGGGGTATGGTGGGACCAGTACTCATGTCAGCTGAACAGCTAATATCCAGGCAGTTATAAAACATTTATTCTACTGGAAAACCAGCACACAACCTAATAAGTGATACATAACTGAAATCTGTGTCTCAGATCCTACCTCCTACTCTGCTCAGATTACATGGGAAAAAATCTGTTGGTAGATTCTATTTAACTCCGCAGTCAATTTTCATTTTCCATTTCCGTTTCATCCTCCACTTCTTCTCAGAGCCATAACTCTTTTTTCTGCCCACATAGACATAGGAGGGCTTGTTTTTTTGCGGGACGAGCTTTGGACTTAAAGTCTCCCTTCAACCTTAATAACTATGTTACCTTTGAATTAAACTATTCTTTTTACCACATAATGTACTCGAAAACAGGAAGAAAAAATCCGAGTGTGGTGAAATTGTGAAAAAAATACACAATTCAAATTTTTGGGGAACTGTGTTTCCTGTGTACATTTTGTGGTAAAAATTACCCTGTAATATTATTCTCCTCATCAATACAATTATGGCGATAACAAAACATGTCTAGTTTTTTATAATTTTTTTAAATTATTTTAATGGTGAAAAAAAAATCAGAAGTTTGCAAAAGAAAATTTGGGGGTTGTGTCACCATTTTCAGAGACTCGTGACATTTTTAATTTTTGGCTGATGGAGCTGTATGTATGATGGCTTATTTTTGCGGGACAAGACAACGTTTTTAATAGTACCATTTTGGAACAAATTGACTTTTTGATCGCTTGTTACAGCATTTTTTGTGGATTTGCGTCGATCGAAAAAAGTTATTTTGGAATTCTTCATTTCTTTCTGTTTACAGTATTTACTGATCTGGTTAATTGTTTTTATATTTTGCTAGATCGGACTTTTCTGAACGCGACAATACCACATATGTATTTTTTTATATCTTTTCTTTCAATTGGGGTAAAGGTGGGCGATTTTAACTTGTTTTGTTTTTTTTTTTTATTTTAAAACTTTTTTTTTTTTACTGCTCTTGTTAGCCACCTTAAGGAAGCATCGCTTTATATAGCAGAAATCACAGTCTTCTTTGAAGCCCAGCCACAGGCAGGGTTTCAAAGGAGCTTTGTAATGACAGGCATGAGGGTCATCAGCTGACCCCCCTTCACTCCCACTGTCATGACAACCCATAGGCGACCTGCGATTGTGTCATGGGTGCGCCGTTTGGCGGAGTTAATAACACACGCACACGTCTGAATGTGTTAAATGGCGCTGTCAGACATTGACAGAGGCATTTAGCAAGTTAACAATCGTAGGCGGATCACTGCTCCACCCGCAATTGTTCTACACAGCCATCATCTGCCGGATATTTGGTGAGCTCCTTGTGTGAGCCCGCTCCGTACACCCACTTCTGACATGGACCGTGCATAAGGCGGATGTCATGGAGTGGCTAAGGATGCACATATACCCCATTCCTTTTATCCTTTACCATCTTTTGGATGAAGGTGACAGACATGTTTTTTTCACCTGTATGTGCTACATTTGTACAATCTCATTTTAAAAAGACAGATCCTTGTAAATTTGTGTACCTGCTAAGTACCATTAATTTGGGTGCTCATTCAATGTTTGGTCAACCATAAGCAGAGTAATACAATTTATTTTGAACAACCACATGGAGGCAATATAACACAAAGAATGGTATAGAACACCTCGGTCTTCCCATTCAATGATTTTATAACTTATTATACCTTTTATTTAACAAATTGCACAACAACAAAAAAGTACAAAAAGTAACAACATTCATAGCTAAATATAATTACAATTTTAAAATGACAGTAAATTAAATGTTTAAAAATGTACAGTTTGGTAAAAATCACAAACAAAAGACTACAAAAAAGGCATATATTAGAAGAATTTCGTGGAATGGCATATTATAGAATTGCTTTCCATTTCCTTGTGATCCTCCTTGAGATGGTTCTACTCATTCACTGGAGTCCAGCTGTGTTTATTTAAACTGATAGGACTTGATTTGTAAAGGCACACACCTGTCTATACAAGACCTCACAGCTCACGTGCATGTCAGACCAAATAAGAATCATGAGGTCAAAGGAACTGGCCAAGGAGCTCAGAGACACAATTGTGGCAAGACACAGATCTGGACAAGGTTACAAAAGAACTTCTGCAGTATTCAAGGTTCCTAAGAGCACAGAGGCCTCCATAATTCTTAAATGAAAGAAGTTTGAGACCACCAGAAGTCTTCCTAGACCTGGCCATCCAGCCAAACTGAGCAATCATGGGGGAAGAGCCTTGGTGGGAGAGGTAAAAAAAAGAACCACAAGATCACTGTGGCTGAGTTCCACAGATGCAGTAGGGAGATGAGAGAAAGTTCCACAAAGTCAACTATCACTGATGCCCTCTACCAGTCAGTTCTTTATGGCAGAGTGGCCCGAAGGAAGCCTCTCCTCAGTGCCAGACATATGAAAGCCCGCATAGAGTTTGCTAAAAACTCCCGGTGTGTCATCCGTGTGCTCGTGCGCAGGATGTTTTGCAGCCCGTGCTGCCGATAAAAAACATATAAGTCTAGGCGGGGGTCATACAGACACATGGTCCGTGAAAATACACTAACATGTGCACAGACCCATTCACTTGAATGGGTCTATGTGTGTGTCTCCGATACGTGTGGAAAGTGTCACCACACGTACTGGAGACAACGATCTGTGAAAGAGCCCGTATAAAGCATGATCTATCACAGGCTAAGTGAGAATGAAAAGGCACCATAAAATTCAATTTGGGTTGAAACCCCAAATCTCCTTTTAAAATAGGAGGACATGGAATTTCTATATATGGAAAAAGATGTAATGACTCTTTAATGGTGGTACTTTCTCATGAGGGTGGAAAATTCTTTATGGTCCATTGTGTCCCTCATTAAGGCGTGGAAGGCATACCTTAATAGTGAGTGCTACTCACCCTGACTTGCTACCTAACTATGTTGCAATAATTTCTCTGAGCAACACAGATTTTCCTCCTCTGCCTTCTGTGTGTCCGACTGCTATGCTTGGGAAAACAATTTATTTCAAAGATAGGATTACTATCAAGAAGCATGAGAACAATGACAGCAATCAGCCAAAGCTAACCGATGAACCAGTCATATCACCAGCAGATCAGTTCATATTAATTCTTTAAAGGATCATGCAAAGCCCTACTAGCAGCACCTCAGACAATACAATAATATCCATAAAACCATGCATTAGGCATTCATTGACTTGGAGAGTATCTTCCAAACAATTACTAACTATGAAGTCACTGTTCTCACGTTACACTTAGTCATTATGCCACATTAACGCTTGACAAACCATTGGGCTAACTGCCATTACAATGTACCACATAGAAGTGGGCAGTTTCTGCATTACCCAACTTTAAGACATTTTATTGAGGGTCAAGATTTGGTGTTTGGCAGCACTTGGTCTCAGTCAAATATCTATCCTGCAACCTGTGGTAAATGAGAGATGTTCTGTGGTCTTCTTTTTTGTGATTTTTACTTTTAGTAAACAGAACTTACGTTTTAAGCCTCTATTGCAATATTCACAGTAAGGCTAGTTTCACACTAGCATTTTGGAGCACAGCGACGGCCTGTGCACGGCCGCCGCTAAGCCCCGCCCCCTGCCGCGCCTCCGCCGGTAGCTCCGCCCACCGGCACATGACGCTACATGCGCCCTGCGTCCCCTATCTTCATCACAGAGGGCGCAGGCCGTGCGCAGTCTGCGCACAGTCTGCGTTTGGCGGCGCATGCGTCCTTTTGACGGTGCGCCGACCTGCGCCAAACGCAACCAGCTGCAGTTTGGTTGCGTCGGTGCACCGTCAAAAAGGCGCATGCGCCGCCAAACGCATACTGCGCACGGCCTGCGCCCCCTGTGATAAAGATAGGGGACGCAGGGCGCATGCAGCGTCATGCGCCGGTAGGCGGAGCTACCGGCGGAGGCGCGACAGGGGGCGGGGCTTAGCGGCGGCCGTGTGCAGGCCGTCGCTGCGCTCATAAACGCTAGTGTGAAACTAGCCTAAAAGAGCGAGATGAAATGCAACCATTGTTGGGGTTGGAGGGCTCCTTTTCCCACAAACGCATAAGTCTCAGTGCTGTTATGTGTATGTATTTATATATGTTGGCCAGTTGAAAAAAATATGAAATGAGACACAACTGCATGCCACCTACCACTAAGTGAAACCTCAATCTCCCACAAGGCAACCATACTTCATTTGTGCCCACATAAATCCGATGACACAATAAATGTAAAGACTGCTTTCCCTGCAAGTCTTCAAATGTACTACTTTTCAAATGATCACAGCATGTGAGAAAACAAAGTATCAGACCACTAAGGAGACAGCAGCCCCTGAATTTAACTACAGGGCAAAATTAGAGACATGTTCTGAAATTATTCAGAAGAAAATTAAACAAGATCTTGCCATTTCTATAATATTCTCATTAGCAGCCTGTTAACTAGTACTTTGTAGCAATTCAAACTTAGGAAATGGAAAGACTTTGACAGAGTATAGAATATCGGGAGCTGCTGTGCAGTCCTGGTATGATATCAGTGACTTACTTGCTGGTTTCCCCTATAACGGAAATAAAAATAATAGGGAAGTAGGGGAACCTTGCTCCAGCTCTAGCTCTGCGAGACAGAACTCTCTGTAAGATTAGCTACTGCTTTGGCTGACCCAGCCATTCATTCAAATGATCGCCACATAATACCACATTCCTTTCTGTAAATGAGACAAACTTTTTAAGGTTTTGACCAATAACATGAAATTTAGTTATTTTACTCCTTTTATATGGCACCATTAATTGGGGATCACAATCTAAATTCCCGATCAGTCTTTTGGAGTGTGGGAGGAAACCGGAGAACCCGGAGGAAACCCACGCATAAACGGGGAGAACATACAAACTCCTTGCAGATGTTGTCCTTGGTGGAGTTTGAACCCAGGACCCCAGCGCTGCAATGAAATGTGTAACAGATGAAAACAAAATGTTTCTCTGGATTTTTTTTATAAACACTTCTCCATAAATCTTTTTTGCTTTTGATTGATCTAGCACCTATGTAAATGACTTAAAGGGAACTTGTCAACACGATTGTACTGAGTAACCTATGGTGTCAGGTTGGCGATGTTATACTGATGCGTCTTGTGGTGGTTGTTTAAGCTTTATTTTCAGTTTTGAGTAAAAGATATGTTTGTGCCTTGCTTACGTATTCATTTGTATGGCTTATGACAGGTCACTGACCTGCCCCCTGGGGGTTCAAGATGCTCACCACACATCTAGATAAATTCCTAAAGGGGTCTAGTTTCCAAAATGGGGTAATTTGTGGGGTGTTTCCACTTTTTAGGCTCATCGGGGGCTCTCCAAACTTGACATGTCGTCCACCATCTATTCCAGCCAATTTAGCATTTCAAAACTCAAACGGTGCTCCTTCCCTTCTGAGCCCTGCCGCGCACAAAACAGTAGTTTTCCACCACATATGGGGTATTGGCGTACTCAGGAGAAATCGCTCAACAAATTTTATGGTGCATTTTCTCCTGTTACCATTGTGAAAATGAAAAATTTGGTGCTAAAGTAACATTTTTGTTGGAAAAAGTTAAATGAAGATTTTTTTTAACCCCTTCATGACCGCCAATACATCTTTTAACCGACCTGATATCTAAGAGAATAGCATCACCATACAGGGGACAATCCAGCAGCTGTCAGCTGTACACTCTAGCTGACAACTTTCTGCATCAGCCACGATCAGTGTTTGCACTGTCCAAATCTGTTTAACCCCTTAGATGCTGCTGTCAATAGGGACTCCATCATGTAAATGGTTAAAAGAGGGTGGCTTCTCCCTCTTTATCTCCATCGGCACCCTGAGATCATGATTGTGTGGTCCTGATGTTTGGCATGGCAATTCACGACCAAATAGCGGCCTTAGAGTCTGACGCTGTTGTAGCCTGTTCAGAAGTTAGCGCCATTTAGGTGGTAAAAATACGCATTTTCATTCCTGACATGCCACTTTGCATTAATTCTTAAAAATCATCAGAAGGGTTAAGAAACTACCTGACTGCAGTTTTCAATATGTCAGGAGGTGCTGTTTTTAAAATGGTATCACTTTTGGGGTTTTCCATTATATATGACCCTCAAAGTCACTTCAAACATGGATAGGTCCCTTAAAAAAATAAATTTTGTAAATTTCCTTGAAAAAACGAAAAATTAGTGCTACATTTTTTAAACCTCCTAAAAGGCTAATAAAATAAAATAACATTTTAGAAATGGTGCTGATGTAAAGGAGACATGTGGGAAATGTTATTTATTAATGTTTTGCTGTGGTATGACTATCTGGATTAAAGGGATAATCATTCAAAGTTTTAAAATTGCTAATTTTTTAACATTTTTCTCAAATTTCTGATAATTTTTATAAAAAAAACCAAAACATATCAACCTAAATTTACCATTATCATAGAGCATAATGCGTCAGGAAAAAACAATCTCAAAATCCCTGGGATTTGTTGAAGCGTTCCAGAGTTATTACCAGATAAATTGACACTTCTCATGTACAGCACCATGTTCTCATGTACAGCACCATGGAATCAATGGTGCTATATAAATAAATAATAATAATAATAATAATAATAATAATAACAACAACAACAACAACACTGGTCAGATTTCAAAAATTTGGCTCTGCCACTAAGGGGTTAATATAGGCCCCTCAGAGTCACTTCAAATGTGATATGATCCGTAAAAAAATGGTTATATTAATTTTATGGAAAAATGAGAAATTGCTGATAAACTTTGAACTCTTTTAGCTTGAAACATTAGTTTTCAAAAATTGTGTTGACATGAAGTATACATGTGGGAAATGTTATTTATTAACTATTTTGTGTAACATAACTCTGGTTTAAGGACATAAAGATTAAAAGTTTGAAAATTTAGAAATTTCCAAAATTTTCGCCAAATTTCTGATATTCTCGGAAATAAACGCAAGTTATATAGAAAATATGTTACTTCTATCATGAAGTAAAATATGTCCCGAAAACACAATCTCAGAATCACTGGGGTACATTGAAGCGTTCCAGAGTGATTACCTCAAAGTGACACTGGTCAGAATTAAAAAAAACTGGCCTGGTCACAAAGGGAAAAAACAGGCTCTGGCGTGAAAGTGTTAGGCTCTGTGCACATGGTGCGGATTTTGCTGCGGATCCACAGCGGATTTGGTCCTGCAGATTCGCAGCAGAACTGCAGGTCATGTACAGTACCATTATAGTGTAGGGAAATCAAAATCCGCTGCGGATTTTTCCGCGCAGATTTGCTGCGGATTGAAAACTGCAGCATGTGACTTCTTTTGTGCGGATTTCCTGCAGTTTTACACCTGCTCCATTCTAGAAATCCGCAGGGCAAATATGCACAAAAACTGCAGATAATCCGCAGAAAATCTGCACTAAATCCGCAGGTCTTTTCACCTGCGGATTTAGGCAAATCTGCGCGGAAAAATCCGCAGCACCTTCAAGAACGTCTGCACATAGCCTTAAAGGTACAGTCATGGCCAAAAGTTTAGAGAATGACACAAATATTAATTTTTACAAAGTCTACTGCTTCATTTTTTCTAATGGCAATTTGCATATACTCCAGAATGTTATAAAGAGTGATCAGCTTAACAGCAATTACTTGCAAAGTCAATATTTGCCTAGAAAATTAACTTTATCCCCCAAAACACATTTCAACATCATTGCAGCCCTGCCTTAAAAGGACCAGCTAACATCGTTTCAGTGATTGCTCCATTAATACAGGGGTGGGTGTTGATGAGGACAGGGCTGGAGATCAATCTGTCATGATTAAGTAAGAATGACACCACTGGACACTTTAAAAGGAGGCTGGTGCTTGGCATCATTGTTTCTCTTCTGCTAACCATGGTTATCTCTAAAGAAACACGTGCAGTCATCATTGCACTGCACAAAAATGGCCTAACAGGGAAGAGTATCGCAGCTAGAAAGATTGCACCTAAGTCAACAATCTATCGCATCATCAAGAACTTCAAGGAGAGAGGTTCCCTTGTTGCCAAAAAGGCTCCAGGGCGCCCAAGAAAGACCAGCAAGCGCCAGGACCGTCTCTTAAAAGTGTTTCAGCTGCGGGATCGGGCTACCAGCAGTGCAGAGCTTGCTCAGGAATGGCAGCAGGCAGGTGTGAGTGCATCTGCACGCACTGTGAGGCGGAGACTCTTGGAGCAAGGCCTGGTCTCAAGGAGGGCAGCAAAGAAGCCACTTCTCTCCAGAAAAAACATCATGGACAGACTGATATTCTGCAAGAGGTACAGGGAGTGGACTGCTGAGGACTGGGGTAAAGTCATTTTCTCTGATGAATCCCCTTTTCGATTGTTTGGGACATCTGGAAAACGGCTTATTCGGAGAAGACCAGGTGAGCGCTACCACCAGTCTTGTCTCATGCCAACTGTCAAGCATCCTGAAACCATTCATGTGTGGGGTGGCTTCTCAGCCAAGGGAATGGGCTCTCTCTCAGTCTTGCCTAAAAACACAGCCATGAATAAAGAATGGTACCAGAATGTCCTCCAAGAGCAACTTCTCCCAACCGTCCAAGAGCAGTTTGGCGATCAACAATGCCTTTTTCAACATGATGGAGCACCTTGCTATAAAGCAAAGGTGATAACTAAATGGCTCAGGGAACAAAACATAGAGATTTTGGGACCATGGCCTGGAAACTCCCCAGATCTTAATCCCATTGAGAACTTGTGGTCAATCATCAAGAGACGGGTGGACAAACAAAAACCTTCAAATTCAGACAAAATAAAAGCATTGATTTTGCAAGAATGGACTGCTATCAGTCAGGATTTGATCCAGAAGTTGATTGAGAGCATGCCAGGGAGAATTGCTGAGGTCCTGAAGAAGAAGGGTCAACACTGCAAATATTGACTTGCTGCATTAACTCATTCTAACTGTTAATAAAACCTTTTGTTACTCATAATATGATTGCAATTATATTTCTGTATGTGATAAAAACATCTGACAAACACACATAAAAAACAGAGGGCAGCAGATCATGTGAAAATATAATATTTGTGTCATTCTCTAAACTTTTGGCCATGACTGTATATTTATACTTCCTCTTTTTCCATAATTTTTTGGAACTAGCTTGAAAGAAAATGGTGGAAAAAGCACAAACAAAATGTTCAAAAGAATGGCTCTTTTCATTTGTATTGGAAAATGACTTGCTGTTCAAATGTTAACTATTGAAAGCCATCAAAATGCATCAGCCTTTCAAAGACAAAGTGTTTAAAGGAAGTAACGTACATTCCTCAGACGTTCAATACTTTACAATCAATGTCAATGGGGCGACTAAAAAGACACCCAGTAGCACCAGAGCGTTTTGTCCATGCTATTGATTAAAAAAAAAAATGGTAATGATTTTTTGCTGAATTGTTGAATGGAACTGTCTGTAAAATGCAAGCAAGTATAAATATATGTCCCAAAAAGACTACAAAAAAATTTTCTCCAAAAAATGCAGGGTGAAAAATTTTGAAAATGTTCTCAAGAAACAACAAAAAAATACTATAAAAATACACTTCAGGAATCGCTGCTTTTCTCTGGAGTTTTGTAAATCTGACGAGTCTTCTTCTCAAAAAACATGTTTTTGACCACTGGAAAGAGACTTCATATGAATATACCCGTAATTGTTTAAACACAGAAGACCTCAAAAATGATTACGGTAAATAAAAAAGCAGTTATAAGCCCCCCAAAAAATGGGTTATAATCTTGCCAATTATCCGGAATAATGGCTAATAATATGGAAACAAAATGGAAACGACTGTAATTGAAATAAACAAACATTTTCTGGTTTCATTTTAAGGAAACCAGAATTCTGAATGTCAAACATTTTTGTGCTTCTTTCAAATATGGTCAACCACACTGAACCTAGGTTGCAATAGAGATAGAGCCAAAAATACTAGAAGAAAAAGACCGTCATTTGTGTTACTGTATTTCTTTCACAGATTCCAACTCGCTTCCTTGTACCTTCGTGTTACTAGGATAGGAAAACTGATGCTGTGCTGCTACTGTGGCTAAGACCACACAACTTCGCAGTGGAAAACATCCAAGTTCCATCAGTGAGTCACGCTCAGCTCTGGTACCAGGTTCAGTTATGCATGTAAGATATCCATCAGGTTTACAAGTTTACATATGGCAGAGGCAGTGAACAATTAACTGTGTATTGCCTGAAATTTATTAAAAGTCCTTCCCCTGAGTAGTAGCCACGGAGCAAAACTTGCTTGTATTTTTCGCCACCAAGACATCTATTTCACTAAAAGGTTCATTTATTGCCTGACCCATAAATATGATATTTCCTATGCTACAATTGAACAGTTTTATGCCAAAAAGAAACAGGACAGCTTTGGCTGAATCCACGTTAGACAAACAAACGTACAGAGTGGTTGATTTTTCTTACTCAGTTCTCGTCTAGAGATTTTGTAGTTTCAAAGCCAGACAGAGTAGACACCTACAGCAAAGCTTAGCTGCCTTGTGGTTGAAAACCTACACCGACATCTTGCAATGCCAAGCTCAAACCACCAACATTTCAAAGTAGGGGTTTTATTAAGTAGATTGTAATACAAATGTGTTGGCAAAATTCTTATTATAATCACTATTGACTTGTATTTTACATTCATGTCCAAATTAAAATCATAACTACATTTTCATAATAAAATTACAAACATTTTTAGTAATTATAAGAAATTCCAAGACCTACAATTACCATACACTAAAAAGATTATGGCAGTCATTTTTTTTCTTGTTTAGTCGTCTTTTTTAAATCTAGAGAGCATCATTACCCATAGGACTCGAGCTGGCATTAACCCCTTAAGGACCAAGCCACTTTGTAAGTTAATGACCAGGCCTTAATTTTGAAATCTGACCACTGTAACTTTATGTTGTTTTAACTCTGGAACGCTTCAACGGATACCACTGATTCTGAGTTTTTTTCGTGACAAATTGTACTTCATGTTAGTGGTAAAATGTCTTCGATATAACTTACATTTACTTATGAAAAAAACGGAAATCTGACAAAAATTGCTAATATTTTGCAATTTTAAAACTTTTAATTTTTATGCCGTTAAATCAGATATATATATATCACACAAAATACCTAATAAATAACATTTACCATATGTCTACTTTACATCATCACAAAAGTTTTTTTGTTAGGAAGTTATAAGGGTTAAAATTTGACCAGCGGTTTCTCTTTTTTCTACAAAATTTAGAAAACCATTTTTTTAGGGACCACCTCACATTTGAAGTCACTTGAGGAGTCAATATGTCAAAAAATACCCAAAAGTGACACCATTCTAAAAACTGCACCCCTCAAGGTGCTCAAAACCACATTCAAGAAGTTTATTAACTCTTCAGGTGCTTCACAAGAATTGAAGCAACGTGGAAGGAAAAAATGAACATTTAACTTTTTTTCACAAAAATTTTACTTCGGACACATTTTTTTTATTCTGTCAAGGGTATCAGGAGAAAATGAACCATATTTGCTGTGCAATTTCTCCCGAGTATACCGCTACCCCATGTGTGGAGGAAGACCACTCTTTAGGCGCACGGCAGGGCTCGAAAGAGAAGGAGCGCCGTTTGAGATTTTGAACATAAAATTGGATGGAATCGAGAGCGGACGCCATGTCACATTTGGAAAGCACCTGATGTGCCTAAATATTGGAAACCCCCCACAAGTGACACAATTTTGGAAACTAGACACCTCAAGGAACTTATCTAGATGTGTGGTGAGCACTTTGAACCCCCAACTGCTTCACAGAAGTTTATAACGTAGAGCCGTGAAAATAAAAAAATCATATTTTTTTCCACAAAAATGATATTTTGCCCCAAAATCTTTATTTTCACAAGGGTAACAGGAAAAATAGGACCCTAAAAGATGTTGTCCAATTTGTCCTGAGTACGCTGATACCGCATATGTGGGGGTAAACCACTGTGATCGCCTTCCTGCGATCTTTGGGATGCAGAATGAACAAATCCACAAAATGTGAAGAATTGGTTTTATTTTTTATGCTGTTCCTCATGCGGTATTAGTGATTAGGCGACTTTATTCTTCAAGTCGGTGCGATTACAGAGATACCAGATTTATATCCTTTTTTTACGTTTAGTAAGTATGCTGAAACCCCATATGTGGGGGTAAACCACTGTTTGGGCGCATGGCAGAGCTCAGAAGGGAAGGAGCACTGTTTGACTTTTCAATGCGAAATTGGCTGGAATGGAGATCAGACGCCATGTCGCGTTTGGGGAGCCCCTGATGTGCCTAAAAACAGTGGAAACCCCCCAATTCTTACTTCAACCCTAACCCAAACACACCCCTAACCATAGTCCTAACCACAAACCTAACCCTAACACACCCCTAACCCTAATCCACATCCTAACTCTAATCCCAACCCTAACCCCAGCCCTAACTATAACCCTAATGGGAAAATGGAAATACTTTTTTTATTTTATTATTTTTCCCTAACTAAGGGGGCGATAAAGGGGGGTTTGATTTACTATTTATAGTGAGCTTTAATAGCGGGTTTTTATGCTTGGCAGCTGTCACACACTAAAAGACACTTTTTTTGTAAGAAGTTTTTGCATCGCTGTATTTTGAGAGCTATAATTTTTCCATATTTCGGCCAACAGAGTCATGTGAGGACTTATTTTTTGCGTGACGAGCGAACGTTTTTATTGGTACCATTTTCGGGCATATGACGTTTTTTGAAAGTTTTCTATACCGATTTTTGTGGAGGCAAAATGAACAAAAATCAGCAATTCAGGAATTGATTTTTTTTTTCTCCATTCCGCATGTGGTAAAATTGGTAAGGCAGCTTTATTCTTCGGGTCACTACGATTACAGCGATACTACACTTATATAATTTTTTTATGTTTGTGCATTTTTACACAATAAAAACTTTCATAGAAAAAAATTATTATATTAGCATTGCTTTATTCTGAGAGCTATAACTTTTTTATTTTTCCGCTGATGGTGGCTTGTTTTTTTGCAGGACAAGATGGTGCTTTCAGTGATACTATTTTTATTACCATTCATTTTTTTTTATCGCGTTTTATTCCACTTTTTCCAAGCGGTATGATGATACCGCTTGGAAAAAGTATTATTTGCTACTTTCTGGGTTTTTTTACGGCGTTCACTGAAGGGGTTAACTAGTGTGACATTTTTATAGATGGGATTTTTACGGACGCAGCGATACCAAATGTGTACTTTTTTTGTTTAATTTTTTTTTTACATAAAAATATGTATTTATTAGTGAATTTTTTAAAATTATTTTTATTATTTTTTAATATTTTTTTTGTACATATTTTTAAAATTTTTTTCCTTTTTTACCTAGTCCCTTTATGGGACTTTCACTTTTTTCACTTTTGTTGCAGGTATAATGCATTGCAATGCACTAGCATTGCAGTGCATTGTAAGTATACTGAAAGCTTCTGTGAGCATGGTCTCAGAGGCTTTCCGAAGCTGGATGACCCGGGTGTTGTCGTGATAACCTCGTGTCATCATGGCAGAGATCGGGCCCCGGATGACGTTGTGGGGACACCGATCAGAAGGCAGAAGGAGCTCCCGTCCCTCTGAACGCTGCGATCGCACTCAATCGCAGCAATTAGGGGGTTAGCAGCCAGGGTCGGCACGGACTCCGCTCCTGGCTGCTAGTGCAGAAGCTCAGCCACTGGCAGCGCTGAGCTCCTCCACTGATCGGGCGGGGGGTGCTGATATTTCAGCATCTCCTGCGCAGTCATGTTGTGATCGGTCAGTCAGATTGACTGATCGATTACAGCGAACTGGGTGCGTGAACCAACCGCAGGGGTCCCTGCACACGTTGCTGTGCCTCTCAGCTGTCATAGACAGCTGTCGGCACTGAACTACCACTGCGTGTTTACATGCAGTGGTAGTTTAAATGCATGACGGGCATAGTCCGACATGGTTGCGGGAACTGACATCCTGCCATGACGGACTATGTCGTCAATGGATGAATGCAATGGAAACATCTCTAGATGTTTAGTGCCACACCCAAGGAATTTTAAAACGTTCCCAATATTTCCCATTGGTGGAAAATGGATTCCAAAGCTTTAACTCATGTTTTGACTGAAAATATTAGACCTGAATTGGAATAACTGTTTTGGGTGAATCACTAAAATTCCCATAAACCAGGCTACAGGACTTTTTGTAGTGATCTTTTAACACTGTTAGGCTGGAGTCACACTAACCTGCGCAAAATACGGTCCGTAGTTTACTTGCGTAATACGGATAAATGACCACTAAATAGTGCTCCGTAGGTCATCCGTAAGCAAGGTGAGGTCGCGTATTTTGCGCATGTGTGCATCCGTATGTAATCCGTGTGGCATCCGTATGCAATCCGTATGGCGAGATTTTCTCGCAGGCTTGCAAAATGGACATTTAACGGTTTTCAGGCCTGCAAACAATTTAAATCATTAGCCTGCACCCTAGTTAGACACTCAGAAACAGGTGGATGCCTACATTCTGTACATTTGTCACCTTGCTTTCACGAGGTGTGTTGGTGTTCTTTGTGCAGCATGGCAGAGGGTCTGCAATTCAATACAACTGAGCAGGTTCTCTTTACCTGGCTTTTGTCACGGCGCTTTGGGCAACCATATCCTGTGATAGTGGATCCGGAGGAGACGCATGTGGGTCCATCCACTTTTGAGACAGCGACTCACAAGAGGGCATTTTCACTGCCTCTATTCTTCTCTGCGGGAGCATCCGGATAAATTTTACCAGTACTGTCGCATGAGCATTGCCACATTTGATCGACTCTTGGAGACAGTGCGCCCTGGGATAACCTTTCAGGACACAAGGATGAGCAAAGCCATATCTGCAGAGGAGCGACTTCTACTCACAATACGGTATGTACTACACAACCACATTCTCTATATTCCTAATGTGTGTGCTAAATTATGCTTTTTGGCCTTCTTGGACAAAGTTTAATGCCATCATCTTACTCCAAATATGATTCACCTGACACAGCAGAATGTTACATCTAATATGTCCAGCATATCACTTAGTCATTGTGCCACCAAATATGTGTGTGTTCTTCTCTCTCATTTCCTAACAAGTTTGGTCGGCATGTAACTGATTTTTTTTTTACTTTAGCCATTCTAAACTTTACTATTTCTGTTGTTCTACAGCTTCCTGTCCACTGGCCTGTCTTATGCCGCCCTCCACCATGAGTTTCTCATAGCAAAATCAACCATTTCAGGCATAGTGAGGTCTACATGTGCAGAAATCTGGACAAGACTCCATCAAGTGGTCATGCCCGAGCCCAGGATGGAAGACTGGTTAAGGATATCAAGGGAGTTTGAGGAGGACTGCCAGTTTCCAAATTGTATTGGGGCCCTGGATGGCAAACATATCAGGGTGCGTAAGCCGCCGAACTCAGGCTCCCAATTCTTCAATTATAAACAATACTTTTCTGTTGTATTGTTGGCTCTGGTAGACCCTCAATACAAGTTTATAATTGTTGACATTGGGGCCTATGGAAGGACGGGAGACTCTAGAGTCTTCAATACTTCCATAATGGCTCGGCGGCTACGCACCAACCAGTTGGATCTACCACCACCACGCCAGCTACCAGGCTCCCCCGAACAATCAGTCCCTTATGTCCTTGTGGCAGATGAGGCCTTTCAGTTATCGTGCAAAGTCATGAGGCCATATCCCCGGCGCAACCTTGACCACAGGCGCAGAATTTTTAACTTGCGCCTATCACGTGCTAGGCGACTGGTGGAGTGTTCCTTTGGGATTCTTTGTGCCAAATGGCGAGTACTCCAGTCTGCCATTCAGTTGAGTGAGCAAAATGTGAATGAAGTTGTGAAAGCCTGTGTTGTTCTGCATAACTTCACCAGGATACAAGATTGCTCCTCCTCTGATGGTGTTGTGCGTAGGCCGGACAATGTGCGCAGGGTGAGACCACCTATGAACCCTCAACGTAGACCGCTCTCTGGCCTCAAAGTGCGTGATATTTTCACTAATTACTTTCTCTCACCTGAGGGGGCAACTTCTTGGCAAGAGCATGCTGTGTCTATGTTATAATTTGTTGCTTTAAGTGTGTCAAAATATATATTACTCAAGCCTTTATGATTCTATGAGTGTTTCACTGCATTGGTTGGTGTCTGTTAGTATGTTGTGAGGGATTGTGAAAAATCACACAGAGACGTTAAGTAGAGTAGACAAATATTTAGTTTTGCCTTTTTTTTTTTTTTTTCGCTTAAAGGCAAACATAATTTTGCCATAAGACAAATTTGGCAATGGCCAAAATGACCCTTTGTGCCTTCTTTAACTTGTTGTAAAATGAACATTACATAACAAAACAGCCACAAAAATTAGGCAAAAACAACATTGCTGCATCACTAGATTAACCTAGATTTGCCAACAAAAGGTGAGCTCCATCACCAAAATAAAGGCAACAAGATAACACTCACATTTCCTCATAATGTTAGCCAAACATAGAAAGATTCCACCATGACAGGCAAGGCTACCTCACAGCTTTCACACAGATATTACCTGTCTGTAGAACAGACAATATTTAAGCATGCTATACCGGAAAGGATGAAAATACAAAACTCACTTGTTAAGACATAGAGAGAGCGGGTTATTCTGAATGCTTGTCGCCTAGAAATTTTGTACTAGAGATTGCTAACAAAAAAGGTGACTACTTAACTAAGGCGAGCACGCCTTTCCTAGGCGTTAGCAAGTGAGTAGTGTATTTTCATCCTTTCATTTTCCAGCATAGCGCATTTAAATATTCTCTTTTCTACACACATGTAATATCTGCCTGAAAGGCGTGAGGTAGCGTTGCCTGTCATGATGGATTGTTTCATATGTTTGGAAAACATTGTTTAAAAATGTGAATGTTAAATTATGTTCTAAATGTTGGTGAAGGAGAACACCTGTTTTTTCATTTAGATTAGGAGCACCAGTTACATCTCACTGGACATCTCCAACCATCAGAATCATAAATCCTCATATGTTGGGGAAGGGGAACGTGGAAGAACAGCCTGTGGTTGCTGCTGGACATTGTGGCCAACATCGCCCTGTGTGGGGCCATACTGTTGCCCATGATGCTGGAATCGTCCAGCCTCCTGGGACTGTTGGGGATACTGGCCAGAGTAATGATGATGGTGAGGGGCTTCTTGTTGGCTCTGGTAGGCCCGTGGCTCATACCCACCAAGATAGCCAGATCGTCCCCAACCAGGTTGGGACCAGCCTCCAACACTGGGTGGGTACAAGTGGCCATATTGGTGGGGTTGGCTTGAGGAAGACATTTGGGGCTGCGGTATAGATGGTTGGGTAGGGGGAGGAAGGGGTTGAGGTGTTGGCCCACATATTAGGGGCTGTTCAGACCCTGCTTGAGCAAGCATCTGTGTAGATGGTCTCATGCGCATTAAATTTCGTGGTGAGAGCTGCCACCTTTCCAGAAATTCAAAAACCTCATATGGGGTATTGGGGGGGGGTGCTTGCATCAAGCAGGATCTGAATACATCCCCTAATACGGAGCCTGACCTCACGGGTAAGGGCACGGAGATAAAGGGTGAGGCTACCTACGTGCATAGGCCTCCTCACCATCATCTGTAGTTACTCTGGACAAATAATTGAGCACCCCTGTGTCCACATTGGTCCTGCTCTCTTGAAGAGTGACCTGGCGCCTTCTTCTTGTTCGCCGTGATGCTAGAGCAGCCTGTGGGGAGGACCTGATCTGGGCAGTTGGGCTGCTGCTCAAGTTGCCCGGCTCTTCCAGGATGGGTGAGGTGGCAGCAGCAGACCGTCCTGGTGGTGTGGTGTGTAGGGCAGCCATTGTGTGGTCTTGTGATACCTCATCTTCAGCCATCCTTCTTGTAGGGGGAGAAGATGGGCCAGCCACCTCATCCCCTACAGGATCTATAATGGGCTCTGCCTCTGAGGCCGTTCCTCGATCCGTAAGGTTGGATTGAGTTCTGTTATGAAATAGAACAGAGGCAAAAATACATCAATATTTTTGTCCCTGTAAAGTATTTGTGTAATGTGGTGTGAGGTATGTACTTACGGTCTCAGATCCAGAATTGGGGTGAGGAAGTTCAGCCGGTCATAGTATATATATTTTCTTTTGACATGCCCAGCATCCCCACTCCTGGACCGCTGCTGGCGTTCCCGGCGGAACTGGTCCCGGATGCTTCGCCAGCGTTTCATCACATCTTCCACTGCAATGTGACAGGAAAGATTGTCAAAATCACATATTTGAGAGGTCACATTTTCTAACAGTAGTCTAGGCATGGGGCCTTCTGGGGTGTGCTTTCTACCCATGGTGGCATATGTAATTGGGCCGATACACAGGGTCTAATTAGCTACACTTAAACTAATTTTATTGGCTAGGAGGATGAGGAGCTTGTGGCCTAACCCCTAATTATGGCTGTGTGAAGCCACGGTCACATCCAAATGTAACGGCCTCATGAGGCGAATAAAATTACATGCCCAGGAAGGGGGGTGCTGATTGTAGAATCATTTTTCAGCGCGCGCTAAGGTTAATGATGTTTTTATGGTTGCACTTACGAATTTTATGCTGCTCATCACGTGGTCTGTCACCAAAGTCATGGTACATCTGGCGACAGATGCGCCTCCATGACGCCTCCTTTCTTGTCCGGTTCGCATAATTTGCATCGCATGGGTCCCATATTTCGGGACGCTCCTGCACCATCTCAACATTAATATATGTGGACGCTATGCTGCTGCTGTACTCCGTGGAGGCGTACTTCCTGGATGTCTGGAGCGCTTTTTGAGCTCATTTGCATGTCTAGGCTTCCTGATGATGGATTGGCCCATTTCCTGTGACCAGCCAAAAGTCAGTGTGTAATCCGTATTTTTTGCGCACCCATTGACTTGCATTGGCGTACTACGGGCGTAGTACGCTGACAATCGCAGCATAGGATACGGATGAGAAATATACGCCTGGTGCGAGTGACCCCATTGAAAATCATTTGTCCGTGTCTAATGTGTGCTTTTTGCGCCTCTCACGCGCCCGTATTCCTTGCCAGTGTGACTCCGGCCTTACACATCATGACTGACAGATAACTGCTGTCTTTTCCAGTTTTCACAGATAAAACCTTTACAAACATATCAAAGGAGATCTGACTATCAGGGGTCTTTTACTTTATGGAAAAACATATCAGCAGCCAACCAGAGCAGACATGCACTAGTGAAGCTTCTTTTTTAAAAAATGGTTCAAAGGACCTGGCAAAAGCCCCCATCCTTCCTGTCAGGTTTAGATCACTGACATCACTAAAGTCTAAAATTGAAAAACAATGCAATGCATACAAATTAGCCTTCATTTCTGAGTAGATGGGACTTGTATGATCTTATTCACAACCACCCAAGTTTAGGTACAAAGCAGGTGTCCAGGTCTTTTAACCCACAAGGTATCCACATCAGGTGAGGGTGCACCTATGGCATGATAACATAGAAGAGGGAAATATACTCCCAATAGTGAAGATCTGTGGAAATTAGTACACAGCAAGAAAGCTTTTATTATACTCACATGATAAAAATCGCAGTGTGGTCAGCTGCCAGACTCAAGAGTTTTGCCATTACAGCTTCTCAAAAAAAGTGTTAGAATCTGTTCAGTTTGGGACTGTCCGTCATTTTTTTGTAGTGTTCTGGCTGCTGGTCTTTTTCCCCTGGTGCTGGGTTTGTCTTGGGTCAGGTGATTGTATCACTCTTTATTAACCTGCACCTGTCTCCCATTCCTTGCTGGCAACAGTGTTAATCCGCTTGAAGTCTGGCTTGGAGCCTTGCTTTGCCTTCTGTGTGTATAATTAGTGCAGTTCTCGGACCTCTGGCTCTGCTAGCCTTAGTTTCTGTTTTCAGTTTGTTTCTGCAGCCTTCTCTTTGTTTTCTATTAGGAGGTGACCTGTTTTTGTACCCAGTCCTTAGATCTTACAGGGACCCCTCCCTTCCCCCTCTCAGAACAATGGAAAGGACACCATTGTAGGCATTTACTACAGGCCGCCTGTGCAAGCTGAAGATATGGATGAACTCTTTATGCATCAAATGGCCAAGTTCTCCAAAAAATATGACATAGTTGTCATGGGAGATTTCAACTATCCAGACATTTGTTGGGAATCTCTCTCAGGCAAAACTAACAGGTCAAGGAAATTCTTATCCTCTCTTGCTGACAACTTTATCTTCCAAAAGGTAAGGGAGAAAACAAGGGGAACTGCTACCTTGGATCTAATCCTTATAAACAGGGAGGAAATGGTTGAGGAGGTAAAAGTGGCTGGGACCCTAGGAGGTAGCGACCATGCTATTTTAGAATTTTGGATAACTAGAGGCGGAAGACCTGTGAAGACTCAGACGTCAAGGTTAGATTTCAGAAAGGCAGATTTTAAGGGATTCAGAAAGAGAATTGGAGGGATCCAATGGCTGGATATCCTTAAAGACAAAAATGTCCAGGAAGGATGGGAAATCTTGAAAAATGAAATTCTCAAAGCACAGTTGTTAACAATTCCGAAAAGAGGGAAGAATAGGAAGCATTTAAAGAAACCATGATGGATGAACACAGAACTTAAGCACATGCTAAAAAGGAAGAAAAAAATGTTTATAAAATGGAAAGAGGGAGGCATATCTAAAGAAGAATATAATGCTGTCTGCAGAACCTGCAGGGCACAAATCAGATTAACTAAAGCTGAAAATGAATTGAGGCTTGCAAGAGATGTCAAAAGCAATAATAAAGGATTTTGGGGATATGTCAAAAGTACAAGAAAAGTCAAAGATGCTATAGGATTTTTACAGGATGAAAATGATGAAATGGTAAGACAGGATGTTGAGAAGGCTGAACTTTTAAATTCCTATTTTGCATCTGTTTTCTCTCAGAAAGGAAATGTAACATCAACTGTTATTCACTGTCCTATTAAGGGAATAGAAGAATCCAGGATATCTATAAACAGAAAGATAGTGAGGAAACACTTAGCTAGCCTAAATGAATTCAAGTCTCCAGGTCCAGATGAATTACACCCCAGAGTACTGAAGGAGATAGCAGAGGAAATTTTTGAACCCCTCTCTATAATCTTTGAAAATTCTTGGAGAACAGGAGAAGTGCCAGAAGACTGGAGAAGAGCAAATGTTGTTCCTATCTTCAAAAAGGGGAAGAAGGTGGACCCAGGTAACTATAGGCCGGTGAGTCTGACTTCTATACCAGGAAAGATCTTTGAACAAATTATTAAACAACATGTATGTCAATACCTGGATAAGAATGAAGTGATTAAACAGAGTCAGCATGGGTTTGTAACTAATAAGTCATGTCAGACTAACTTAATTTCCTTCTATGACGGTATCACTGATTGGGTGGATCAAGGAAATGCTGTAGATATAGTATATCTTGACTTCAGCAAAGCATTTGACAAAGTCTCTCATACAATCCTTATTGAAAAAATGATTAAGTATGGAATGGACAAGGCAACTGTTAGGTGGATTCATAACTGGCTTAGTGATCGGACCCAAAGAGTGGTCGTAAATGGCTGCACATCCAGTTGGAAGAATGTCTCAAGTGGGGTACCACAGGGCTCTGTCCTGGGCCCTGTATTGTTCAACATCTTTATCAACGATTTAGATGAAGGAATTGAGGGTAAACTGATTAAATTTGCTGATGACACAAAGCTAGGAGGGATAGCTAATACTAGAGAAGAGAGAGAGGATTCAAAAAGATTTAAATAAACTGGAGAAGTGGGCAGCAACTAACAGAATGGTTTTTAACAGGGAGAAATGCAAAGTACTACATCTGGGCAATAAAAATGAAAAAAGCATATATAGAATGGGAGGAATAGGGCTAAGTGACAGCACATGTGAAAAAGACTTGGGTATACTAATAGATCACAGACTGAATATGAGTCAACAGTGTGATGCAGCAGCAAAAAAGGCAAATGCAATTCTAGGATGTATTAACAGAAGCATACAGTCTAGATCACGTGAAGTCATTATTTCCCTCTACTCCTCTTTGGTCAGACCTCATCTGGAATATTGTGTCCAATTTTGGGCACCACATTTTAAAAAAGACATCAACAAACTGGAGCAAGTTCAGAAAAGAGCGACCAGAATGGTGACCGGTCTGCAAACCCTGTCTTATGAGGAAAGGTTGCAGGATTTGGGAATGTTTAGTTTGCAAAAGAGAAGACTGAGAGGAGACTTAATAGCTGTCTACAAATATCTAAAGGGCTGTCACATTGTAGAAGGATCAACTTTATTCTCATTTGCACAAGGAAAGACTAGAAGCAATGGGATGAAACTGAATGGGAGGAGACACAGATTAGATATTAGAAAAAACTTTTTGACAGTTAGAGTGATCAATGAGTGGAACAGGCTGCCACGAGAAGTGGTGAGTTCTCCTTCAATGGAAGTCTTCAAACAGAGGCTGGACAGACATCTGACTGGGATGATTTAGCGAATCCTGCTTTGAGCAGGGGGTTGGACCAGATGGCCCAGGAGGTCCCTTCCAACTCTACAATTCTATGATTCTATGACTCTATAGGTCTTCGCTTGAGATTAACCTAGGATCGTCTGTGGGTCTATTCACAAGGAATGGGTCGCCCACTCCATCATAGGGTGTCAGCCTAGTCGCAGTGCAGGGCCAGTTTTCCCCCCTCCTACCCTAGTCCTGTGCTGCAGTACCGTAACAAAAAGACACTGAAAAGTGAGACAGATCAGCACATTAACACACAGACACTGCAAACACTGAGCGTGCACACAGTCTCAGTGAAGGGATGATCTCTTTCCTCCCTCCTGTCAGCATTGGCCACTCGCTTCTATGTGATCCCGTGAGCAATGAGCGGCCTCTGCAGACAGAAAAAGAGGGATGACAACGCACCTGCTCACACGGACACTGGTTCCTGCAGTGTTCGTGTGTGCAGGGCTGGGGATTTAAATCAAGCAGACCTCCAAAGCACGGTCCTTCAGCATGATGGGAGGTGCAGAGAACTGTAATTCAGAAGGAGGAACGGCGCACTGAGCTCTTGAACCGTTCATTTACATATTCAACAAACTATTTTCATGTAAAATATTATAAGTAAAACCTGCATTAAAAGTGTTATTTCTATTAATGCACAAATGGTTTAATTTGACTACTAAAAGTGACAAAAAACCTGTTGTCTATGTTGACCTGTACGCCCTTCAGTAATATCATTGGTTTCCAGAGTGCCGACTTTAGTCTTGAAATAGTCTCAGAAATACCGTAGTCAAAATTAAACATTTTCCTGACATAACATTCATAAACAGTTTGACTTTTTCTTCTAAACTTCAAACGGAACATAAAATAAACTAAAAATGCACTCATGATGTCTGTGCAACCACCTTATTAGTTCTACCTAAGTTTGTATAGTCTACAACATACATAGCACAAAGCCACAATCTATAGTTACTGACCAAGGAAATTATGACACGAAAATGTATCTACAGTGATGTTTTAAGCTACAATGACTCGATGTTACAATATTTTCAGCATACGGTGTCTTTTTATCTTAACCAGGAATGTACATGGAAATCATGGAGCCCATAGCAGAAGTTTTAATCTCCTAAATTTCCCTTTTATTGCCCCATAAAATATTATGCCTACAAAATTCTCCCAAACACAGTAAAATACCACCACAGTGAATTCCTCCAAAGTACTCTCCACACACGGTATAACCCTTTTTTATCCCCTCTGGCAAAGTATGGTGACCTCAACACAGTATGAGGTCTCATCTGTAACCTGCACACAGTCCTCCAAACAGTGTAATGTCCCCCACATAGCCCTGCAAACTGTATATTGGCCCCCACATAGCATTCCATGAAGTATAAAGACCCCCCAACACAGCCAGCCCTCCATATAGTATAATGGACTCCACATAGCCCTGCAAACCGTATAATGACCCCGACAAAGTCCTCCATATAGTAATATGGACCTGCATAGCCCTTTAAATATAGCCCATATAGTATAATGGCCACTATAAAACCCTCAAACGTTGATTCCTAAGCTTGCTAGCATCTAGTTTATGCATTTCACCATGTTCTGTTTTCCGCTAATGAATTGGCTTGTTCACCCACCCTGTGTGAACTCACTGCTCCTGACCTCGTCTACGTGCATCGAACCTGTGCTGCCTGCCCTGACCTCAGATTGTCTGATCATGTGCTTGTCCTCCTGTCCCATGTACCTGAGCCTATGACCCTCTGGTCAGCTGCTGAAGGCTCACCACCAGAGGCTATAATGAAGACGGGTAGACAGTCACACCCCTCCAGGGTAAAATGGCCCATAGTGCAGTGGGTCCACACCCACCAACATTACAAACAAGCAACACAAAGTCCTTCATATAGTATAATGGGCCCCACATAGCCTTACATGTATTATAATGCCCCCACATTGCCTTCCACGTAGTATAACACGGCCTACATTGCCTTCTATGTAGTATCATGCATCCTACATTGCCTTGTACATAGTATAATACACCTGTTAATGTAGTATAGCACCTCACTTGGAAAAATAGATTACGCACTAAAACCGCAACTGACCCTGCCGAGTCCTGTGCAGACCAGGGCTATGGAGTCGGTAAGCCAAACCTGCGACTCCGACTCCTCAATTTCCCTTACACCGACTCCAACTCCGACTCCACGACTCCGACTCCCACACATATTGCTTATATTTAAGTGAAAAATTTATTGTAGTACAATGTGAACCTCAGACATTTAATCATTTTTATGATCCAATAATCAAGATGTTTAGATAGAACAGAATATATATTGGTGTACTACCCGGTTTTCATTCTTTTTGGTACAGATACGATATGGATAGACAGATATGGATAAATGGATATATAGATAGAGCAGATTTCTAATCTGCTTTTGCTATTGAAAACATTATCTATGAGCTCAAAAACCTTTCAGGTGATGCAGTTTTTTAAAAAGATGATCAGCTTTTGCAGCTGAAAAACGTATCCTCAAAAAACACAGGAAAAACGTGTGTGAATGTAGCCTTAGATCAGGAATATAACAGCCATTTATAGGACATTTCATAACTTTCCCAAACTCCTATGAAAAAATATTCAGCACATCCTGCATTGAATTACTGTACCCAATTTATTATATATTTTAGGAGTCGGAGTCGGTCCATTTTATACCGACTCCAACTCCGACTCCACCAAAATGAGCACCGACTCCGACTCCACGACTCCGACTCCACAGCCCTGGTGCAGACTAGAGATTCTGACATCGCATTCCCCAGTGGTTCCTGCTTGAGCTGAGAAAGTCTTAGGGCTACTTAATGGCAACTAAGACCTACGCTGCCTGAAAGGTCATCAAGCGCTACACGTCCTAAAGAACCGAAGGGCATAGGACAGTGCAAATTTGTCATCATTGGGCAGAAAAGTATTCACATCGATTTTTCTGGCTAACACGGTACCACAATATAATTTGTTATTGTACACTTTTTTCACCAAAAATTTACTTTGGAACCAACTTTTTTTTTTATTTTCACAAGGGTATCAGGAGAAAATGGACCACAAAATTTGTTGTGCAATTTCTCATGAGCACGCCAATACCCTGTATGTGGGAGAAAGCCACTGTTTGGGCGCATGGAAGGTCTCAGAAGTGAGGAAGCACAGTTTGACTTTTTGAACCCAAAATTGGCTGGAATCAATAGCGGCCCCATGTCACGTTTGAAGACCCCCTGATGTACCTAAATAGTGGAACCCCCCCAATTCTAACTCCTACCCTAACCCCAACACACCCCTAATCCTAACCCGAACCCTAACCCACCTCTAAACCTATTCCCAACTCTAACCGTATTCCCAACCATAACCACCATAACCCTAACCACAACCCTAACCCCAACACCACCGTAACCCCAACACAACCCAACCTCAACCCTAACCCTAGCCCCAACCCTAACCCTAGCCACAACCCTAAGCCCAACCCTAACCCTAGCCCCAACCCTAATGGAAATAACTACATTTTTTTTACTTTTCCATTACTACCTAAGGGGATGATAAAGGGGGTTTGAGTTACTATTTTTTTTATTTTGATGACTGTGATAGGGTTGATTGCAGTGATCAAGATGAACCAATTGGAAAAATTTCAAATTGTTACCGGGTGCGGGCCCGCAGATCTCGGAGGGTGCACTGTACATGTGCCCGCCATTTTCTTCCTGGAAGAAGATGCCGGAGGTATATCAGGGGATCCCATTTCTCTCTCCGCTGATGTGCGATCACATCATAGCAGAGACAGTAAATGGGAAATTGGACTTTTTTTTTGGCGGTCACCGTAAATAACAGTAATCATAACACTGGGGTCGCTAAAAATCCTCGGTAGCCGAGACACCGGAGAATTTCCAACGCTGGGGGGAGCTATACACTTATTTCTCAGTGCCGTTAAAAAGTGGCACTGAGGAATAAGTACCCTTAACTGTCTCCGTTCAAATGCTTAGGGGTTAAGAAGAGAGGAATGGAAGATATTATAAATAAACAATGCAACTTGGAGTTGGAGCTTGACCATCACAGCATTAAATTATCTTAATTACCTCATATGGATCAACAAATTTAGTTTCCTTGATGGAACTTAAAGACGAAGATTTTTTTTGAAGGTAACCAAACAATCTCCCACCCTAAAGACAGGGGCCCTCCTACGTCGGCGGTTCGCAGGTCTCTTGATCTGATCACAAGTTATCACAAAACCTTTTTCAACTTCTCTCCAGACCTTAATCAAGTGAGAAAATATTTTTCCTCTTCTAGGACTGCAGACTAGAAACACTCAAAAACTAGATGAAAATTGCCACAATAAAAAAAGGCAAGATCCCGGTACCAGTAGAGCATGTTAAAAAAGTGCATGGGGGTAATGCAGAGTCACTGTGGTTCGCAGGTGTAGAAAAAGTATCACAGCCAACCCAAGGGGGAAACCATCATAGAATTCTCTTACAAAGAGAATCTAAGTGGATTCTACAAATGAATGCCACAGGACCTTTAGGGTTAGAAAATAGATATGGTGGTGTTTTTGTAGGAACTGCTCAGTGTTTGTATTTCCATATTTTATTATGATAGAGGTTTTTTTAACTTGTGTTTTTTAATTCTGTGTTTGATTAATTTGTTCACATGTTTCACTCCATTGGGGGAGTATGAGTTGGAAATCAGGAGGTGTGTCCACATGTGTGTGCTTCTAAATTTCCACCTGCCTGCATTCCAGCCTCAGGACCCGTTAAAGCGCAAGTGCGTGAAACGGACGTCGTCCACTCTCTGTACGTTCCTCCCGTGCCAATGCCTTTTAAATCAATAAAGAATTTTCACGACAGAACAGTGAGTGCCATCACTTTTTTTCTCTTTTGTACATAAATCTAGGAGAGCCTCGTTCTAGCTCTCATTGACTTACATTGAGTTGTGACTTCTGGATCGCCCAGCAAACACTGGAGTGATCCGGCAGGTCACAAACTGCTGGAAACTGACTGAGCCACATCAATAAAAGATGAAGAAAGTAGCTAGTAAATAGGAGACAAGGAGCAGGGAGCTTAGTTTAGTAGCACAGCTTCAGTGCTGCAACAAAAAATCAAATGCTGGAGTTGTGCTTTAATTGAGGAAGAGGACCTGCACAATACAGCAAGCAAAGGGTGCCACTTGGCTGACTGGTAGATCGGAATCATCTGCATGGCTACACAGTACCTCTTCTATAAAAGATCAGATAACCTCCTGAACCCACTAGATCATACTAATGATGTCTTAAATTAGAGGCATAGCTCTAAAGCCACATGTTACTAAAGCAAAATGAAGCAAAACATTTCTCAAAATAAATAAAAAAAAAAACAGCCAGCGTTACATGGAATGCTGTTTACTCCAGTTTAGCAATCACTGCTCCATGAGGAGAATACTGACTGAAAGTCTTTAGACTGTGACCACCCACATTATGGTAAGCACTATGATTAAAGGGAGTTCTGTGCTCCAATATCTGCCAGCACAGTCTGCTCCATGCTGTAATTATTATATTTGCAGTCTTCTCATAATCTGTTTCATGTGTTGTGGCAAGTCTCCCTCACATTACCCATCCTGAATAAAACAAAGGTGAAATATTTGTAACACAGTCAAATAATTGGGGCATTGGAAAAATAAAAAATTACAAGTTGAGCAAAAAACAAACATAGAAAAATACATAAAGAAGACAAGCAGTTTGTAAACATTGTGCAGCCTCTTCTAATGAACTAGTCGAGTTCAGAACCCCCTCCTCACCCCCCTGTCTAATAATGAGCCAAGTCATTAACCAAGGTCTTAAAAAGCCTGAAACCATGTAAGTTGTGGTTTAAGAGTGCAACAAGAGAACAGTAAAAACAGTCAAACGCATCTGTCACTTTGTTAAGAGATTACACAAATTGGACATTATTGATTAACCCATGGATTTACAATTTCAATACATTTTCCTGTAATGGCTCTAGGGAATCTTGTAAAGAAAAGAAAGGGGGAAAAAAAACGGCAGTCACTATACTAATAAAAAGAACTTAAGCATGTCAGTAATGAAAACCAGCACCGAATAAAAAGAAAAATATGTCCTATAGTATTAGAACATCTGCCAGCCAAAGGAATCATCGGCACCCCCTAAACACAGCACGGACTCTAGATAAACCTCTACGGGTTCTAAGCTGGGAAAAGTTGATACCGTGGGTAAGAACTAGAAAACCTAGCCAAGACTCAATGAGAAGGTGGTGGACAGAGAAACATGCCGTTTTATTGGTTGTTTAGCAATTTTCCTTTTTTTTTTTTTTAAGTTTCATTAAACTTTAAAAAATAGGTCTCACCTAAAACTCTTCTTCACTACAGTATTCAAAATGCTACGCTAATAGTCTTCTATGCTACACTGCAGATATCATAATTAAGCTCAAGGCAGGCAAGACAGCCACAATTTACATTTCTACTATTATAAGTGCTCGTGCAGATGTCCGAGCACGGACCACTAATGCAGGGACTGGTCGCAACTGTCCTGTTGCGAGCGTAAAAGCTTCATATATTTCTGTGAAGCCATCACGTTCCAGTCTGTACATTAAAGTCCAGGCTCAGACCGATTTGCATGAGCCTAAAACACTAGGTGTGTCACCGTAAACCAAAAAAAAATTGCAATTTCTTAATATTGCAGACATTACCAAGCCAAATGAACCTGTCTGCATGACTCTGCAATGTAAAGTAAAGTAAATACCGGTAATTCATGGGAAAATATTACACTATTACTCTACAATCATGTCCACTCTTCACTTGACTGACTTCCCACTCATTGTTAATATATTGAATGGGACGTCAATGAACTGAACAGTGGGCATGCACTGCAAAATAGATATGACAGATTAGAGCTGTGTCCTACCCCAATAACAGGAAGGAAATGGGCACTGTGTGATTTTAATGGTATTTTCTGGTTTCACCACTAAACGATACCAATCACACTGACATGACCTGGATGCTAATTATAACCCCCAGTCTGCTCTGACTTGATTTAATTCCCATTAAGGATATGGCCAACTTTATTCTGTTTATAATTTGTTGATGCCATTTTAACTTCTATAATCATATAGTACATAATATTTAATTTAGCACTAAAGGGAAGATGTGTCAATACGTAATCTAATAATTGATATTTTAGATATACATTATCGGTCACTTATGTTACAATGTACTGTACCTCAGTCATAACAACAATTGTAAAATTGAGATATTACATTTCCAGACACAGAAATCTTTGCGTCAGAATTTAGTAGTCAAACTTTCTAATTATTTATTAATCCCTTTCTACTGCCAAACTGCAGATATCCCTTAATGCTGACTGTGCCTTTATTCTAAAGCTGGCCATAGACATTAGATAGCTGCAGGCCGAATGATTCTTTAAGGGAATCTGTCACCTCATTTTTGGCCTATGAGATGCAACCACCTCCATCAGGGGCTTATCTACAGCATTCTGTAATGCTGTAGATAAGCCCCTTATGTAACCTGAAAGATAAGAAAAACGAGTTAGATTATACTCACCCAGGGGTCGCGGTCCGGCGCCTGCAGTACTTTACTCTGCCCTGAATAGGGCAGAAAAAGTATGCCTGCACAGGAGCCGCCACAGAAGTAAGAAGGAGGAAGTCATCGCTAGAAGATGGGAGGCCCAAGACTGGACCGTGACACCCACCGCACCGGGACCACGCCCCCGGAGAGTATAATCTAACTCGCTTTTCTTATCTTTCAGGTTACATCGGGGGTTTATCTACATAATTACAGAATGCTGTAGATAAGCCCCTGATGGCAGTGGCCGCATCTCATAGGCCAAAAATGAGGTGACAGATTCCCTTTAAGCCGACTGCTATCTCTTCCGACTCCGCCATCATACACATGAATGTTCGGCTTGGTCAAGTGCTCTTGTGTTCTCTATGAGAGACTCCTCAGGCAGTGGTTTATCTCCTCGCCAAACAAAAAGGATAGTCCACTAAAATTCCAAGATTGGAACTTTCTCTTCCATGATATCATCTTTCAGACGAGAGTGGCAACTTTAGATGGTCGGCCTATCCCACTGAAATGTCAATATGACGACCTCAGGAGATGGCCAGCCAAAATGACCACCTTTAGCTCACACACAATGATAAACACTGCACCCCATGTTAGCACTGCGTAGAGTACTGTACTGGGAACAGAAAACAGGAAGCCATCTTTATGCGTTATGAATGTTATCATTGAAACGCAAATTTGCTATTGACATTCTGATATTTGAAGGCTTTGGGCTAAACTTTTAATTAATTTATTGCCCTTATTATATTCTAGCAAAAACACTTCAAAATACATAATAATACTGTTAGAAGCATACACAGAGAAAGTCATCATAGATTGTTTTTTACCTTTAAATAAGTTGATGGAATAATATACATATAACATAGTCACAGAGTCATCTGATTTCAAAGTACTAAATAAGTATCGAGAAACACCACACACAGAGCATTCCCAAAGCTCTTAACCACCCATGGGCTGTTACTTCAGAATGAATGGAAAATGCTTGGGGATTTGAAAAGAAATGCTTTTTAGTTGGTTGGTACCACGGAGAGGAAAAGGTAGTTTCAGCATTTGGCTTATTGCCAGGAGGGGGAGACAGTGGGCCACATGTTGTCGCTGGTGGCGTCTGCCCAGAGGAGTACCTCATATGTGCATTCGTTGATTTCGGGAAACGGTACAAAGGTGTCGGAGACCTCAGATATTTTAAGAGTCTTTACGGATTTTTATACAGATTTATACTCCTCTCAGGTGGGGGCATTTTTGGAGGGACTTGAGTTACCCAAATTGGGAGAGGATGACAGGGATTAGTTGGAAGCACCTATCACAGATGAGGAGATGAGTCGAGCTCTAGGGACCATGTCTAGGGGGAAGGCGCCAGGAGTAGATGAATTACCAGCTGAAATTTATAAAGGAATGGAGGAGATGTTAGTGCCCAGATTAAGGGTGGTCTTGGAAGATGCTAAGAGTAGAGGGACTTTGCCAGCGTCCATGAGAGAAGCCAAAATAGTGGTAATACCAAAGAAAGATTTTTATCCACAACTGCCTGCATCGTACCATCCAATTTCCTTGCTCACAACAGATGTGAAGCTTCTGGCCAAGGTGTTAGCATATCGGCTAACGGGTGTTATCTCTAAGTTAATACATCCGGATCAGTCTGGCTTTATGCCTGACAGGTCTACGGCCGTTAATTTGAGAAGGCTTTCTATGAATATACAGCTGCGGGCCGACAACTGTGGTCAGAGAGTTATCGCATCCTTAGATGCCCACAAGGCATTTGATAGCGTAGAATGGGGATATTTGTGGCAAGTTTTGCGTTGTATCGGCTTTGGGCCACAATTTATATCTTGGTTTAAACACAACCAGTGGCTAGAATTAGGGTGAATGGGGAGTTATCCCACACCATAAAGTTACACAGAGGGACAAGGCAGGGGAGTCCACTCTCCCCTCTTTTGTTTGCTTTGGCTGTGGAACCGTTGGCCGCCAAAAATTTGACAGTCGGCTGAAGTCTCCAGGTTCAAATATGGGTCCATAGAAGAGAAGATAGTGCTCTATGCGGACGATATATTACGGTTTTTGAGAGATCCACACACTTCTCTGGGTGGTGCCATTCGGCTTATTGAGGGATTTGGGTCTCTGTCGGGGTTAGTGATAAATTGGAATAAATCAATTCTGTTTAAGGTTGATGATCCAGGGGATGAGGTGGGGGAAGTCGTGGATGGGGGCAGACTTAAAGCTGCAGATCAGTTTAAATATCTTGGGATATGGATTTCGGTGCCAATTACAGACTACTTGCATAAAAATCCCATTCCTGTTCTTGGCGTTCTTAAGGCAAAGGTTGGGGCTTGGATTAAACTGCATTTGTCGGTGGTAGGCTGAGTTAATCTTATTAAAATGATTCTGATGCCTAATGTGTTGTATGTCCTTAACAACGCACATACTTGGATACCCCAGTGGAAATATAAACAGATTAATTCTTTATTTCGAAGTTTGGTATGGGGGAAACAGTATCCTCGTATCAGGCTGGAGACACTTCAACGGCCCAAGAATGAGGGAGGTTTGACTTTGCCTAATCCGGAAATATAGTTTTTTGCAGCTCAGTGCCAACATCTTAGGGGCTGGGCACACGAGGTGACTTCTAGCATAATACAGCGTCTAATAGAGTCTGTGACGAAAAGATGTCCTGTGGTACAGAGCTTGGAAGACGGTTCCCTGGGGGTACTTTGGAAAACTTACTTAACATTTTTTCTGATCTATAAACTGTGGGAGAAGATTAAACAAATTCGTGGGGTCACCGGCCTAACTAGGTTTTCTCCGTTATGGTTCAATAATAATTTGCAGGAGTTTGTGGCGCTGGGGTGCTTGCCGGAATGGCAGGCTAGGGGAATACGTTATGTCTTCCAGATACTGGATCAGCACGAGCTGAAACCCTTTTCTCAGCTGCAAGCGAAGTTTGGTCTTAAGGCTTCCGGAGGATTTCAATAAGCAAGGATGAAGCATGCGCATGGGGCTCAGAACAGGGGCGGATGCCTCAACAACCAGGGGGACCTAGTGTTGGAGTATGTTTGTGGGGATGGGCCTACGAGGGGGGTTATCTCCTCCTTGTATAGAGACTTATTACATACTCATCTACTGAGATTCCCGTTCAATGCGAGGGCTAAGTGGGAAAGAGAGCTGGGCTGCTTGGAGGATGAAACTGTTCTGGAGTGGATACTAAAATTGTCATTTAGTGAACAGTACAGGCTGTCTCAGCTTTATATTTTACATAGAGTGTACAGATCTCCTGAGGTTATGTATAAGGTCGAACTACAAGCTACCTCTGAATGCCCTCGATGTAAGAATGAAAATGTTGGAATGCTTCATATGTTGTGGACGTGTCCAAGGTTGGCTGCTTTCTGGTTGGTTGTTTGTTTTGAGTCGGATAGAAGGGGCTTATAGATGCATGGTCCCAAGGGAACCGGTAGTTTGTCTGTTGGGATATGTGGGGGAGATAAAAGTGGATAACACCCTCAAGGTGGCAATTGCCAGACTGCTATATATGGCTAGGAAGGTGATAGCGAGGAATTGGATAAAGGAAGATCCACCTTCGAGAGGCGAATACCTTCATTATGTGAAGCATGTCATTAATCTGGAGAAGGGGGTCTATAAGAAGAGGGGAAAACTGGTGATATATGACAAACTGTGGACGCCATGGCTGGAATTAGGTTAAGAGACGGATATATGGGGAGCGGTCTCTGGGATATTCATGTGTGGAAATGCTTGTCCATACTGCTCTCTTAGGTAAAACTGTATGTCTCAAATATTATATATTTATACAGATCATGCTGTTGAGATAATGCGAGCTGTCTAGAGGGTGGGGTGGGCTTTCCTTGTTATGTTGGAGTTTGTTTTATTTTTTTAAAAATAGAAAATGATTATATCTCTGTAATAAGTATATTGCTGTACTCTTTTTAATAAAAATTTGTTTGAGTTAAAAAAAAAAGTTCAGTTAGAAACTAATATGTGCACTTTATGTATTGCATGCTGACCATAGGCAGTGCTGGCTTCTTGGCTTTTTTGTTTGTATTGGTTTGTGGTTGACCCCCACTTTTTGCCGTGCGTGCTTGGTTATGCATGCCATTCTATCTGTCTTTATTGTGATTGATCTAGGCTGCTGTACACACATACAGCAGCCCTTCCCTCCCTCAGGCTCTATTTGATTATGCACCTGTGTCTGGGCCTGTTTCACCCTTCATCAGTGGTTGCTAGTTTGGCAGTGTGGAGGTCAGATCTGAAATGTCCATGTCCAAACCTGGTCGGCCTTTATCTGCGCTTGCCCTTCTGGCGCCATGGGAGTGATTCAGAAATGCTTTGGGTACGTTTGCATTTTATACAGTCTTGCTTTTAATAAATTTAGGAGGCCGTAATGGCACAGCAATACGAAAAAACGTAGAGTAGGACTGCCCCATATGAGAATGCCTTGGCATGGCGGGGTGTGGCTCAAAGAATTGATCAATTGTTTGCTAAATGTCTCATTTTAAAGTTCAGTTAGAAACTAATATGTGCATGTGCACTTTATGCATTGCGTGCTGACCATAGGCAGCACTGGCTTCTTGGCTTTTTTGTAGACACATTAGAACACAGTCTCATAAAGGAAGTGAGGGCGAAAAGCTGCTGTGGAACGCACGATACGTTTCGGAAGTAGTCATCAAGAGGGTACAGCGCATGTGCAGTAAAAGTGAGACACAGAGATACTATGACACAAGAGTATTAGAGTGAACACAGGCACAGTCACATATTATACAGTGGGTATGGAAAGTATTCAGACCCCTTTAAATTTTTCACTCTTTGTTTCATTGCAGCCATTTGGTAAATACAAAAAAGTTAATTTTATTCTCAGTAATGTACACTCTGCACTCCATCTTGACTGAAAAAAACCCCAGAAATGTAGAAATTTTTGCAAATTAAAAAAGAAAAATATGAAATATCACATGGTCATAATTATTCAGTCCCTTTACTCAGACACTCATTTAAGTTACATGCTGTTCATTTCCTTGTGATCCTCCTTGAGATGGTTCTACTCCTTCATTGGAGTTCAGCTGTGTTTAATTAAAATGATAGGACTTGATTTGGAAAAGCACACACCTGTCTATATAAGAGCTCACAGTGCATGTCAGCCCAAATGAAAATCATGAGGTCAAAGGAACTGGCCAAGGAGCTTAGAGAAAGAATGGTAGCAAGGCACAGATCCGGCCAAGGTTACAAAAGAATTTCTGCAGTACTCAAGGTTCCTAAGAGCACAGTGGCCTCCATAATCCTTAAATAGAAGAAGTTTGGGACCACCAGACGTCTTCCTAGACCTGGCCGTCCAGCCAAACTGAATAATCGTGGGAGAAGAGCCTTGGTGAGAGAGGTAAAGATGAACCCTAAGATCACTGTGGCTGAGCTCCAGAGATGCAGTAGGGAGATGGGAGAAAGTTCTACAAACTCAACGATCACTGCAGCCCTCCACCAGTCAGGCCTTTATGGCAGAGTGGCCCGAAGGAAGCCTCTCCACAGTGCAAGACATATGAAAGCTCGCACAGAGTTTGCTTAAAAATACACATGAAGGACTTCCAGACTATAAGAAATAAGATTCTCTGTTCTGATGAGAAGAAGATAGAACTTTTTGGTGATAATTCTAAGTGGTATGTGTGGAGAAAACCGGGCTCAGCTCATCATCTGCCCAATACAATCCAAGCAGCGAAACATGGTGGTGGCAGCATCATGCTATGGTTGTGTTTTGCAGCTGCAGGGACAGGACGACTGGTTGCCATTGGAGTAAACATGAATGCGGCCATGGGCGTACCCAGGGTCAAAACTAGGGGGGGGGGGGGCAAGCCATGGTCATTTAGGTTGTAAAATTTTAGAACGAAAAGGTGAATGAAACTGCTTTATACAGTATAATAAGCCCCATACTTGTATATACATCATTACAGCCCACTAAGCTCAGCACCTGTATATACGTCAATACCAGCCCAAGCCCACTGAGCCCTGCACCTGTATATACATCACCAGCCCCAGCGCACTGAGCCCAGCACCTGTATATACATCACCAGCCCACTGAAGCCAGCACCTGTATATATCACCAGCCCCAGCCCACTGAGCCCAGCACCACCAGTATATATCATCACCAGCCCAAGCTCACTGAGCCCAGCACCACCTGTATATACATCACCAGGTCCAGCCCCAGCCCACTGAGCCCAGCACTATTTGTATATATATCATCACCAGGTCCAGCCCCCGCCCACTGAGCCCAGCACCACCTGTATATACATCAGCCTAGCCACAGCCAGCCCCTGTAAATACATCAGCTCAGCCACAGCCTGCCCCTGTATATACATCAGCCCAGCCAACCCCCAAATATACATCAGCCCAGGAACAGCCAGTCCCTGTAAATACATCAGCACAGTCACAGCCAGCCCCCAGCTCCTGTTTAAACATCAGCCCAGCCAGTACTCGGAGTGACGTCACTGACTGAAAAGAATAACAGCAATTGCCTTAGGAGCGCGCAAGTACTAGGAGCTCCTCCGGATGCCTGACCTGATACGTTCACCGGCGCGATGCAGGCCGGGGTGGGAGACGGGGAGAGCAGAGCGCTCTCTCTCCACCCACAAAGAATGTCCTGACGTTCAATGTCAGGCGTTCTTAACCCCGATGTGCAGGGCACCTGGCCACTGACTCACTGATGCTTGCGCGAGCGCGCACCTGTAAAGCTACCATACCCGAAGATTTAAAGGGCCGGCGGCAGGAAAAACAGGTGGCGTCATCACGATAGGTGCGCGCCCCTGCTCATGGTGGGTATGCCCATGAATGCGGCCAAGTACAGAGAGATCCTAGATGAAAACCTCTTACAGAGTGCTCTGGAACTCTGACTTGACCAAAGGTTCACCTTCCAACAAGACAATGACCCTAAGCACACAGCTACTGTAAATCTACAAAGGGGTGGCTTCGAAAAAACTCTGACACCATTCTTGACTGGCCCAGCCAGAGCCCTGACCTAAACCCAATTGAGAATCTCTGGAGGGACCTAAAACTGGCTGTCCAACACAGTTCACCACCCAACCTGATGGAAATGGAGATGATCTGCAAGGAAGAATGGCAGAGGATACCCAAATCCAGGTGTGAAAAACTTGATGCATCATTCCCAAGAAGACTCATGGCTGTACTAGCTCAAAAGGGTGCTTCTACTCAATAGTGAGCAAAGGGGCTGAATGCTTATGACTTATTCTATACTTATTCTATCTAGAATAGAAAAGGCGATGATTGATTCAGATTGTCATGCAGAGGGAGCATTCATGTCAAACCATTATGCACATATGTGGCCGCATGAGACTCACAAACCATACTCACACACAAAGTACACTGTGTTCCAAATTATTATGCAAAAAGAGTTTAGGAGTGATAAGGTTAGAATTTTTTTGTTTGTCATTTAAACTCATTGATGGTGATGTGTGTCAGAGCTCTTTATATCACTGAAAGCAATTGCAGATACCTGTGCAAATTAGTTTGGCAGGTGTGTCCAAATAAAGGCAAGACTACTTAAGAAGGCTGTTCCACATTATTAAGCAGCCTACAATTTTTGCCAAAATGGGAAAGAAAAAGGATCTGTCGGCTGCTGAGAAGCAACAAATTGTGGAGTATTTAGGTCAAGGCATGACTACAATCAACATTGCCAAGACACTTCATCGTGATCATCGCACAATCAAGAAGTATGTAGCTGATTCCCAGCACACATGATAAGGAAAAATTGAGGACTCTTTCCAACAGGCAATTGCGTCAGGTTAAAAGAGCAGCTGCAAAAATGCCTTGTCATAGCAGCAGACAAGTTTTTGAAGCTGCTGGTGCCTCCAACGTCCCCCAGACAACAAGATGCAGGGTCCTTCAGAGGTTTGCAGCTGTACGTAAGCCATCCTGTCGACCACCTCTATCCACTGCACACAAGCAGAAACGGCTCCAGTGGGCCAAACGATACATGAAGACTGACTTCCAAACTGTTTTGTTCACCGAGGAGTGCCGTGCAATGCTCGATAGTCCAGATGAATGGAGTGGAGGATGGCTGGTTGATGGACACCCCATGAAAACACGGCTCAGGCGCCAACAAGGAGGAGGTGGAGTAATGTTTTGGGCTGGAATCATGGGGAGAGAGATTGTCGGCCCCTTTAGGATCCCTGAAGGGGTAAAGATGAACTCCATAATCTATGTGGAGTTTCTAAAACAGCACTTCCTGCCATGGTTCAAGAGGAAGAACCGTGCTTTCCGCAGCAAGATCATTTTCATGCATGATAATGCACCGTCTCATGCTACAAATAACACATCTGCATCTCTGGCTGCTATGGGAGGACAAACTTATGGTGTTGCCACCATCTTCCCCTGACCTCAACCCCATTGAGAACCTCTGGAGCATCATCAAAAGGAGTGTCTATGATGGCGGGAGGCAGTTCACATCTAAGCAACAGCTCTGGGAGGGTATTCTGTCCACATGCAAAACAATTGAAGCATAAACCATCCAAAAACTGACAAATTCAATGGACGAGAGAGTTCAGAAGCTTCTTTCGAACAAGGGGTCCTATGTGCAAATGTAACATCACCTAGAATAAAGTTTTGACTTGAAAACTGTTTGATTTCATTTTGTAATAAGCTGATAATGCTTATAATTTCACAATTGACCATTTTTTTTGTTCAAAATAAAAAGGTTGAAAACTCTGCTGTGCATAATAATTTGGAACATGCATTTTGAGTGTTTATTATTTTTAAAAATATACTGTTTTCATAGGCAGTTTGTTCAAAAACATTGCAATTATACTAGAATATTAGATGACTGGAAAATAACACTGACTGCAATTCATATAGGTAATTTAGAGAAAATATGAGAAAATATTTTTTGCATAATAATTTGGAACACAGTGTAATCAAGACAACATAATCAATAAAATAAATAAAGGACCACATGGTAACACTAAACTTATTCAGTGATGCATCTTTATTTAATGCCTCTTTAATCTTTGTTTTTCTAGTGCTCATAGCTAAGAATATGCAATGAGTATGCATGCGTAAGAGAGGGTCTCAATCAGATTCAGTATATGGCAGAATCAGTTTCCCAGGCATTGACCAGGGATAAATGATAAGTAGCTCCCCATCCAGCCAAAAATGGGTATGACAAAAGGTGTACCAAACCTGTACCTGCAGCATAGTAGCAGAAAAATATATGCATAGATAAATAAAGAAATATAAATATCTACAGATCTAAAAAGAGTCTTCAACAAAAAGGTCAAAGTATATATAAAACAAGATGGAAGAACTAGAAGCAGAAATATCTACAGGTAACTATGACATAGTGAGAATAACCAAGACATGGTTAGATGAAAGCTATGACTGGGCAGTTAACTTACAGGGTTACAGTCTGTTTAGAAAGGATCGTAAAAATCGGAGAGGAGGAGGAGGTCTTTATGTAAAGTCTTGTCTAAAGTCCACTTTAAGGGAGGATATTAGCTGCAACCCATAATGAGGTCCTTGTTATGGGGGACTTTAAATACCCGGATATTAACTGGGAAACAGAGACCTGCGAAACCCATAAAGGCAACAGGTTTCTGCTAATAACCAAGAAAAATTCTTTCACAATTGGTGCCGAATCCAACCAGAGAAGTAGCACTTTTAGACCTGATACTATCTAATAGACCTGACAGAATAACAAATCTGCAGGTTGTTGGGCATCCAGGAAATAGCGACCACAATATTGTACAGTTTCACTTGTCTTTCGCTAGGGGGACTTGTCAGGGAGTCACAAAAACACTGAACTTTAGGAAGGCAAAGTTTGACCAGCTTAGAGATGCCCTAATCTGGTTGACTGGGACAACGTCCTCAGAAATAAGAATACAGATAATAAATGGGAGATGTTTAAGAACATCCTAAATAGGCACTGTAAGCAGTTTTCACCTTGTGGGAATAAAAGGACAAAAAACAGGAAAAACCCAATGTGGCTAAACAAAGAAATAATAGGGGCAAATAACAGTAAAAGGAAAGCATTTAACCCCTTTCTGACATCAGACGTACTATCCCGTCCATGGGACCCGGGCCCCTATGCCCATGGACGGGATAGTACGTCTAGCGTGGTGAGCGCCGCTGATCGTGGCCGGGTGTCAGCTGATTATCACAGCTGACACCCGGCACAACGTGTCAGGGGCGGTCACGGACCGCCCCCGACACGTTAACCCCTTGAACACCGCGATCAAACACGATCGCGGTGTACCAGGGTTTAAAGGGAAGCATCGGCAGGGAGGGGGCTCCCTCCGTGCTTCCCTGAGCCCCCCACAGCAGTGCATTGTGCAGCGCTGCTGCGGGGGGCTCTTTCCCTGAAGGCCCCCGCATCCAAGATGGCGACGGGGACCTTCGGGGGCCTGCAGGGAGCTGGTTTCCTCAGTGCCTGCAAAGCGCAGGCATGAGGAAGCCTTCTGCACTGCCTGTGACAGATTGCTGATCTGTCACAGTGTCACAGGACAGTGATGTACCCCCTGGGACAACCTAATAAGGTTAAAAAAAAAAAAAAGGTGTAAAAATAATTTTTAAAAAAACGCTAAATAAATTAAAGAAAAAAAATATTCCCTAATAAATTCATTTTTTGGAAATTAAAAAAAAAATAAATAAAAAAAAATAAAAGTACACATATTTGGTATCACCGAGTCCGTAACGACCTGCCCTATAAAACTGTCCCATTAGTTAACCCCTTTAGCGAACCCCTTAAAAAATAAAAAAAAACAAAGCAAAAATAATGATTTATTATCATACCGCCGAACAAAAAGTGCAATAACGCGCGATCAAAAAGACGCATATAAATATCCATGGTACCGCTGAAAACGAGCCGCCACACAGCATCATCAGAGAAAAAATAAAAAAAGTTATAGCTCGCAGAATAAAGCGATGCAAAAATAATTATTTTTGATATAAAATTGTTTTTATTGCATAAAAGCGCCAAAACATAAAAAAATGATATAAATGAAGTATCGCTGTAACCGTACTGACACAAAGAATAAAACTGCTTTATCAATTTTACCGCACGCGGAACGGTGTAAACGCACCCCCCAAAAGAAATTCATGAAACGCTGGTTTTTGTTCATTCTGCGTCCCAAAAATGAGAATAAAAAGCGATCAAAAACTGGCACGTGCCCGAACATGATACCAATAAAAACGTCAACTCGTCCCGCAAAAAATAAGACCTCACATGACTCAGTGGGTCAAAATACGGAAAAATTATAGCTCAATATGTGGTGATGCAAAAACTATTTTTACAATAAAAAGCGTCTTTTAGCGTGTGACAGCTGCCAAAAATAAAAACCCGCAATAAATAGTAAATCAAACCCCCCATTATCACCCCCTTAGATAGGGAAAAATAATAAAATTAAAAAAATGTATTTATTTCCATTTTCCCACTAGGGCTAGGGTTAGGGTTGGGGCTAGGGTTAGGGCTGAGATTAGCGTTAGGGGTGTGTTGGGGTTAGGGTTGGAGTTAGAATTGGGGGGTTTCCATTGTTTGGGCACATCAGGTGCTCTCCAAACGCAACATGGCGTCTGATCTCAATTCCAGCCAATACTGCGTTGAAAAAGTCAAATGGTGCTCCTTCCCTTCCAAGCTCTGCCATGCGCCCAAACAGTGTTTTACCCCCACATATGGGGTATCAGCCTACTCAGGACAAATTGCAAAACAACTTTTGGGGTCCAATTTCTCCTGTTGCCCTTAGGAAAATAAAAAATTGGGGGCAAAAATATCATTTTTGTGGGGAAAAAATATGATTTTTTTATTTTCACGCCCGGACGTTATAAACTTCTGTGAAGCCTTTGGGGGTTCAAAGTGCTCGCCACACATCTAGATAAGTTCCGTGGGGGAGTCTAGTTTCCAAAATGTGGTCACTTGTGGGGAGTTTCCTCTGTTTAGGTACATTAGGGGCTCTCCAAAGGCAACATGACACCCGCAGAGCATTCCATCAAAGTCTGCATTCCAAAACGTCACTACTTCCCTTCCGAGCCCCGACGTGGGCCCATGCAGTAGTTTTCTCCCACACATGGGGTATCAGGGTACTCAGGACAAATTGGACAACAACTTTTGCGGTCCATTTTCTCCTGGTACCCTTGGGAAAATAAAAAAAATGGGGACTAAATGATCATGTTTGTGGAAAAAATGATTATTTTATTTTCACGCCCGGGCGTTATAAACTTCTGTGAAGTACTGGGGGAGTTCAAAGTGCTCACCACACATCTAGATAAGTTACTTAGGGGGTCTAGTTTCCAAAATGGGGTCACTTGTGGGGGGATTCCCCTGTTTAGTTACATCAGGGGCTTTCCAAACGCGACATGGTGTCCGATCTCAATTCCAGCCAAAAAAGTAAAATGGCGCTACTTCCCTTCCGAGCCCTGCCATGCGCCCAAATAGTCGTTTACACCCACATACGGGGTATCAGCGTACTCAGGACAAATTGCACAATAACTTTTAGGGTCCTGTTACCCTTGGGAAAATAAAAATTGGGGGTGAAAAGATCATTTTTGTGGAAAAAATATGATTTTTTAATTGTACCGCTGTACGTTATAAACTTCTGTGAAGCCCTTGGGGGTTCAAAGTTCTCACCACATATCTAGATAAGCTGTTTGGGGGGTCTAGTCTTCAAAATGGGGTCACTTGTGGGGGGTTTCCACTGTTTATGTACATCAGGGGCTCTCCAAACGTGACATGGCGTCCGATCAGAATTCCAGCCAATTTTGCATTGAAAAAGTCAAACGGCGCTCCTTCCCTTCTGAGCTCTGCCATGCGCCGAAACAGTGGTTCCCCACATATCAGGTATCAGCGTACTGAGGACAAATTGCACAATAACTTTTCCAGTCCAATTTCTCCTTTTACCCTTGGTAAAATAAAAAAAATTGAACCTGAATTATTTTTTTTGTGAAAAAAAGTTAAATGTTCTTTTTTTTAAATATTCAAAAAATTCCTGTGAAGCACCTGAAGGGTTAATAAACTTCTTGAATGTGGTTTTGAGCACCTTGAGGGGCGCAGTTTTTAGAATGGTGTCACTTTTGGGTATTTTCTATCATATAGACCCCTCAAAGTGGCTTGAAATGTGATGTGGTCCGTAAAAATAAAATGGTGCTGTAAAAATGAGAAATCGCTGGTCAACTTTTAACCCTTATAACTTCCTAACAGAAAAAAATTTTGGCTCCAAAATTGTGCTGATGTAAAGTAAACATGTGGGAAATGTTTCTTATTAAGTTTTTTGTGTGCCGTATCTCTGTGATTTAAGGGCATAAAAATTCAAAGTTGGAAAATTGCGAAATTTTCAAAATTTTCACCAAATTTCCGTTTTTTTCACAAATAAACGTAAGTTATATGAATGAAATTTTACCATTAACATGAAGTACAATATGTCAGGAGAAAACATTGTCAGAATCACTGGGATCCATGGAAGCGTTTCAGACTTATTACCTCATAAAGGGACAGTGGTCAGAATTGTAAAAATTGGCCCGGCCATGAACGTGCAAACCACCCTTGGGGGTGAAGGGGTTAAACTAGTAAAGAAGGATGGCACCGTTGAAGCTCTAAAAAACTATAGGGTGAAAAATACTTATCTAAAAAAGTAATTAAAGCAGCCAAAAAGGAAACAGAGAAGCACATTGCTAACGAAAGTAAAACTAATCCCAAGCTGTTCTTCAACTATATCAATAGTAAAAGCATCATAAGTGAAAGTGTTGGCCCGTTAAAAAATTGTGAGGAAAGTATGGTTGTAGATGACGAGGAAAAAGCTAATATATTAAACATCTTCTTCTCCACGGTATTCACGGTGGAAAATGAAATGCTAGGTGAAATGCCGAGACACCAAGAAAACCGTATATTAAGGGTCACCAATCTAACCCAAGAAGAGGCGCGAAACCGGCTAAGGCTGGTTTCACATTTGCGCATCTGTGCGCAGCGTTTCATCTGCATCGATCTACATGCGTCATGCGTACATATCTTTAACATGGTGTATGCAGGAACATGCGTTTGCATGCGTTCGCTTGCGGATGCATACGCATGCGTCGCTTCTGGTGTTGCGGCGGGATGCGGCGAACGCAACATGTTGCATTTTGGAGGCATCAATTATGCGCAATCATCAGCATGCGGATGAAGTGCATCAAAACAACGCATTACTGTCTAAGGACATGCATATGCTTGCGTTCGATACGCATGCGTACTTTTAATGAGTTTGTCCTGGAAGTAATACACCACCTGCTAATTGACAGCCCTATAAAAGGAAGTGTAGACACTGCAAGGCCATTACTCTCTGGACTTTGTGGATGTGAGCATCTGCCTGATATGTAAGAATGGAAGCTTTGAAAATGTGTGTCTGTTTCTGTAGTCTTTACTCTGCACTAATTTTTTTTCTATTCCTTGTAGACTGTCTGCTGCTCCAATCCTTCTGCTGCGGTCCTGCTGGTGCCATCCTGGTGCTGCCTTTGGACTACAGGCTGTATCCCTGTTGCTGTGCTGTTGGACTGCTGCCTGTAATCTAAGTATTGGCGGTTTTTTTTTTTTGCTCTTAACAAGTTTAATTTTTCTTCTGTTTTTTTCTGTAGTGTTTCACTTGACTGCTGCCTGCGATTACAACATGTCCTCACGTGAATCATCCCAGGGTGAACATGACACTGATTATGTAATCACATTTGATATACTGATTGGTATGTATTGACTGTCAATACTATACATGTGGTAAATCATGTATTTTCTTTACAAGCACCTGACAATGGGGAAGAGCAGGAGCAGTCAAGTGGAAATAAATCTTCCCAGACTCGTCGGCCCAAAGCTTCTAAGGAGGAAAAACGGGATGTAAGTATTCTTTTCATTATCAGAGTTGTAATTGGGTTTTTTTTGTCAGTTTTACTTACCAATTTTTGTAAGTGTTTCAATTTGGTCTGATGCGGCAGTGAACCTGAAAATGTATGTGCATTGTTTAACAATTTTTTCTTTTTTTTTTCTTCCCCCTTCACAGTGAAGAGAATAAAAGTCCGTTGGCGTTCGATAAAGGATTGCTTCAACAAGGACTTGAGAGAGGAGATGCGGGTTCGAAGTGGTGCTGATCAAAGGCTGAGAAAATACAAATATCACCGACAGCTTGCGTTTCTGAGGCTTGCGGTTGCTCAGCGAACATGAGTATCTTTTGTTTCGTCTTATACAAACTGTCTAAATTTTTTTACTAATGTTTTTCATTTATTTTCCAACATCACGAAACAATCACTGACCTCAGGGAGACCAGTCAAAGAAAACACTGCGGCAGCCGGCAAAGGCGCTCAATCAGTGAAATCCTAGGTGCATTGCTCCCTGGGAAACACGAATATGCAAATAAAGTCCGTGGAGCCTCATTTAAGAGTCTCAAACACGGGACTAGCCAGATCTTCCTCCAGGGAAGGACCCAGCCAAGGAGTGGCTCCTTTCGGAATCCACCATCACCACCATATTAAGTGGCCCTTTAACCCCTTTCGTACAATGGACGTAATATTCCGTCCATGTGACCTGGGACCTAAGTCCCATGGACGGAATATTATGTCATAGCGATCAGCGGCGCCCAGCAGCTGATTATCACAGCTGACACCCGGCACAATGTGTCAGGGGTGGTCACGGACCGCCCCCGACACGTTAACCCCTTGCACACCGCGATCAAACACGATCGCGGTGTACCGGGGGTTAAAGGCAAGCATCGGCAGGGAGGGGGCTCCCTCCGTGCTTCCCTGAGCCCTCCACAGCAGCGCAATGTGCAGTGCTGCTGCGGGGGGCTCCATCCCTGCAGGTCCCCGAATCCAAGGTGGTGACGGGGACCTTCGGGGGCCTGCAGGGAGCTGACGTCCTCAGTGCCTGCAAAGCGCAGGCATGAGGAAGTCTGCGTCTATGCCTGTGACAGATCGCTGATCTGTCACAGTGATGTGATGTGACAGATCATCGATCTGTCACAGGACAGTGATGTCCCCCCTGGGACAACCTAACAAAAATAAAAAAAAAAAAAAAAAAGTGTAAAAATAATTTTTGAAAAAAATCGCTAAATAAATTCGAAAAAAATTTTTCCCTAATAAATTCATATTTTGGAAATAAAAAAAAACAAAACAATAAAAGTACACATATTTGGTATCGCCGCATCCGTAACGACCCGCCCTATAAAACTGTCCCATTAGTTAACCCCTTTAGCAAACCCCTTCAAAAATAAAAATAAAAAACGAAGCAAAAAATAATGATTTATTATCATACTGCCGAACAAAAAGTGCAGCAACGCACGATCAAAAAGACGCATATAAATATCCATAGTACCGCTGAAAACGTCATCTTGTCCCACAAAAAACGAGCCACCACACAGCGTCATCAGAGAAAAAATAAAAAAGTTAGAGCCCGCAGAATAAAGCGATGTAAAAATAATTATTTTTTAAATAAAATTGTTTTCATTGCATAAAAGCGCTAGAACATAAAAAAAAAACGCATAAATGAGGTATCGCTGTAACCATACTGACCCGAAGAATAAAACAGCTTTACCAATTTTACCGCACGCAGAACGGTGTAAACACACTCCCCAAAGGAAATTCATGAAACGCTGGTTTTTGTTCATTCTGTGTCCCAAAAATCGGAATAAAAAGCGATCGAAAGATGTCACGTGCCCGAAAATGATACCAATAAAAATATCAACTCGTCCCGCAAAAAATAAGACCTCACATGACTCGGTGGGTCAAAATATGGAAAAAATTATAGCTCTCAATATGTGGTGATGCAAAAACTATTTTTACAATAAAAAGCGTCTTTTAGCGTGTGACAGCTGCCAAACATAAAAATCGCCATAAATAGTATATCAAACCCCCTGTTATCACCCCCTTAGTTAGGGAAAAATAATAAAATTAAAAAAATGTATTTATTTCCATTTTCCCATTAGGGTTAGGGCTAGGGGTAGGGCTGAGATTAGGGGATTAGGGTTAGGGTTGGAGTTAGGCTAAGTTCACACGTACCGGAACTCTCGCGGAAATTACTGCAGACTTTGATGGAATTAATGGAAGCCAAGGCGTAACGCGCGTAGAGACGGCAGGCAGTGGCAGAAGTCAGTTACCATACTGTAAGTGTCACCTCATTGTTTAGCTTAATATGCATTCATTTGTACTCCATCTTGTTTAACATACAAATGTCTGCACTCACCTTTGTACTTTCCATAGCGAGCTAATCCTCGCTTACTTAACGTTTTGGCAATTGATGTGTGTGCTCATTCTTAATCTTTGCCGCGTTATGGAAGGCGGTGTTCTGCAGTACTAGTTGGTTATCATTCATACTACTATTAGTCTTTGTACTTGTCTAGCTTTCTTTGTGCAGCATTTTGAAACTGGTTTTATATGCGGTGAAAACCGCTCATGTTGCAATGCATACTATGCAGCAACGCTTTTGCTGCTTGTTGTAGCTAAGTCTATCTACATTCAACGTGGAAGTGTTATTTAGATTTGGTAAAAGAAAATATATATTACCTCCTATGACTTAGTAATATGCTAGTTTGATTATGTATGATGGATGTGACCTATTACTGAATATTGTGTAAGGGAGGAATTAAAGAAAACCCTTCACTATTTCTTATTGTAGATGTTATTTATGGTCTATATCTACCACTGCCTGCGTTAGCATTGATACTCTGTTTCTGTTTTTAATTATTGTAAAATAAAATTTATTACTTTCGCAAAAACTCTTTTGTCCCTAAATCTTACTTAATAGCTGAGACAGGGAATTTTGATGATATATTTCGCTTGCTGAGTTTTGCTATTACTTATTTCCCATTGTTATTTTAGGTGAGAGCAATGCCTAGTAGACCAACATCACAAAACAATCACTGACCTCAGGGAGACCAGTCAAAGAAAACACTGCGGCAGCCGGCAAAGGCGCTCAATCAGTGAAATCCTAGGTGCATTGCTACCTGGGAATTACGAATATGCAAATAAAGTCCGTGGAGCCTCATTTAAGAGTCTCACCGCTGGTGTGGCAGGTCACCAGCGATGGATGCCGTGTTCACACAGGTCCTGCTGCCACCCACCAACAACAGACATTTGAAACTACAGCCAGCTGCTGTTCTTACAGCGTGAAATTGGGGTTTTCTATGAGTCACAGGATTTAACAATCCCACAAGTAATCCCCTTTGGGACAATTCCCTTAAGGCATAGCCATAGGATGTTTATGCCAACTTCTGGTTGGTGCAACCTTTGGAGCTTTTCAAAGTCACAGATCTAATAATCCTGTATATGATCTCGTTTGGAATATTTCTCTACTACCCCTTCTCATTGAAATCTACAGATGTCCAGAAAATTATAGAGATAGGAGCAGTCTTGTTTACTGATGAAGGCTAGTTGATACAGCCGAAACGTCTATATTTGTGACTGCAAATAAAAATTCTTCATCTTTGCAACGAGTTGAGTGCCAAAAATTTTTTGACCACCTCAACCCTCACCTGTCCTAACACCTCAACTGTCCCTGATTCTCCGTTTCCAAGTGTGTCCCCACCTTATGCTCCTTCTGTCCCTTCCAATTTTTCAATGCCTTCCAATGTGTCAATGCCTTCCAATTTGTCAATCCCTTCCACTTTGTTTGCCTCTCTTAATTTGTCCTCTTTCCATAATGTTTCATCTGGTTCCAATGTGTCTGACCCACTCCTCCAAGTATCTGCCACTTCCCCTGTAACCACTTCCCCAACCACTCCTAGCCAATCATCCCAGCCCAACAATTCCGAGGTCCAAAATGTCACACCATTGGGCAGAACAAGAAGCAGGCATTAATTTTTTTTCAAAAATTTATTAATGTTGAAATTAACATTGTTTTAATTTTGTTAATAAAACCCTTTTCTGGTTCACAATCACTGTCTCTGTATTTTATTTATGTATTTATTTAAACATGTGTTAATTAATGGGTGTTACACTCAAGGAGTTTTGTAAGCAAACATAACAGGTACATTTCACTTACACCACTTCATCTTTCCATGCCACACATCCAATATCAGACACAATGTAGGCAGCAAATTTATCTCTTGTTTGGGCAACTGCCACTGAAGTCCTCAGAGGCTGATCTTGGTAATTCTGCAATTTTATACTAGCAGGTTCCTCTAGATTGGGTCGATCTTTAGCCAGGATGTAGTTGTGAAGAACAACACACGCTTTTACAAACTGATCAACAGTGCCAATTTTAAGATTAATGGATGTTCCCAAAATGCGCCATTTTGACACCAGCAATCCAAAGGCGCACTCAACAGTTCATCGTGCCCTTGTTAGTCTGTAGTTAAAAATCCTTTTTGTGTGGTTCTTAGCCCCAACGAGAACAAACGGTATTGGCAGTCCTTCAGTGTTGGGAAGACGTGGCTGTGAAAAATTAAAATCATTACCATATAAACGTTGGCCCATGTTAGACTTTTTGTGAGTCCGTGAGCCATTTCCATGTCCAAATGAGCCAATGTCCACGGCAACAAATCTACACACAGCATCTGCAATCGCCATTAAGACTATAGAAAAGTATTTTTTAGAATTGTAATACTCTGATCCACTGCCAGCAGTTCTCAAAATCCTAATATGTTTGCCGTCCACAGCCCCCAAACAGTTGGGAAAATGACAAATTTCCATGAATTTGGCAGCATTTTCCATCCATAGTTCAGTTGTGGGTTGGGGGAGGAATTCTCGGTGCAGAACCTCACATAAAGCACAGCATGTTTTACCAACAATCCCAGAAAGCGTGGATACTCCAATCCTGAATTGGAAATGTAACGATAATAATGTCTCTCCAGTAGCCAGGAATCTGCGGAAAAGAAAATGAGAAACAAAAATCAGTACACTGCTTAGGGTTAGGGATAGGGTTAGGGTTATTTGTGACAGGAGTTTCTTTTTCAACACTACGTACCTCAGGGTGACCAAGAGATGTTCCTCAACAGGAATTGCTCGACGAAGCTGTGTGTCCTGCCTGTTGATGGATCCTATGACAAGTTGCAGCAAGTCATGGAAGCTATATTGTGACATTCTTGTATAATCAAAAAAATTCTCTGGGTTTTCACACAGCTCAGTGTACAATGAGTGGTAGGCTCCACAGCTCCCTCGGACTTCGACAATGGGGTGTTGCCAATAACGGCAATGACGTCTTCTCGGTCTTCATTGTTCTTGACAAGCCACAGCAAAGGCATGAGCCAATTTCAAAGACAAATCCAGATTAAGCATGAAGTTCTCTTTGCTAATAAGATCCATCTTTCAGCTAGAAACAGCATCAAGACTAGGATTTAATCAGTGCAGTTTGTCTATATACAGAAATCGCATGATACACACCCATAGGGTGTCTAGTGTCAAGGCAATTGTACTGGCAAAGCATTGGGAATATCAAACGCATGCGCATAAAAGACGCAAACGCAAGCAAAAACGCATACTAACGCATGCACACGCAGCGGTTTTTTGCCGTCATGCGTAAAATGATGCGGATAAAAAAACGCTGCGTTTGCATGCATTTGCGCATGCAGATGATACGCTGCGCACACAAATGCAAACATGAACCTAGCCTAAATAAGATTAAAATAGATAAATCTCCAGGTTCGGATGGCATACATCCACGAGTACTAAGAGAACTAAGTAATGTAATAGACAAGCCATTATTTCTTATATTTAGGGACTCTATAGCGGCCGAGTCTGTTCAACAGGACTGGCGCATAGCAAATATTGTACCAATATGCAAAAAGGACTCTAAAGGTGAACCTGGAAATTATAGGCCAGTAAATCTAACCTCTATTGTTGGTAAACTATTTCAAGGGTTTCTTAGGGATGTTATTCTGGATTATCTCAATGAGAATAACTGTTTAACTCCATATCATCATGGGTTTATGAGGAATCGTTCCTGTGAAACCAATCTAATCAGTTTTTATGAAGAGGTAAGCAATAGAATGGACCAAGGTGAGTCATTGGACGTGGTATATCTTGAATTTTCCAAAACGTTTGATACCGTGCCACACAAGAGGTTGGTACACAAAATGAGAATGCTGGGTCTGGGGGAAAGTGTGTGTAAATGGGTAAGTAACTGGCTTACTGATAGAAAGCAGAGGGCGGTTATAAATGGTATATTCTCTCACTGGGTCGCTGTGACCAGTGGGGTACCGCAGGGGTCGGTGTAGGGACCTAGTCTCTTCAACATATTTATTAAAGATCTGGTAGAAGGTTTACACAGTCAAATATCCATATTTGCAAATGATACAAAACTATCTAAAGTAGTCAATACAAGAGAAGATAGTATTCTGCTACAGATGGATCTGGATAAGTTGGAAACTTGAGCCGAAAGGTGGCAGATGCGGCTTAAGTACAATGATAAATGTAATGTTATACACATGGGAAGAAAAAAATCAATATCACCAATACATATTGAACTGGAAACCACTGAGTAAATCTGACATGGAGAAGGACTTGGGGATTCTAGTTAATGATAAACTTACCTGGAGCAGCCAGTCCCACGCAGCGGCTGCCAAAGCAAACAGGATCAAGGGATGCATTAAAAGAAGTCTGTATACAAATGATGAGAACATTTTACTGCCTCTGTACAAATCCCTGGTTAGACCGCATATGGAGTACTGTGTCCAGTTTTGGGCACCGGTGCTCAGGAAGGATATAATGGAACTAGAGCAAGTACAAAGGAGGGCAAGAAAATTAATAAAGGGGATGGGGAACTACAATACCAAGAGAGATTAGCAAAATTAGGATTATTTAGTCTAGAAAAAAAGACGACTGAGGGGCGATCTAATAACCATGTATAAGTACATAAAGGGACAATACAAATATCTCTCCGAGGATCTGTTTATACCAAGGAAGGTGATGGTCACAAGGGGGAAATCTCTGCGTCTGGAGGAGAGAAGGTTTTTCCACCAACATAGAAGAGAATTCTTTACTGATAAGGCAGTGAGAATCTGGAATTTCTTGCCTGAGGAGGTGGTTATGGCGAACTCAGTCGAGGAGTTCAAGAGAGGCCTGGAAGTCTTCCTAGAGTGTAACAATATTGTATCTTACAGTTATTAGGTTCTTTAGAAGGAAATAGATCTGGAGATTTATTCTGATAGATTATAGGCTGAACTGGATGGACACATGTCTTTTTTCGGCCTTGCTAACTATGTTACTATACTAAATCATAGAATGTTGATACATACAATAGCACCAATAGAAACAATGGTGCTTTATAAATAAATAATAATAGTAAGGGGATCTCCTGGGAAGATTGAATAAGCCACAGATCTGAGTTCCTCAAACTCCTGTCATCTACCAGAGAGATAAGGCAATGATTTCTCACTCAGAGAAGGTATGTACAGAAATGTGCACAAGTGCAGTACACCTGTGTGCAATTAAATAAAAGCAGCCAAAAAATTCCAAGTGAGGCCAAAAGGAGACAAAAATAACCATGGCTATAGAGCCACGCAAATTTATAAAAGCCAGTAAACAAGAGCTCCTCATTAAGTCCACATGAGAATATACTTCTCAAATAAAAGGTCCACTTGGATTCCCGGTGTAGAAGCTCTGGTGTGATGTTCCTATTACGAACATTAGTACGGATCCTTTCTAGACCAACAACCCGGGTCTTCTTGGTCTTGCCTCCATGATGGTGCAGAAAGCACACAGCCACTGAGGTTAGAGTTTCCCTCTTGTCCTGATCCAATTAATAAATTCGGGATGAGTGTTTAAACAGACAGTTAATATTGTAGCGCATGTTAATTATGTTCTAAAATGGCCCAATTTATAATGATGTGGATAAAAAGAACTAAGAGAGCTCAGGCTGTTCACAAAGGATTTTCTGGGAGTTCCTGGAAGGGTACAAAGTCAATGTTGTCATCAGTATCAATATTGTAAGTTTTCACTCGCTCTGGTAGGCGTTCGGCTTAAGTACTGTTCACACAGAGAATGCAGTTTTGGTCCAAACAGGCACAGTTTTTATCGCTTTTCACAGGTTGCACAGCATCAAAAAACTCAAACATAGATCCCTAGCCTTGTCCATGCGTTAACAGAACTGAACAGACACTGGCTACTCATACGGTGGCCCTAGCTCAGTCAAACAAAATAGCTATTATCCATACCAACAACTGATAATTGTGGTTCTCTGCACACGGCCCGTGCAGACTCTTCTCAGAGAGGGATTCTGACCTCTCTTTAGCTCCAACACAAAACACATCCGGTCTGGAGTCCACGTGTGCATTCACAAGCCAACACATTTGCTACATCCAGCAGACTGACTCCTCAGTCACTCAATTCAGAGAGAGACCCAAAAAAATCTCTCAGTTACAGCTCACAACTTTGCTGGCCCCACAATTAATTTACTTCCTGCCTCTTAGAGAAACCATGCAGATGCCCCTGTTCTTATTAGCTATGCGATAGAGAAAAATATAAATTATATATTACACATATACACACACAATTTGTACAAGAATTATCATTGTATTAATTATTGTATTAACATATAAGGATAATTAGATAATAGATTTATGGATCTGTCTGCCTCATTTGAAGTCAAGAATTATTTTTTTCCCTAAGATGAGGGATCTTAGGAAGGGATTTTTATTTTCTATGGATCAACTTTTGGCTTTAAATTATGCAATAAGTATGTGAAAGTGTGATCATAGTCTTCAAGTATTTATAGCTAACTGGCCATGGGACAAGGGAAAAGATCAACAGGTAGTATTAGAATATGATGATCTGCTCAGCAATATAAGAAAACCTGCTCAAATAGATTTGGTCAATGACAAAGTCAAGGTGGTCATAAAAAACAGGTCATCCGGAGAACATCACTAAAATCTCAAACATCCTGTTTTTAATTGGCAGTAAATGATTTCATCTGGCCTTCTGCAACTCTTTGAAAGACTCAAAAACAACAGTGACTAGCAAACGCATAAACCAACTTAAAAAGTCAGCCTCCAATTTCACTCCTGAGCTATAGCAAATATTGTCTTTAAAAAATTTTTTAGGGGCGATAAATTTAGAAAGCTTGTATGTAAAGCTAGCTTGTATGTTGCATTGTGATATACAGTACAATACAAAGTTGAAATTAGAAGTTTACATACACTATATAGACACATATGCTTGTTTTTCTCAATATCAGACATGAAATCAGAATAAACCTTTCCTGTTCGTCAATTATGATTACCATAATTATTCAAATTTGACAAAATAGCAGAATAATGAGAGAGAGAGAATGTTTTAACCCCCTAGCGACAGAGCCAATTTTTACAATTCTGACAACTGTCATTTTATGAGGTTATAGCTCTGGAACTCTTTAACGGATCCCACGGATTCTGAGACTGTTTTTTCATGACATATTGTACTTCATGTTAGTGGTAAATGAAAAAAATGGTAATTTGGCAAAAATGTTGAAAATTTGGCAATTTTCAAACTTAATTTTTGTACCCTTAAATCAGAGAGTCATATTGCACAAAATAGTTAATAGATAACATTTCTCATATGTCAACTTCACATCAGCACAATTTTGGAAACATATTTTTTTTGTTAGGACATTATAAGAGTTAAAAGTTGAACAGCAAGTTCTCATTTTTAAAAAAAAATTTACAAAACCATTTTTTTAGGGATCACCTCACATTTGAACTGAGTTTGGGGTGGGGTCAATATAACAGAAAATACCCAAAAGTCACACCATTCTAAAAACTGCACCGCTCAAGGTGCGCAAAACCACAATCAAAAAGTTTATTTACTAAAGCAATGTGGAAGGAAAAACATCAAGGTTACTTATGGGTAGCCAGTTTTTCTGGAGCCCATGACGGCACACATGAGAGAGGAGGGGATCCGCCCAGTCAGGACAGGAACCCTACAGAAGATAAAAGGGCGGTACCTCTCCCTCGCTTCAGTTGGTTTACAGAGCATGAGAGGCCACCCGGGTTAGTAAAACTATCACCACATTATATTTAACTAAAAAATCACCCAAACTATAGTGAACACCAAAGGAGTGATATGGGGGGCGAATATACAGGTGCCTTCATGGGCTCTGGAAAAATTGGCTACCGGTAAGTAACCTTGGTGTTTTTCCCGTCTCCCATGACGGCACATATGAGAGACTTTTGTAGAATAAGACACCTTAAGGAGGGACCACCGCTTGTAGCACCCTTCTACCAAAGGTAAGGTCAGTAGAGGAAGATAGATCAAGTCGGTAGTGCTTAAAAAAGGTTGAAGGTGAGGACCAAGTAGCGGCTTTACAAATCTGCTCAATCGATACCTCAGCCTTCTCTGCCCAGGAGGTAGCCACAGCTCTGTTGGAGTGAGCCTTGATGCCTTCTGGAACCGGAGCGCCACTTACAGAGCAGGATAACATAATGGCCTCCCTGATCCATCTGGCAATAGTACTCTTAGCTACCCCGTACCCTTTTCTACTACCCTGAAAGGCTACAAACAGGGACTGATCTTTCCTCCATTGACTAGTCACTGACATATATTGTAATATGGCCCTCCTTACATCCAATGTATGGAACTTTTGCTCCCCAGGATTATTACAAAATGATGGCAAGGAGATCTCCTTAGTCCTATGAAACTTGAGGACCACCTTGGGGAGGTAGGCCGGGTCTGGTCTTAGAACCACTCGGTCATCCAAAACCTGCGCATATGGAGGGCATATAGACAGAGCTTGTAGGTCGCTCACTCTACGGGCCGATGTTAAGGCTACCAGTAATCCAGTTTTAAGTGTGAGTAGTTTTGGTGACATCTCTTGTAATGGTTCAAAGGGATCTTTGGTTAAAGCCTTCAAAACTAGATTCAGATCCCAGGGTGGTATCTTTGGGATAATGACCGGCCTCGACCTACTGCAGGACTTTATGAACCGGGACACCCACCTATTGGATGCTAGGTTGCAGTTATATAGGGCCCCCAGAGCTGAGACTTGGACTTTGAGGGAGTTAGTGCCTAACCCGAGATGCAGCCCCGACTGTAGGAATTCTAGGATAGGTCCCACTGGAGCTACATCCCCTAAAGGTTCCCCCAGGAAGTCTAGGAACTTTTTCCATGTTCTACCATAGATTTCTGATGTTATAGGTTACCTACTCTTCAACAGGGTGGAGACTAACCCTGGTGAGAATCCCTGGCGACTCAGTAGCGCCCTCTCAAATTCCAGGCTGCCAGATGATCACCTGAGAGTGGTCCACTGGTCCCTGGGAAAGCAGGTCTGGAACCTCCGGTAAGATCCATGGATCTGTCACTGACATGAGTCTCAGAAGGGAGAACCAAGGCCTCCTCGGCCAAAAAAGGAGCTATAAGAATTATTCTCGCTTGATCTTCCTTGATTTTCTGGATTACTATCGGGAACATTGTTATCGGGGGGAACGCGTAGGCCAGGGGGAAGTTCCAGGGTATTTGTAGGGCAACTACTGCAAAGGGGTATTCTTTTGGATTTAGTGAGCAGAACTTCCTGACCCTCCTGTTGCGTGAGGTGGCAAACAGGTCTATTTCTGTTTTGCCCCAAGTTTGAACTATTTGTTGGAAAACTTGGGGATTTAGGGACCATTCCCCCTGTCTTAGGTGTCTGCGACTCAGGAAGTCTGCTTGTGTATTTTCGACACCCCTAATATGCAGTGCCGTGATGGATAACAGATGTTATTCTGCTAACTGGAAAAGTAGATTTGATATTTACATGAGGCCCCGAGATCTCGTTCCCCCTGGTGGTTGATGTAAGCTACCACTGCACGATTATTCATCATGACTCGAGTGTAGTGGCCCCGAAGCAAGGGGAGAAAATATTTCATGGCTTTCTCTACTGCCCATAGTTCTTTTACATTTGAACCGTGATCCTTTTCTAGCGAGGACAAGGTTCCCTGCATTGAGTGGGATCTCAGGTGTACTCCCCACCCTGTGGCACTCGCGTCGGTTGTAATGATGTCCTCGACCGGTTTCTGCCACGGGACACTGGCTGTTAGATGCTCTTCTACAGTCCACCAGAGTAGGAAATCTCTCACAGCCATGGAGAGAGACATAGTTCGCCCTCTAAAGACCCTTTCAATTGTTTCTGTGCTGACAGAACTTCCCACTGCAGTTGTCTTAAGTGGTACCGTGCCCATGCTACCGCAGGTATGCATGATGTCAACGAGCCTAAAAGGGACATTGCGTTCCTCAGTTCCATAGCCGGCCTTTGCATTGCTGTGCGAGATAGGCCCCTTATCTTGGTCACTTTGTTCTCTGGTAGGATGCAGCGCTGTCGCTCGGAGTCCAATATTAGCCCTAGGAAGGATTGCACTTTTACTGGTGTTAGGGTATGTGCACACGTTGCAGAAAATTTCTGCACAAAAACCTGAATCCCTTCCCAGAAACCGCACCTTTTTTCCCGCAGCGGTTTTTGTGCGTTTTTTGCGCAGTTTTGATGCGTTTTTGATGCGTTTTTTACCGCAGCGGTTTCTAAAAGCATGGGAGAAGTCTAAACCGCGGAAAAAACGCAAAATTAATGTGCATGCTGCAGTTTTTACTGTGATGCGTTTTTTTCGCGGTAAAAAACGCATCAATGTGCACACAAAGTGGAAAATGCATAGAAATGACTGTGCAGCTTATTTTTAGCTGTTTTATAGCGGTTTTATAGTGAAAACCGCGGTAAAAACCGCTAAAAAAACGCTGTGTGTGAACACAGCCTGAATCTTGTCTTTGGGATGTTTACTATCCATCCTAACCCTACTAAAGTTGATATAACTTCCTTCACACGGTGTGTGCAATGGGTCTCCGACCTCCCTACCACAAGGAAGTCGTCCAGGTATGGGACGATCACTATGTCCAGGGAATGAAGAAATGACATTACTTCGGCCATCACTTTGGTGAAAACTCTGGGGGCTGTAGACAGGCCGAACGCAAGGGCTGCATATTGGTAGTGTTTGACCTGACCTTGGACATAGAGCGCTACTCTCAAGTACTTTTGATACTCCCGATGGATTGGGATATGATAGTAGGCATCTTTTAAGTCTATCACTGCCATGAGGCAGTGCTGGAACAGGGTTTTTGTGGCCGTATTAATTGACTCCATTTTGAAGGAGCAATTGTCTACCCATTGATTGGGTCTCCTCAAATTGACTATTGTCCTCCAAGAGCCGTCTGATTTTTGTATTAAAAAGAGGGGGACTTCCTGTAGGACTTGTTTTTGCACTAGTCCCAAGACTTCTGTAACCAGGGCCAGTTGTTGCTCTTGGGCTTTCCTTCGGTGTGTTATTATAAAAGTTGGCCTGGGTGGACGGGTGAATTTTAATTTTAAACCGTCCTTGATTATGCTTAGGACCCATGTACTGAGGGAGATATTTGCCCAGGCAGAAAGGAAGAGAGAATGCCTTCCCCCTACCTCCGACCTGATGTCATTGGGGAGATTTTTGGGAGGAAGTAGAGGGCCCTTTAAACATATAGCCCAATCCTCTCTTTTCATTAAAGTCCCAATTTTTCCTATCTCCCGGGGGACGACCCCTGTTAAATCTTCTCCTCCGAAAGGGCTGCTTCTTGGGTTCTCCCAGAAATCGGGGAAAGCTTTTCTTCCTATCCCCCGCATGCTCCAAAATTTCCTCTAGTTTTTTCCCGAAGAGGAATTGGCCGTCACATGGAATGGAACACAGTCTATGTTTCGATGGCAAATAACCCGGACACCCTTTAAGCCACAGGGCTCGTCTTGCCGCATTTGACAAGCTCGCCGCTCTAGCTGTTAATCTGGCGGAATCTGCCGAGGCATCCGCTAGGAAAGCCGCTGCTCCATGTACCAATGTCAGATTAGACAGTATTTCGTCCCTAGGAGCTTTATCCCTGATCTGGTCCTCTATTTGTTGCAGCCAGACCATGAGGGCACGGGCGGTACAAGTACCAGCTATTGCCAGTTTTAATCCATCTGCTGATGCTTCCCAGATATGTTTCAGGAAACTATCTGCTTTTTTTTTATCAAGTGGGTCTTTTAGCACGCCAGAGTCCTCTAATGGTAGGGATACCTTTTTTGAGGATTTAGCTACAGCACCATCAATTTTTGGGATTTTTTTTCCCAGGTTTCTGAGTCTTTTTGTTCGAATGGGTACCTCCTTTTTGATGTAGAAGGTAAGGCCCCTGACCTCTCTGGTTTTTTCCATTCCCTGTCAATTAAGGCCCTTATCTTATTTACAGGGAAGGTGCGTTTTTTCTTTTCCTCCAGTCCTCCAAACATCCTCCAATGACTTAGGTGTCTTTTCCTCCTTAAGGCTCACTGTGGACCTGACAGCTTTGACCAGCTTTTCTACGTCCTCTGTTGGGAAACACGGACGGCCCCCTATATCGCTGTCCGAGGAGGATTCTGAGGACCGAGTAGAGGAAGAGGAGGCGGAGTGGGACAGGGATTTTTCCTGACCTTCCTGCACTAGCGAGGCCTCTGAATCAGAATCCCTTTTGCGGCTTCTTTTATCTATGTTTTTGAGGGCTGCTTTTAGGGAGCCTTTCATCTCCTCTTGTATTATAGCCCTAAAGCTAGTCACAAAATTAGGGGTCTCATCCCGTATGGTTTTGTTTATACAGTCAGTGCAGAGATCTTTCTGCCACTGAACTGCCAGCGGGTTTCTGCATAGAGCGCTTTCGCTATTCTTTGTTTTTCCGCTAGACTTCCTCGACCCCTAGTGATCAAACAGAAAAAATGGAACCCCGTTACCATAAGGGGGATATTCACGTAGATCACTCACCACCGCTGTTAATCAAGGATACTGATCTCGGAGGCTCATCAGATGCATTCGTGATGCTTTTTCTGGACGTCGCAGTCATGCTGGTCATTAGGGTGATGACTATTTTAAAAATTTTGCAAAACGAAAATGAAACCCCTTACATTGGTGGAACAATTCCATACAAATGACATTAGTATCATCAAATTTGAAAAATATTCAAAAAAGTTCCCCCTCTTTTTCATTTCAAAATTTAAAAAAAAAAGATTTTTCGTGTTTTAATTTAAATCTATAAAGAAAATATATTTCTAAGTTATAACAAAAAGTGGTATTTTATTCACATCTAGAACATTCTGGAATATTTTAAAATATTTTGTAATTTAGTATTATCTTTTCATTTTCAGTGCAAAGCTTCAAGTTTTACGATCAAGAAGTGCAGGACAGGTCATTCAGAAAATGTCTTCTAGAAATTCCACCAACAGTGTAAAGGCAAACAGGTCTATCTGGACGAGGAATCTGCCCTCCTATTCTCAACATAAAAGGGATCCAAGTATTTCATATGTTGAAAAGCTCTCCAATCTTACGCGGATGCCAACGAACTGCCAAATTCTTGGAAACTTCAGTTTTCTGTTCAACAGCAAGAAGCGGCGAAGGCAGAAGAAGAAGGCAATTAAGTGTTTGAAGGCGCACTGGTTGGTCGAGGAGTCATTAATTGACATTCCCAGATCTAACCAAAATGCTGAAGGTGCTGTAAAACTGATGGAGGAACTACATGCGAAATCGAAACAAATTGAATTTTTGAATCTAAAATTCATAGGAAAAAATAATTTTTAAACACTTCTTTTGTACATATTGTACTTATAATTAACTGTTTTATACCGTATTTGTTAAAAAACGAATAATAAAAGTTGCTTAGTTATTACTATTATCGTTTCAATAATGCAAAATTGCAAGTCCTTTTTTGGGGGGAAAAAACAATTTTTGCCTTATTTCATTTGAATGAAAGGGGGAACTTTTTTTAAAAAACAAAAAAAAGCAATACGTATTCTTAAATAACCCATAAAAGTTCCTCCATTGCACATGGTTTCATAAAAAAAAATTTTTTGTCATTACACTACTGGTCATGTTTACGACTGCTGCTCCCACCACTCGAGCGGCTACTCCTGGTATGCTGGCGGCTCGGCAAGGCATCTGGCGAGAGCTCCTGCTGCTGCCACTGCTGCTGCTCTTCTTGCCCCACTTCCATTGTGAAGTTTTGGGCATGAGTGCTTCTTCTGTGGTCCAGGAAAGATGTATATCTTTGTACCGTGTTAGCCAGTAGATAGAAAAATATTCAGGATTGAGAGTCCTCAGTAGTTGATACCTTTTAATGGCTAACTGAAAAGATGGTAATACATTGCAAGCTTTCGAGACTACTCAGGTCTCTTCATCAGGCTAGACTAATACAAAATCTGAAGTCACATATTTATGCACAATACAGCCTAGAAAAAATGCAATAGATAAGACAAGTGACGTGAAGCAGAACTATCAATATGGGAGAGGGAGAAACATAAATATAAACATTGGACCAGTTCATAGATAAGGAGTCTGGATGTTTTATGGTCCTCTGATTGGGGTCTAGTTCTGTGTTGCCCCGCAAGGTTTTAAAAGGAAATTCCTTAATTGATGTAAAAAGACATAAATCCATGCGACACATTCATTCCAGCACTGAGAGTGTCAAAGTTCGTCATAAATTTGTACTCCCAAACTCGTCTCTCTCTCTGAGATGTGAAGTTACCTTTCAATACCAGTAATTTCATATCCATGCTGCTGTGATCAGGGATACAGAAATGTTTTGCCACAGGTAGATCCATTCTTTTTTCTCTTATTGTGTGACGATGAGCATTCATCCTTGTTCTAAGCTTTTGCCCTGTCTCCCCCACATACAGACCCCCAGTTGGACATTTAGTACAAATAATTAAGTACACCACATTAGATGTAATGCAGGTGAAAGTACCTGGGATCTTGTAGTCCTGATGTGAGTTGGGGATCTTTATCTTGTCCGTGATCATTATAAATGGACAGGTTTTACATTTTTTCTGGTTGCAAGGAAAGGTTCCTGCAGCTGTTGGAGAGGACAGGGAGCTTCTGACAATGATGCTTCTTAAATTTGGGGGCTGCCTAAAACACAGCAGTGGGGAGTCTGGAAAAATGGATTTTAATCGGGCATCTTTTTGTAGTAAAGGTTGTAATTTCCGTGCAGCTCCCCTTAGCACCTCCAGATTTGGGTTGTAGGTGACTACTAGAGGCACTCGGTTATTTTCTTCTTTAGCTTTGTAATGTAGCAGGTCATCACTCTTTTTAAGAGGGATCCAATGCACTCTCTGCCTCCTCTGATCCCCATTGACAGCCCCTCCCCCCCGCCACGCTAATGGGGTTAATTTTTGGCCGGCATTTTTTTTCATGGCGCCGCCCCCGACATCACACGGGCACACCCATTCCCAGTGTGCCTTGCGTGTGACGTCAGAGGGGCGTGACCCGGAAGCGGCCGCCCCTCCTGTATGAACTGGATGCCAGCAGAGGGAGGAGGGCAGCGCGGCAGGCACGGAAGAGCCCCTGGACCCCTGACCATGCTGCGCTGACGCCCGCTCGGATGCTGAGCTCCCAGGGGACCCGCGGACGGCGCTTCCACCCTCGACGCCCAGCGCACAGGCTCTGCCTGAACTTCCATGCTGGAACGGGGGTGGGCAGGTACGGACATCTTGACACGCCGTCTTCAGCACACGGATCCCTGTCAGGACAGGAAACCCAACTGAAGCGAGGGAGAGGTACCGCCCTTTTAACTTCATTAGGGTTCCTGTCCTGACTGGGCGGATCCCCTCTCTCATGTGTGCTGTCATGGGAGATGGGAAAAATGAACATTTTACTTTTTTCACAAAAAGTTACTTCAGAACCAATTTTTTTTTTATTTTCACAAGGGTAGCAGGAGAAAATGGACCACAAAATTTGTTGTGCAATTTCTCATAAGTACGCCAATACTCAGTATGTCAGGGAAAGCCCCTGTTTGGGAGCATGGCAGGGTGCAGATGGGAGGGAGCACCGTTTGACTTTTTCAATGCAAAATTGGCTGGAATCAATGGTGGCGCCTTGCTGCGTTTGGAGACCCACTGATGTACCTAAACAGTCGAACCCCGACCAATTCTAACTCTAACCCTAACACACCCCTAACCCTAATTCCGGGCCCTAACCATAACCCTAACCCAACACACCCCTAACCCTAATCTCAACCCTAACCATAACTAACCACAATCCTAACTCTAACACGCCCCTAACCCCAACCATAATCACAACCCTTCCTGGAAGCATGAGTTAAATGCCTCTATCAGAGATTGACAGCGGTATTTAACTAGTTAACAGCTGCGGGTGGTTTGAGATTCAATCTGCGGCTGTTGCGGGCACATGTTAGCTGTATATATCAGCTGACATATGCCCTGAAAGGTGTGGGCTCATCGCCGGAGCTCGCATCAAACAGGGGGAGTCCAAAATTGGCGTACAATTATACTTGATGTTGGAGTTAAACAATTCTGTACTGCCCATATTATGATGTCATGTGTTTGGAAGCTTCTGGCAACATCTGAGTTAATTAGAGAGACACCTGTGATTTATTTTAATGTACACCTGAAACACACTACTTTGTGAAGCATCAAGGGAAAGTCTCTAGAAATCAGCCAAGATATCAAGAAAAGAATTGTGGACTTGCACAAGTCTGGCTCATCCTTGTGTACAATTTCAAGATACCCGAAGGTGCCTCGTTTATTTGTGCAAACAATTATACACAAATACAAACAAGATGGAAATGTTCAGCCATCATATTGCTCAGGAAGGAGACAAGATTTGTATCCCAGAGATGAAATTGTTTTGGTCTGACGTGTGCATATCAACCCAAGGACAAAAGCAAAAGACTTTGTGAAGATGATGGCGGAAGCTGGTAAGATTGTGTCAATATCTACAGTGAAATGAGTCTTGTATCAACATGGGCTGAAAGGCCACTCAGCCAGGAAGAATCCATTACTCAAAAGAAACATAAAAAGCCAGATTAATATTTGCAAATGCACACAGGAACAAAAACCTTAACTTTTGGAGACATGTCCTGTGGTCTGATGAAACTAAAATTTAACTTTTTAGGCATAATGACCATCGTTATCTTTGGAGGAAAAAGGGATAAGTTTGGAAGCATAAGAACACCATCCCAACTGTGAAACACAGGGGTGGGAGCATCATGGTGTAGGGCTGTTTTGCTGCAGGAGGGACTGGTGCACTTCACAAAATAGATCTCAGCATGAGAAAATAAAATTATGTGGCAATACTGAAGCAATATCTCAAGACATCGGTCAGGAAGTTAAAGCTTGAGCAGAAATGGGTCTTCCAAATGGACAATGACCAGGAGTATACTGCTAAAATGGTAACAAGGTGGCTCAGGGATAACAAAGTCAATGTTTTGGAGTGGCCATCACAAAGCCCTGATCGGAATCCACTTGAAAATTGATGGGCAAAGCTGAAAAGGCTGGTGTGAGCAAGGCGACCTACAAAGCTGGATGAGTTATACCAGTTTTGTCAGGAGGAATGGGCTCAAATTGAGGAATGGAGGCATTTTTGAAGAGGACGGTTCATCCAGTTATGGTGGTCACTGATCACAAGAATTTAGTTAACATTGAATCAGCAAAAAGGTTAACTCCTAGACAGGCCAGATGGTCCTGATTTTTCTATTACATTCCGGCCAGGGTCTAAGAATGTAAAAGCTGATACATTGTCTTGTAGTCTAGATTTAATTTCATCTCCAGAACCTCCATCCTTCATTATTCCTCATGGTATTGTGGGTTCCATGTTGACCTCAGAATTGGAAGAGGATATTTTTAAAGTCCAGTCGTTGGCTCCTTCCGCTTCCCCAGGGTCCAAATTATTTGTGCCTGTATACCTAAGATTGCGGATGATACAGGGCTTATTGAGCACTGTATTGCAAACATAGGACAGAGATGGTATTAAACTATCTCTAGCTTGTCTATGAGGAGTCCAAGATGCTGAATGCCTGCTTAATTTAATCCAGATGAATGATGTGGACCAGCAAAATGTTGAGAGGTGTAGTAGTCCACAAATACCATTGTCACCCAGCAATCAGGTTGCGGGCTTTAGGGCGGTGGGATGAAAGAGAAGAGTCCCCCCTAATTCTTACACCACTTAAATACCACAGTCACTGTTGACCAAGACATTTGGAGGTTAAACAGCTATGATCGCAAATTTTGGAACAGGAAGTGTAGATTTTAACTGACTAGTACAACCTGAAAACGTGCTAAACTGGTACAAGGGAATCTGTCACAAGCTTTTATTACCCCATATAAAAGCAGCATAATTTATGGGCAGAGACCCTGATGCCAGTGATATGTCACTTATTGGGCTACTTGCTGTCATTTTGATAAAATTCCTGTTTTCTCTTTTGTAGATTTAGCATGTCTCCGAATGTTGACCTCTGCATAACCCCACCCACACCACTGGCAAATTTCTGCCCATGTACAGTGTACACAAAGCTAATGGAAATCAGTACAGGAGGGCACCACAAAATAGGAGGGATACACCTGAGGCCTGTTAAAAAACAAGACAAAAACTAGAAAGAGAAAAAGCCACAGGCAATGTACACAGGGATCACGTTAAATACTCTAATATTTTATTAGATACTTGTAGACAGCTGAAACAGCACACACATAAAAACATTTAAAAGTCATAATATGACAAATACTGTACAAATAGGCTCATACTAGAGCTACAGTCCTCAGAAAAGTGACATACTGCTTGATAAACAAATGGATATCCCCATAACCAACAATGTTCATGCACATGGACAAGGTCAGCACATCTAAAAAAAAACCTCTTATCTCAAAAGCTATTTTACACATGTGTCATCAAAAAATAGAGATCATAGAGGCACTAATTACACTGAGTATGTACAGTGTAATGATATTATAAAGCATACACTAAAATAGTGTGGCACAAACCAGTATGGTTTAATTGAGATTAATAAAGGAGTCTGTGTCATTTTTTTCAAATAAAGGACTTTATTCTGGCTGTGTCTTTATTTAGCATATAACTATAGGATTAGTAATGGATAGGCCTCTCCATTACTAAGCCGTGCGGTGACATCAACCCCACAAATATTTCTCCACTTGCCACTACAGGGCAAGTGGAAGGAGCCGGGCAAGGCGCCAGAATTGGCACAGCTAATAGATGTGCCTTTTCTGGGAAGCAACGGGCTGCTATTTTTAGGTGCGCCGTGCGCGCCGAAATGCAACATGCTGCATTTCGGCGCGCACGGAGCACCGTCAAAAGTGCGCAGCACGCTACTTTCACACTGGCAGCGCATGATCTGCGCACCCTATGCTAAAGATAGGGTGCGCCGATCGCATGCGTGCAAATGCGAAAGTAGGCGGTGATCCCGGATGGGGCGGGCAGGGAGCCGGATCGGGGCGGGGCTTAACGACGCAGTGCGCAGCGTTGTTTTAACGCGAATGTGAAACCAGCCTAAGAAGTCTGACATTTTTTTTTATAAACATTCCAAAAATTCCTGTGAAGCACCTGAAGGGTTAACAAACTTCTTGAATGTGGTTTTGAGCACCTTCAGGGGTGCAGTTTTTAGAACGGTGTCACTTTAGGGTATTTTCTATCATATAGACCCCTCAAAGTGACTTCAAATGTGATGTAGTCCCTAAAAAAGTGGTGTTGTAAAAAACGAGAAATCGCCGTTTAACTTTTAACCCTTATAACTTTCTAAAAAAAAAAATTTGGTTCCAAAAGTGTGCTGATGTAAAGTAAACATGTGGAAATGTTACTTATTAACTATTTTGTGTGACATATCTCTGTGATTTAATGCATGAAAATTCAAAGTTGGAAAAGTGCGAAATTTGGTCAGAATTGTAAAAATTGGGCCGGCCTTTAACATGCAGACCACCCTCGGGGGGTAAAGGGGTTTAAAGAGAATGGTGAGAAAGGCAGCATTGAAATACATTAAGTCAATGTATCATGTCATTATCACGTAACCCTAGTACAGAAATTGAGACGTTAGAAGAATTTGTGTATATGAAGCCTCACACCGCCGCTAAGTGTGCGGTCTTACCTTTATCCAGCTATTGGCTTTTCTTTCTATGGCATTCTGTGGTTCACTGCTAGTCAAGCAGCAAAGACAACATATCAGGATCTGTCGAGTGTCATCTGCAAAACAGATTTAAATTGATATATTTCTATATAAAAACACACATTATGCCAGCATCCGACTTTATTCACTTAAGTGACATTTAGACTCTCATCCTTTCTCACGTATAATACCAGATCAATGTATTCCATTATATTATTGATTGCGTTATACAAGGTGTTTTGAAGAGCTGACAGCTATAACCTTTAGATGGTAAGTTGCTTTGCAAATGAATTCTTCTTTCCTTTCTAGTTTATCTGCTAAAATGCACTAAATGTTACTAAGTCCTAAGGAATAGCTATAATAATATTAATTATGTAAAAGTGATTATTCAGCTTTATTTAACAATATAATTATTACTATTTCAGCGTATTTGAGTGCCAATCTTCATTATTTAAGATTTAAAAACACAAATATATAAACATTCTTGTAGCTTCCTACAGTTTCAGTATTTATTTAATGCAGGAAGCCACATGATATCACAGCTCACTTCTCCAGAGTCCAAGCAGGGCTTGGGGACTAATGGAAACAGGAGTATGTAAAAATTGGGTAGTGAGATTCCATTCTCTAATTGTGATTCTGTCCAAAGTACAGTCTTCAAGAGACCCCCCGAAATGACTATTTGCTCATTTAATCAGCCAACCAAGTCTAACAAATGTTTAGTGTTAGCCCCCATAACAGCTTGATACTCTTTAAATGCTACAGTTAGGTCCTACAGGCACTAGAAAGAGTAGCCTCCAATGGCAGACCAATATTACATAATACTTCAAAAAGAAGCAAGAATATTTGTCAGTTTTTAACTTTAAATATGGTCTGCTGGTCATAATGAACAGAAATACTTGAGTCCGCACAGCAGTTGTAAAGTGGGAAGCTTTCAGATTAGTTTTCTGACATCTTGTCCAATAAAATAACTGCAAAAATTCTTAATATTTTATAGAAACAATTAATAAATAGAGTTGCATAATAAAAGTGAGCTCTACTTTTGGAAACTACAACATTCCTATTCGGCATGTTCAGAATATGGAACAGTCAATTATGACACTATCGAAATGTATGTAAAATGAGGAGCAACCTTGGAGATACTTATTTTACAATCATGTTAAATTACGTCACATCTGCAGGGGTTCATAGCAGCCAAAGAGTGATCTACTAAGTGAGAAAGATACAAGTCATGAATAGGTTGAATAAGGTCGAGGTCACACGGCCATCGATTCTCTCTTGCAAGAGAACTGGGCCGATTATGTTAATGTCATCCAGATCAGACTCTGTCAAGAGTTTAAGGGTCCCGTTACATTTAGCGATGCACCAGCGATACCGACAACGATACGATCCGGTCAGGATCGCTGGTGCATCGCTAAATGGTCGCTAGTGAGCTGCCAAACAGGCAGATCTCTCCAGCGATGCCGCAGCGATACAGCGCTCCGTCAGGGGTTGCTGTTACCTGTCACACCTCAGAGATTCTGACAACTTCCGCCTGCGTCCATGAATTCTGCGACATCTCTAGTCGGCGCTGAACACAGCGATGCATGCCGGCCAGCGGGACGCCAACGCCGAAAAAATGGCCCAGGCCATTCGAGCACGATCAGCAATATCCAGGGGGTCTGGTCGCAGGTACGTGTCACACAAAGTGAGATCGCTGGCGAGATCGCTGTTGCGTCACAAAATCGGTGACGCTTTAGCGATCTCGCTAGCGATCTCGCTATGTGAGAAAGGCCCTTAATCTATGTGTCACCGTAGAGTCATCAGATTCTCTCACGTGAGAGAATCGTACCACAGGTATGGAGAAGATGGATAACTTAATTTCTCCATTCTGTGTCTTTGGTAATCGGACTGCACTCGGATGTCATCACATGCATCAATGTTTCACACCCACACATAGACATGTGAACATGATCCGATTATTGGATGCACTCGCAGCATGCTTCAATTGTTTTCTCATGCGGAATCGACATAAGAAAAAACATCACAGATCAGAACTGCCCCATAACATTGAGCCGAGTGCTATCCAAGCCCTAAGACTGAGAAACTGCAGTTGTCATATTAGTTGTGTTGAAGAACTTTAATTATTTTTATTTCATTGTTTTTCATTACAGATAAACCGGTTGTTTATAATAAACCTAATTTTTAATGGAAGTTGAAAAATTTTGATTACAACTAAACCTCTACTATTTCTCACATCTCCACTTGGAGTTATAAGTGTGGCCGCGACCTGCAATGCTGCCCAGTCTGGCAGCGTGAGTGTGTGAGTGCATGCGCTGTCCAGCCGGAGTAATCAGCTCCTTGCTGGGTCATTGTTACACCACCACACTCTACTTAAACTCCAGAATACTGCTGATAGTTGATAGTTATAGCGTATACATGCTCTGGTTCATTTGAGGTATTCAGCCTGATTGATTCTCAATTTTTACCTCGGTTCATGTTTAGACATGTAGACCTGATCCTTCCGCCTGACAATTCTGTTCCTGGCCTCCTGGTATTGGCACTGCTTTCTGATGACTCGCCATCAGATTGCTTAATTGGCCACCAGCCACTTTGTGGATCCAAGCTAGGGGCCCTTGTGTAAATCCAGATCCCCGTACTGGGGTTAAAGGGTGAAGGCGAGGACATCCCTTGAGATCTGCTAGATGGATTGGCTAGTGCAAAGCCTGGCCATGGATGCCATAGTAAGAGATGCCAGCCTTCCACTGACAGTATGTTTGCTAAGAAATATGGTTGTTTTTTTCTCTACAGCACTCATTACATTACTTGTTGTCATTACATTTGTGTTCTGTAATGACTCAAATGAGGTTATCCAGCTTTTATAAAATGATAGACTATCCTGTGAATAAAGTTGATATATATAGCATGTCGATAGTTAGATCCTTACTGACCCCTAATATTAATTGGCTTGCTAACCCCTGTAAATAAAAAAAAAAATATTCAAAGTTGTCATGTGTGCAGCAACACAGCAACACAAATGTCTGTGCAAACATGAAACCAAATGAATATGCCCAAGCTTTTGAAGTTGAAATAATTATTAGGGCTGATTTTGAGTTAAGGTTTTATAAATCAGCATTAAACTCCATATTGTAATGGTGTATTTTAATGGTAACATGCACATAGAAAGTGCAAATTGACTCATAAAACATATTTTAGGACTGCTAAGCCACTTTCTGAAAAATAATTAAAATACATTTTGCCTTAATCAAGAAAAAGAACAATCTCCGTAAACGATGAAGGTAAGGATTTGCGGGATTTCATCCATTGAGTTTAGCATTTTAAAACCATTAACCAAAGTAATTAAAAATATACAATATCCTGAAAGGGACTATAGCCTGTCCAAAATTTCATCCATTTTTTTCTCTAGCAACTAATGCATGTGGCATGTAACAGAGATAGAAATTAGTTGGCCGTAATGGTGAAAGCAAGCTTCTTTAATGGAACTCTATGCTTTTTTTTATCAGGTACTTAAGGATGTTAAAGCTGATGTAAAGCAGCTTTGTGTAATAAATGTCTACTTGGCCTGTAGGCCTGTTGTGACCTCCTGCTGGTGGCATCTTTACAAATCTGTAATGTTTGTTTTTTTTCAACGGACAACCATATATTGCATTTATGTTCCTTTAGTTGCACTGTTATTAATTCACAGAGATACACAGTGTTAAAGTGGATCAATGCTGGACCACATTTCACAAAATAACTATATGTTAAAGTGGGTAAAAACCTTTTTTTTTTTTGCTACTGCCCTCTGCCTGTCCGGTGTGGTCAGTTAGGTTTTTTTTTTTTTTTTTAACAAGAAAACATTGCAAATCAAAGTCTATTCTTTAACAGCAGACATTTAAACAATATGATTATGATTTCCTGCTCGACAATGAGAAAATAACTCAACCACTACACCACAGTAGTAAAATCGATTTTAAGTGCCTGCTCTGCTCCCCACACACAAAATGCAAGCTCAGCATAATAAAGCAGGGGAAAAGTTGAGTATTGTAATTAAAGGAAAAGAGGAAGGGGGTGTTTCTGGCCTTTCTAAACATAAGAAGAAGAATTAAAGACCACAAAAGGTTGCTCGATTCTTTATTTTTCTAAGAAAAATAAGATAAATTCCAGCTGTTTCAGACCACTGGAAAGTGGCTGTAGGTTTATGTTATGTAAAAATAGTACTTCGATTATATAAAGGGTGACAGATAAATGAACCATCTGTATTTATAAATTAGAAAAAAAAAGTAAAAAAAAAAGTTCAAGCAAAACATTTTTGGGTAAAACAGAATTATGTTCTCGGATTCCACTTCCCTCCTGGAATTGTTCCTATATGAAAAATTGAAAGCATCATCCTCAAATAAACAATTTCTAAAATGTCAGTCTAAGCAGTAAACATCACTTGTTACTAGAGTTGGTGTGAAACGCTTTATCCTGTGCCATACCATCGCCCATGTCAGTGGCCGCTGCATGAGAGCAGGAGTGCTGCCTCTTACCTGCTGGAATCCACATCTTTTCTTCTGATTAGCTGACCTGGCGCAACATCAAATGTCACTGCAACGATGACGTAGCGTCTCGCCAGTTAATCAAAAGAGAGTGGGGATGCCGGGAGGTAGGAGGCGATACTCCTGCTCCCGTGCAGTGGCCATAGAAGACAATTGTCGAGGCCAATGGAATGGGACATGTCAATGGATTCACACCAAACCCTACATTGTTGTTGGTACCATTTTGGAGTACATTTTAGTTTACTTTATATTCAATTTTTGGATGTAGAAGAAATAATTGAAGAACAGAAACTCAGGCATTTGTATTTATTTTGTTTATGGCACTCACAACTAATGTTTTTAAAGCCTGGTCTTTTCTAAATCCAGAGAACATATATATAGTTGTTTTCGTTCCAAAATTAGAGATAGGAGGAGCTTTTCTTTCTCGTAAATATTGTTTTAATTTCACTTGAAGCTGAAATCGCTTGATTGCAGTGTATTGTAAATATAGTGATCTTCTATGAACACTGTCTGTGGGGTTGGTTGCGGGGATGGAGTGACAGAGATCCTCCCTTTGTCTAAAGCCCCCGTCACACACAGCGATCTCGCTAGCGAGATTGCTGCCGAGTCACAAGTTTTGTGACGCTACAGCGATCTCACCAGCGAGATCGCTGTGTGTGACACTTATCAGCGACCAGCCCCCCTGCCGGATATAGCTGATCGTGCTCGAATGGCCTGGACATTTTTTTGATCGTTGGTCTCCCGCTGGCCAGCACACATCACTGCGTGTGGCTGGCGGGAGACCAGCGATCAGCGATCTGGTAACAAAGATAAACATCGGGTTTTTAAGCGCGGCGCTTAGAAACCCGATGTTTACCTTGGTTACCAGCTCCCTGCACCAGCACGCTGGTATCTTAACGTACACTGCGGGTAACTAAGCGACGTGCGTCGCTTGTTACCCACGTGTTGCTGTCCTGATCGCTGCTGAGATCTGCCTGTTTGGCAGCTCACCAGAGATCATGTAGCGACACACCAGCGATCCTGACAAGGTCATATCGTTGTTGGGATCGCTGGCGAGTCGCTATGTGGGACGGGGCCCTAACTGATAAGGGCAGCAACCAAAGGGTTAAACTGCAGCAATCATGTAAGAATAGACAAACATGGATTTTTGTGAGTACTCACCGTAAAATCCTTTTCTCCGAGACGCTCATTGGGGGACACAGAGACTGTGGTGTGTGCTTCTGCCGTCTGGAGGCCGACACTAAGTGTACAAAAAAAGAGTTAGCTCCTCCTCCGCCGCATACACCCTCGCCCCTAGGCCGGGCGTAACTCAGTTTAGTGCATAAGCAGTAGGAGAACGCGCCTTAAACTCAGGCAAGAAACTATATGTCTGAAAAAGGGGCCACCCTAAACCTTGTACAAGGATTTGTAAAACTCAAAATAAGTAAAAGCCAACTGGCTGATAGGGTGGGTGCTGTGTCCCCCAATGAGCGTCTCGGAGAAAAGGATTTTACGGTGAGTACTCACAAAAATCCATGTTTCTCCTTCGTCTCATTGGGGGACACAGAGACTGTGGGACGTCCTAAAGCAGTCCTCTGGGCGGGATCTTAGCTCACCCAATCCATGCTAATTTGCGCCCCTGATTAGAGGTGCGCAACTGCTGCCTGGAGAATCTTTCTTCCCAGGCTTGCATCCGAGGATGCCTGGGTATGTACGTTATAATGCTTGACAAACGTATGTAAACTGGACCAGGTAGCTGCTTTGCATACCTGCTCTGCTGAAGCCTGGTGTCGTAGTGCCCATGAGGCACCCACTGCCCGTGCCGAGTGAGCCTTGATCCCTGCCGGAACTGGCGTGCCACTGATTTGATAAGCTTCTTGGACCGTCAGGCGCACCCATCTGGCCAAAGTCGCTCTGGACGCAGCGAGCCCCTTCCGCCGTCCCTCTGGAACCACGAATAGAGAGTCTGTCTGGCGGAATGGCGCCGTCCTCGCCACATACCTCCTAAGAGCTCTTACCAGATCCAGAGTGTGCAAAGCCTTCTCTACCCTGTGCACCGGTGCCGGGCAAAACGAGGGTAAGACGATGTCTTCGTTGATATGAAATGCAGACACAACCTTCGGCAAGAAGGGGGGAGCTGGCCTTAAAACTACCTTATCCTTATAAAAGGTTAGGAACGGTGGTTTACAAGATAAGGCCGCCAATTCCGAAACCCGCCTAATAGACGTTATGGCTACTAGAAAAACGACCTTTCTGGACAGGTAAGGTAAGGAGACCTCTTGCAATGGTTCGAAAGGGGCCTCCTGAAGGCCTCTGAGCACCAAATTCAGGTCCCATGATTCCGTCGGTGCCTTATAGGGGGGTACTAAATGTGCGACCCCCTGCATAAACGTCCTAACCTGCCAGACGGAAGCGACTTTTCGTTGGAAAAGTACCGACAGGGCCGAGATTTGCGTTCTGAGGGAACTCGGGGCCAACCCTGCGTCCAGCCCTGCCTGTAGAAAAGCCAGTACGTTGGGGATCGAAAAAACCAGAGGAGCCACTTCACGATCCCTACACCAACGGAAGAATACTTCCCAAGTCCGATGATACACCCTCGCCGAGGAAGGCTTTCGGGCACTCACCATCGTGGCCGCCACATCGCGTCTGAATCCTGCCTGTGTTAACAGCCAAGATTCAATGGCCACGCCGTCAAACACAGGGCCCCTAAGTTCGGATGGCAGATCGGCCCTTGGGACAGTAAGTCCGGCCGATCTGGAAGACGCCAGGGTACGTCCACCACTAGTTGGACCAGATCTGCGTACCAGGCCCGCCGGGGCCAGTCTGGGGCCAGCAGAATTGCTGGAACCTTCTCTCTCCTTATTTTCCTGATAACTCTTGGAAGCAGCGGCAGCGGGGGGAACAAGTACGGGAGACGAAACTGGCTCCACGGGAGCACCAGTGCGTCTGCTGCGATTGCCTGCGGATCGAGGGATCGAGCGACAAACCTTAGTACCTTGGCATTCTCTCTGGATGCCATAAGGTCCACGTCTGGTGTCCCCCACCGTTGGCAGATCTGCTGAAAGATCTCGGGGTGCAGGGACCATTCCCCTGCCGCGACCCCCTGTCGACTGAGAAAATCTGCCGCCCAGTTTTCGACTCCTGGAATGTGCACCGCTGAAATTACCACGCGGTTCTTCTCCGCCCAACGTAGTACCAGTCCGACCTCGCGCATAGCTGCCTGGCTGCGCGTGCCCCCTTGATGGTTGACATATGCTACTGCTGTAGCATTGTCCGTCTGGATGCGCACCGGCCGGTGTCTCAGGAAACACTGGAAATGTCGTAGGGCCAATCGTATTGCCCGTATCTCCAGAATGTTGATCGGGAGAATTACCTCCTGAACCGACCATCGCCCCTGGGCTATGTGACTCTGGAAAACTGCTCCCCAACCCTGCAGGCTTGCATCGGTCGTCACCACCAACCATTGTTCCGGGGGAAAGGGCTTCCCCTGGACCAGAGACGAGTCGCGAGTCCACCACCGGAGTGAACCCCGTACTAGCGGAGACAATTTGCACCGATGACTGAGAGACAGCAGCCTCCGGTCCCATGCTGTCAAGAGCGCATGCTGAAGCGGACGGAGATGGAACTGGGCAAACGGGATTGCTTCTATCGCCGCCACCATTCTGCCCAACACACTCATGCCATACCGGATGGATCTGGAGCCCGGCTGTAGAAGGTTCCGTATCCCTTGCTTGATTTTTTGCGCCTTGTCCTGAGGGAGGATCACCAGCCCCCGGGAGGTGTCGAAAATCATGCCCAGGAACACGATTTTTTGGGCTGGAATCAAGGACGACTTGCTCCAATTGATCAGCCAGCCCAGACGGGCCAGGGTATCCAGAGTAATATTGACATTGTCCTGGCACTCCTGAAACGACGGCCCCTTTACCAAAAGGTCGTCCAGGTAAGGTAACACCGTTATGCCCCGTGCATGCAGGATGGCCATAACCACCGCCATTATCTTTGTAAAGACTCTGGGGGCAGTGGCCAGACCAAAGGGCAGAGCCACGAATTGGAAGTGACGTCCTCCGATCGCAAATCGCAGGAACCTCTGGTGTGGGGGGAATATCGGAATATGCAGATATGCATCCTGCACATCGATTGAGGCCAGGAATTCCCCTGGATCCATGGCTGCAATGACCGAGCGGAGGGATTCCATCCGGAATCGCCTGACCCTGATGAATCTGTTTAGGATCTTTAGATCCAGAACCGGCCTCACAGTCCCGTCCTTTTTGGGGACCGAAAAAAGATTGGAGTAAAACCCCTGCGACTCTTCGCCCTGCGGCACTGGGGCGATAACCCCTTTGTGCTCTAGCGTCGTTACAGCCTGTAACAAACTCTCCGCCTGCGAATCTGTCTTGGAAAGTCGCGAACGGAAGAATCGCTGTGGTGGCCGTCCGACAAACTCTATCTTGTACCCGGACGATACAAGTTCTGCCACCCAAGTGTCGCGTGTCACTGCGACCCAAACGTGGCTGAACCTTAGTAGGCGTCCGCCCACCCTGTCGTCCGTAGGTACGGAGCGCCTCCAGTCATTTAGCTGGAGGCTTTTGGGGCTTGGCCCCCTTCGCTCTGGGTAAATGGCCTCGGCCTCTACCCAGCGGATTGGCCCTGTAAGAGACTTGTTTTTCCCTACTCTGGCCATCGTTTGCGGAGGAGTATGTCCTGGCCGGAGTCCCCCCCCAGGGGCTACGAAAGGGTCGAAAACGCCTTTGCGTTTGCCTGAATGCCGGGCAACTTCTCTGCTGCGGAAGGAAACTACTCTTCCCCCCTGTGGCTTCTGAGATAAGCCTATCCAGCTTCTCACCGAACAATCGATTGCCCTGAAAAGGCAATGAGGTCAAGGATTTTTTTAGAGATAGAATCCGCTTTCCACAGCCTCAGCCATAATGCACGCCTAATGGCGATCGCATTCGCCGCTGCCACCGCCGAACACTCGGCCGCGTCCAGTGAGGCGCTGACAAGATAATCACTTGCCCCTGACATCTGATTTGCCACCTCTAAGACCTCCGCGGGCAGATCCCTGTCCTGGAGGGCCTTATACAGAGCTTCCCCCCACGAAACCATGGCTTTAGCCACCCAAGTCGCCGCAAAGGAGGGGGCCAGAGCCGACCCTGCTGCCTCATATACCGAGCGGGCAAGCCCGTCCATGAGGCGATCAGTTGGGTCCTTAATAGAGGAAACACTGGGTATTGACAATAGCGACCTAGATGCTAAACGTGACACGGGAGGGTCCACTACTGGCGACTCTACCCAAGCCTTATGGAGCTCAGGAGGAAACGGATACTTTGCCTGTAGCGCTTTTTGCATTGCAAAGCGCTTATCCGGGTGATCTCTATGTTTCTGGACTAGCTCCTCAAACTCCGGATGCGTGGCAAATCTTCTATGTGGTCGCCTGGATTTCTTAAAAGAGACCTTGTGACCTGAGGCTGTGGGCACATCGTCCTCGATCTCTAATGTCTGGTTGACTGCCTCAATGAGACTGTCCACCGAATCCTGGAACCCCAGACTTTCTAGATTCCAGGCTCCTTCCTCCTCTCCTTCATCCTGATCGCTCCCAGAGCTCAGTGACGGGGAACGGGATGCCCTAATACCCGCCGCCGAAGCCCCGGAGGGTCCGGCCGACGGAGAACGAACCCTCTTGATATGAGCTTGCCTGGTACTGGAGCGACCTCTAATGGTTGGAGGGTCCTGAGACGAGGACGAGCTCTCTTCCGCTGGCAGACCCCCCTCCCTGCTCCCGCCCGGGCCCTGAAGGGATTCAATTGCCCTTGTAAGGGACAGCATAGACTGCGATAAGGACACCGCCCATTCCGGGGGGTCCTGACCCCTTGGTTCAGAAACAGTGGGGGGCTCCTGGGCGCGCTCCGACTCACAGGCTTCACAATATTTACCCGCCTGTGCCTTTGGCAGCCTGACCCCACAGGACACGCAAACCGCGTAAAGGAAAGAGTGAGCTTTTCCTTTTGCAGACATACTTGCACAGGCTGAAGGCAGAGTAGAAGGAGGAGGAGGGTAACCTCTTCCCTGACAAGCAGCGTGGTTCTCCAAACGGAGTTACACTCACCCACCGGCTCCTTGCGTGGATGCGATGTGTTAGGGCGGAAGTCTCTCCGGGATCTGCGCCTCTGACCTCCTGCCCTATATCGCGCGTCTCCACCATCGCCGCTGTCACCGCCGCGTCAGCGGGCGGGACTTCCGGCTACCACCGGAAGTCAGCGGGCGGGACTTCCGGCTACCACCGGAAGTCGGCGCGCGGCCTCGCGCGATACTCGCGCCCTCCTGCAGTGGGGCCGCGGCCGCCGGCGGGCTTCCGGCCGCGATACACGCGGCGTGCGGAGCCCGGGTGCAACGCCCTGGCTACCGCTACCCACCAGCGCCAACTTGCGGTGCGCTCCAGGAGCGGATCCCCCATATACTAAACAGGTGAGCAGGGCCATCCGCCGTGCAGGCGCGCGGGGGGGGGGGGCTCTGTCGGTCTTACTCGCGGCCTCTTCCCCCTGTACGCTCTCACCTGCGCCTCCGATTCAACCCCCTGGACTCACTACCAAGGGGTGGACGGGTCCTCCATACACTGCTGTTTGTAGGAGAGTAGCAACGCGGAGGCTGACCCCTGGTTCTGCTCACACGTGCTCCTGATGAAGTTGTGGGGAAACCGAGTCCTCTAATCAGGACGCGTTGCCCCTCTTTCGTTAAAAAATAGATGTCTGGAAAAAAGTCCCAGATGTGTCCCTCGGTGCGGGAGAGGACACGTGGAGGGTTACTCACACGTGGTCGCCCGTTGGTGATTTGGGGAGATCGGATCCTCTCTATAGGATCCGTCGCCCCTATCTTATCTTCATAGAAAAAAGGGAGGAAAAAAAAAAAAAATCTAGTCTGGAACTCCAGACTGCGTGTGCCTCCATCAGACACTAAGCAAAAAACTGAGTTACGCCCGGCCTAGGGGCGAGGGTGTATGCGGCGGAGGAGGAGCTAACTCTTTTTTTGTACACTTAGTGTCGGCCTCCAGACGGCAGAAGCACACACCACAGTCTCTGTGTCCCCCAATGAGACGAAGGAGAAAGATGTGTTACTGAAGTCTTAGGGCCCCGTCACACATAGCGGCGCAACAGCGATCCCGACAACGATATGACCTTGTCAGGATCGCTGGTGTGTCACTACATGATTGCTAGTGAAAAAAAAAAAACAAACGAACAAACAGTGCATAAGCATCCAAGATAAATGGAAATAACATGAATCTTTATTGAAGACACAGATAAAATGGCATGACAGAAGTGACACAAGAAAAAACGCACAGCGGTACACAGGATCCCTAGGGTATATCAATGTAGTAAAATATATCTCCCCATATCTGCTATACAAGTCGACTGGTCATAATGAATAAAGGGAAACATCCCCAGACCGTCAGACAACCCCAAAAAAAGGAGAATATGGAAAGTCAGAATGCATGCATAATACTCATACCTAAGGGAACACTGGACCACTGGCGCAAGGAAAAAACAACCCAACGTACGTTTCGGAAGCAACACAGCTTCCTTCCTCAGGGGGTGTTGTTTTTTCCTTGCGCCAGTACCCTAGGGATCCTGTGTACCGCTGTGCGTTTTTTCTTGTGTCACTTCTGTCATGCCATTTTATCTGTGTCTTCAATAAAGATTCATGTTATTTCCATTTATCTTGGATGCTTATGCACTGTTTGTTCGTTTGGTTTTTTTTTATATATTATAGTCAGTGTATCCCATTTTTGAATTGTGTCGGGCTATATATAAATTAATATGCTTATTTGGATTCTCATTTAATTGAATCTAAACTATATATATCTACTCTTTAGCCCTATGCACTGTCAATTTTGTTGCTTAATGATTGCTAGTGAGCTGCTTAACAGGCAGATCTCAGCAGCGATCAGGACAGCGTTGACGAGGGTAACAAGCGCGCACGTCGCTTAGTTACCCACTGTGTACCTTAGATACCAGCGTGCTGGTGCAGGAAGCTGGTATCCAAGGTAAACAGCTGGTTTCTAAGCGGCGTGCGGCGCATAGAAACCCGCTATTTACCTTAGATACCAGCTCCCAGCACCAGCACGCTGGTATCTAAGGTACACAGCAGGTAACTAAGTGACGCGCACCCTTAGTTACCCGCGGTTTACCTTGGATACCAGCTCCAGCTCGCTGGTCTCCCGCCTGCCACACTCAGCGATGCGTGCTGGCCAGCGGGAGACCAACGATAAAAAAAATGTTCAGGGCTTCCAAGCACGATCAGAGATAAGATCGGGTTTATTTACCCATTCCGGGACAAGCACGTGGATTTCAGCGCTCTGTCTGTTATATGCGTTGGTTATGTAGTTTTGGAGAAATTTACATCCTCTCAATGATGTCCACGAGCACAAAATAGCTCATTATTCATATACGGCAGACCAACTTCATCTGCTGTTTGAAACCTCTTTCCCCATGTACAGTAATAAGGAAATAGTTGTCAATCTGCAGTTGTAAAACAGGCCTAGTCCCTAAAACAACACGATAAGAATACAAGTAAATTTAAGAAAGTATAAATTTTATTCAAAACTACAGAACAGGGCCTTAAAATAAATAATGCTAATATCAAGGAAATCTGGCAATACCTTATGATGCTGTCAGAGAGGACAGAATAAAGGTAATAGCAGACTACATTTACAAAATGGGGGTGTCACTGATGATTTGGATCTGCAGGCTTATGATGACTACCAATCTCAATAAAGTGGTAGTCCCACAGCTGAAAAAGTCTAGTTACTTACCGGTTAACGGTATTTTTCGTAGTCCATGACAGCACCACCTGAGCGGATCCGCCTCTCCCACGCATCAGTTGGATTACAGAGCACAAGAGGACCTCCAAGGTTATTGGCATGATTTATGTACAATATTATTACTACTTAACTATTTATCACCAGTGGACATATAAGAGGAAGAAGTGCATACCCAAACTTAACGAACAAAAGGGGCGGGAATCTAAGGGTGCTGTCATGAACTCCGACAAATACCGTTAACTGGTAAGTAACTAGACTTTATTAGATCGTCCATGACAGCACCACCTGAGAGAATTACAGAGAGTAATAACTACTTAGGGAGGGACTACAGCCTGCAGCACCGTTACACCAAAGTAGAGGTCTGCGGAAGCACCCAGGTCTAGCCTATAATGACTATAAAAGGTGCTCGGAGAGGACCAAGTAGCCGCCTTACATATTTGGTCAATGGAGACTTCCGATCTTTCGGCCCACGAGGTCGCCATGGCTCTGGTGGAATGCTCCCTCAGCTTCCGAGGTGCCGATCTACCTTTTGAGGTGTATGCTAGTGAAATTGCCTCACTAATCCACCTGGCCAGTGTGTCTTAGATGCTCTAAGACCCTTTCTAGCGCCTTGATGGGAGACAAACAAGGCATTATCCTTCTTCCAGGGATCAGTAACTGCCAGGTATTCTAGGAGACATCTCCTAACATCTAGGGTGTGTAGTTTTTTTTCTTTCTTGTTAACTGGATTAGGGAGGAAGGATGGAAGGACTATTTCCTGCGTCCTATGAAAACTAGAAACCACCTTAGGTAAGTATGCTGGATCGGGCCTAAGTATTACACTATCATCTCTGAATAGTATATAAGGAGGAAGCCTAGATAACGCCTGGATGTCACTTACTCTACGAGCTGACGTTAGTGCTACCAGGCAGGCTACTTTGAGGGACAGGTTTTTTATGGAGGTTGATAAGATAGGTTCAAATGGAGCCTCTGTCATAGCCGTGAGGTCTAGGTTCAAGTCCCATGGCATGAACTTATCCTTTACTACTGGTCTGGAGCTATTTGCCGCCTTAATGAACCTACTGACCCAGTAATTACCAGCGATGTTGCAGCTAAAAAGGGCCCCCAAGGCTGAAACTTGTACTTTAAGGGTAGTGGTGGAAAGCCCCATGTCCAGACCTTTTTGTAGAAATTCTAAGATTTGAACTATTGGTGCTGATTGTCCAGTAACTACCCCTGAGTTTTGAAGGAATAGTTTTGAAGGAATCTTTTCCAGATTCTAAAGTAAATTTTGGTTGTAATGATTTTTCTACTTTTAAGTAGGGTGTTATTCAAGTCTGGGGAGAAACATTTATCTTTTAGCAGTGACCGTTAAAAATCCACGCCGTCAGATGTAGGCCAGCCAGCTGAGAATGGTAAATTAGGCCCTGGGATAGGAGATCTGGGATGTCCGGAAGAACCCACGGATCGGACACAGACATGGTCCTGAGGCATGAGAACCATGCTCTCCTGTGCCAAAAAGGAGTGATCACTATAATCTTCGCCCTGTCTTTTCTGATTTTCCTCATCACCAGGGGTAGTAGAGACAGGGGAGGGAAGGCATATGCTAGCCTGAAGTCCCACTTTATCAAAAAAGCGTCTACAGCCAGAGGGTCCTCCCTGGGATTCAGTGAGCAGAATTGCCTCACTTTCCTGTTCTCCCTGGTGGCGAAGAGATCCACCTCTGGTTGCCCCCACTTTTGTACAATCAGGTCGAAGATGGACGTTTTTAGGGACCATTTCCCTTGTTTTAGCAGATTGCGGCTTAAGAAATCTGCCGTGGTGTTTTCTCTTTTTATATGTATAGCTGTTAAAGAAAGAAAATGCTGCTCTGCTAGTCGGAACAAACACTCTGCTACATTCATCAGGGGTCTAGAAAGAGTCCCGCCTTGGTGATTGATATAAGCCACGGTGAACTGATTGTCGGAGAACACTCGTACGTGATGACCCTGTAGATACACAAGGAGCTTTTTAGCTGCCTGCTCCACCGCTGTCAATTCTTTCAGGTTAGAGGACATTTCTACCTGATGATGCTCCCATAGACCCTGGACCAAAATCTCATCCATATGAGCCCCCCCACCGGAAGGGCTTGCGTCTGTGGTGACTATGCGGGTTATGTTATACTCTCAGGGCACCCCTTTGGATACGTTATTCCTTTCTAACCACCACTCTAGGGACTCCCTCGTGTTCCAAGACAAAGTTAGCTGGCCCTCTAGGTAACCCCCAAGGACTCTTTGATGTAATAAAACCTCGCCCTGTAATTTCCTTGTATGAAACTGGGCCCACCAGACCACGGGGATACAGGACGAGAGAGAGTCCAGAAGGGACATGGCTTTCCTGAGGGACATGGTGGGGTTATTGGAAGCGTTCAGGACCTGATAGCGTAGGCGAACTAACTTTTCAGGAGCCAGACGGCATTCCTGCTTCTCGGAATCTAAGATTAGGCCTAAGAATTGCTGGACTTTCATTGGCTGCAACCGAGATTTTTTGATGTTTAGCAGCCATCCTAACCACTCTAGAGCAGACATTGCTCTTTGTAATTGCTCCAAACAATGTTCCACTGTTTTGCCTATAATAAGGAAATCATCCAGGTAGGGGACCACCAGAATGTCTGACTCACACAGATGGGCCATAACCTTGGCTATAACCTTAGTAAATACCCGGGGAGCGACTGCAACACTTAAGGGGAGGGCCACATATTGGAGATGTTGAACTGACCCATCTAACTGAACCGCCACTCTGAGGAAACGCTGATGAGCTGCATGAATGGTTATATGGTAGTAGGCGTCATTTAAATCTAACACCACCATAAAGCAATTTTCAAACAGCAATTTTATTGTGGAATTGATAGGTTCCATTTTGAACGGACGTATGACCAGAAACTCATTGAGGGCTTTAAGATTAATTATAGTCCTGAAGGAGCCGTCTGGCTTACGGACTAGGAACAGAGGGGAGTAGAAACCTCGTTCCCTTTCCGCCTCTGGCACCTTTGTCAGGACGTTTTTGCGGCGTAGATCATGAATCTCGGCCTCTAGGGCAGCCTGTTCTGATGGGGAAGATCTGAGTGGGGTAACCTTAAATCTGTTTTGGGGGACACAGGAAAATTCTAGCCGTTGTCCCGAGGCTATCAACCCCAGGATCCAGTTGCTACTGGAAATTAGCGACCAGGCCGGGTAGAAGGCAGCTAGCCTCCCTCCTACCGGAGAAGCTAGTAATTGGGGTGGCTTTTAAGCTTCACGCGCTGGTTCTTCCTGGCGCCCCCCTCCTCCAAACATAAATCCTGTACCTTTTCTTCTTTTTTCATCCCATCTGCCTTGATCTCTGGACGACCTTCTACGGAAATATCCTTTCCTGGTGAAGGGAAGTCTATAAGAAGGGTTCGGCAGACTGGGGAATTTCTTTTTATCATCCCCGGCTTTTTCTAAAAGTTCGTCCAGCACTGGACCGAATAGATATTCTCCCTCACATGGAATGGGACAGAGTCAAGATCTGACCTGAATGTCCCCCGCCAACACTTCAACCAGAGAGCCCTTCGAGCTGCATTCGATAGTCCTGCGGTCCTGAGACCATCCTTGCCGAATCCGCCGAAGCATCGGCTAAAAAGGCAGTAGCATTTTGAATGATCGGCAGGGTCTTCCGGATGGATGCTCTCGAGGCTCCGTTTTTCATCTGAGAATTGAGCTGATCCAGCCAGACCATCAGGGATCTGGCTGTGCAAGTAGCAGCAACTGCTGGTCTTAGAGCGCCAGCTGACATCTCCCATGTTCCTTTTAGAAATGAATCCGCTTTTGTGTCCAACGGATTTTTTAAGGAGGCCATGTCATCAAAAGGTATGGAGGATTTTTTGGAGGCTTTGGTTACTGCTGCGTCAAGCTTATGGGCCTTGTCCCATCTGCTTACCAACAGTTCATCGAAGGGGTACCGCCACCACTTGAAGGCCGGTGGTAAGGTGCCCCTTTTATCAGGACTTTTCCATTCTCTGTCTATCAGGCTCTGGACTTTTTTATTTAGCGGGAAGGCCCTGCGCTTCCTTGGATCTAGGCCGCCGAACAACAGATCCTGCGCTGAGAGTTCCGGTTTTGTGTCCGCTACCCCCATGGTGGACCTTACTGCTTTGACTAGCCTGTCCATTTGGTCTAAGGGGAAGCAGAAACAACAAGAGTTTTACTCCGAAGATGAAGAAGAGGCATAGGGCTCTGAGGAATCTTTGTCCTTCCTAGGGGCACCCGAGCACTCTGAACCCGAAAAACTAGCTTCTCTTCCCCTAGAAGATTCCCCTTGTGATAGGGACTTTAGGGAGTCTTTCACCTCTGTCCTGATTATTTCCCTCAGGCTTGCGGTGAAGTCAGGAGTTTCTTCCGCTACCTGTCTAAATGGGGGACAGTGTAAGGGCCTGCCAGTCTAGCCATGGACTATCTTTCCCTTTTTGAACCCTACCGTCTGTCCCTGTGAAAAAAAACATAAGGGAACACTGCATCAGGGTACTTTCACGGAGATCTCTTACCCAAGCAGTAGAAGCAGGTACCAGATCACGGAGGGAGGTAGCTGAATCCTTCAGCCTGGAGGAACTTCTGCGGCTCTGCCCACTCGTTCGTGCTTGTTTCTTCAGCTGGGAGCTTGTATGAGGCTTCACTGAGGCTTGTCTCTGCGGACGTGGGTGCTGCTGCACCTCGTCCTACTGGTCTACTGGGACTTCTGTCGTATCCATCGCTGCAATGGGCCTTCAGAAGCACCCTAGCAGCGTCCCATCTTGTCTTATATTGCCTTCCCCGGAAATCCGGGTCAGCAGGGTTCTGGCCAAGGGCACCTCCCATCTGGGACCCTCGCCGTGACCTCCCCGCCCTGCGCTCCGGCCCCCCCTCCCTCCCGGCCACTGCACTCGACCCAGAACAGCCGCTTTCCCGCGGCGCATACGAAAAAGCCAGTCAGCACCCGACTTCGGGTTTCGGCGTTCCTGGCCCCGCCCCCTCTGCCGCGTCACTTCCGCTGCTCAAATGAGCCCGCGGGAACACGCGATAGGGAGCTGGCATGGCTCCCCCGGCCCAGAATGCCTCCAGCCTCACGTGTGCCGCCATGCACCGCTGACTGGGCCCTAAATGCAGGACCGGGGCCGCAACGAAGACCGGACACCGGGGGGACACACCAGGAAGTGCCCGGGAAATACTTACCTACCGGTGATGGCACTCTGGAGACGGCTGTCCTCCGGACCCTTTCTCCGCCCACTGCCGTGGAGGCCTGCCCAGCTCCACCGTGGCGCTTCCAGGGACCCCGCACTGACCGAGGCAGGAGTCCCCCCGCGCTAACTGGGTTGGTCAGCCGGCCTGGGAATTTCCTGACGATCCATGACGGACGATCTGTAGGGAACCCTGTCCTCCAGGAACAGGAAACCAACTGATGCGTGGGAGAGGTGCCGCCCTTTTGTATCTGTAGGTTTCCTGTTCCTGAAGGGCGGATACCCTCTCTCAGGTGGTGCTGTCATGGACGATCGAATAATACCCTATCCTTAGGATAGCGGACAGCTAGCTGATTGCTGGGGGTGTGACTCTTAGGACCCACAACAGTCCAGAAATGGTACCAGTTCTTTATCTTAAATGGACTATTGTATACAGGGTTGCTGGAAATAGTTACTTGGTTCTCCAGCAGTCCTATAGACAATAAATGCAGCCAAGGTCATACATGCAAATCTGCACTTTCACACACAGCATCCAAGCCTTGTTCACAGGATCCGCTGGTGTTCCAATCCAAATCAGAGAGTTATCACCTTTCCTATGGATAGGGCATAACTTTCAATTGTGATAATACTATTCCACTATAATAATATTTAGACATACTAAAGTTCTGCTATTAGAACACATTATTTAAGGGGGCTAGTCAGCCTATGTTGGTATTGTTTAAAGGGAATCTGTCAACAGGTTTTAGCTATGTAATCTCGATATAGAGGCTGAAACACAGAATTCAGGGATATCTTAGGGTCCCGTTTCACATAACGACAACGATACGACCTGGTAAGGATCGCTGGTGCGTTGCTACATGGTCGCTAGTAAGCTGCCAAACAGGCAGATCTCTTCAACGACGCAGCAATCCGACAGCGATCCGTATAACGACTTCGGCGGTCGTTGGTACCTTGTCACACAGCAGCTTTTCTGACGACTTACGCTGCGTCCCTGAGTTCTGCGTCGCCAACGAGGTCGCTCGTCGGTGTTAAACACAGCGATGCGCGCAGGCCAGCGGGATGCCGACGATGAATAAATGGCTCAGGTCATTCGAGCACGATATCCAGCGGGAGGGCTGGTCACCACTATGTGTCACATGTAGCGAGATCGCTGGCGAGATCGCTGTTGCGTCACAAAATCGGAGATGCTTCAGCGATCTCGCTAGCGATCTCGCTATGTGAGACAGGGCCTTTACTTGTCAAAGTGCGTGTTGTTGTTTAGTAAGTGTGAAGGATTTATCACTAAGAAATTAACACTACTGGACTACACTAGTCCAGGAACGCCCCATCCTGTGATGAGCACCTCACTGTCTAAGGACTTTGTACATGGAGAGACAGGAGCAGCTTTCTCAGCTCAGCTTCATTCTGCACCTAAAAGCTCTGATTGTGACAGAACTGCTGCACCCAGTAAAGTAAGTGATATATTGTTGCAATCAGCTTCTCTTTGCCTACATTATGCTGCTTTCTGATTAGATAGCAAAAACCTGCTGACACATTCCCTTTAAGCACTCGTGTGTATGCTTATTAACCCCTTCCTGACATCAGAAGTACTATCCCGTCCATGGGACCCGGGCCCCTATGCCCATGGACGGGATAGTACATCTACCGCTGATCGCGGCCGGGTGTCAGCTGATTATCACAGCTGACACCCGGCACAATGTGTCAGGGGCGGTCATCACAATGATCTGTGATGTGACAGATCAGCGATCTGTCACAGAACAGTGATGTCCCACCTGGGACTATTTAATAAAGTAAAAAAAAAATTTAAAAAAAAGTGTTAAAATAATTTTTAAAAAAAATCGCCAAATAAATTACAAAAAAAAAAAAAAAATTCCCCCAAATAAATCCATTTTTTGAAAAAAAAACAAAAAACCAAAACAATAAAAGTACACATATAAGGTATCGCCGCGTCCGTAACGACCCGCCCTATAAAACGGTCTCATTAGTTAACCCCTTTAGCGAACCCCTTAAAAAATAAAAATAAAAAACGAAGCAAAAAATAATGATTTATTATCATACCGCCAAACAAAAAGTGTAATAACGCGCGATCAAAAAGACGCATATAAATATCCATGGTACCGCTGAAAACATCATCTTGTCCCGCAAAAAACGAGCCGCCACACAGCATCATCAGCGAAAAAATAAAAAAGTTATAGCTCGCAGAATAAAGCGATGCAAAAATAATTATTTTTTATATAAAATAGTTTTCATTGCATAAAACCGACAAAACATAAAAAAACGACCTAAATGAGGTATCGCTGTAACCGTACTGACCCGAAGAATAAAACCGCTTTATCAATTTTACCGCACGCGGAACGGTGTAAACGCACCCCCCCAAAAGAAATTCATGAAACGCTGGTTTTTGTTCATTCTGCGTCCCAAAAATCGGAATAAAAAGCGATCAAAAAATGTCACGTGCCCGAAAATGGTACCAATAAAAACGTCAACTTGTCCCGCAAAAAATAAGACCTCACATGACTCAGTGGATCAAAATACGGAAAAATTATAGCTCTCAATATGTGGTGATGCAAAAACTATTTTTACAATAAAAAGGGTCTTTTAGCGTGCGACAGCCGCCAAACATAAAAACCGCCATAAATAGTAAATCAAACCCCCCGTTATCACCCCCTAAGTTAGGGAAAAATAATAAGATAAAAAAAATGTATTTATTTCCATTTTTCCATTACGGATAGGGTTAGGGCTAGGGTAGGGTTAGGGTTAGGGGTGTGTTGGGGTTAGGGTTGGAGGTAGAATTGGGGGTTTGGGCACATCAGGGGCTCTCCAAATGCAACATGGCGTCTGATTTCAATTCCAGCCAATTCTGAGTTGAAAAAGTCAAATGGTGCTCCTTCCCTTCCAAGCTCTGACATGCACCCAAACAGTGTTTTACCCCCACATGTAGGGTATCAGCCTACTCAGGACAAATTGCAAAACAATTTTTGGGGTCCAATTTCTCCTGTTACCCTTAGGAAAATAAAAAATTGGGGGCAAAAATATCATTTTTGTGGAAAAAAATGATTTTTTTTATTTTCACGTCCGAGCGTTATAAACTTCTGTGAAGCACTTGGGGGTTCAAAGTGCTCACCACACATCTAGATAAGTTCCGTGGGTGGTCTAGTGTCCAAAATGGGGTCACTTGTGGGGAGTTTCAATAGTTTAGGTACATCAGGGGCTCTCCAAACGCACATGACACCCACAGACCATTCCATCAAAGTCTGCATTCCAAAACGTCACTGCTTCCCTTCCGTGCCCCGACGTGTGTCCATACAGTAGTTTTCTCCCACATATGGGGTGTCAGCGTACTCATGACAAATTGGACAACAACTTTTGGGGTCCAATTTCTCCTGTTACCCTTGGGAAAATAAAAAAATTGGGGACTAATTGATCATGTTTGTGGAAAAAATATGATTTTTTTATTTTCATGCCCGGGCATTATAAACTTCTGTGAAGCCCTTGGGGGTTCAAAGTGCTCACCTCACATCTAGATAAGTTCCTTAGGGGGTCTAGTTTTCAAAATGGGGTCATTTGTGGGGGGTTTCCACTGTTTAGGTACATTAGGGGCTCTCCAAAGGCAACATGACACCCGCAGACCATTCCATCAAAGTCTGCATTCCAAAACGTCACTACTTCCCTTCCGAGCCCCGACGTGTGCCCATACAGTAGTTTTCTCCCACATATGGGGTATCAGCATACTCAGGACAAATTGGACAGCAACTTTTGGGGTCCAATTTCTCCTGGTACCCTTGGGAAAATAAAAAAATGGTGACTAAAACATCATGTTTGTGGAAAAAATACGAATTTTTTATTTTCACGCCCGGGCGTTATAAACTTCTGTGAAGCAATGGGGTGTTCAAAGTGCTCACCACACATCTAGATAAGTTCCTTGGGGGGTCTAGCTTACAAAATGGTGTCATTTGTGGGGGGCTTCCACTGTTTAGGTACATCAGGGGTTTTCCAATCGCGACATGGTGTCCGATCTCAATTCCAGCCAAAAACGTCAAATGGCGCTGCTTCCCTTCCGAGCTCTGCCATGCGCCCAAATAGTGGTTTACCCCCACATGTGGGGTATCAGCGTACTCAGGACAAATTGCACAATAACTTTTAGGGTCCTGTTACCCTTGGAAAAATAAGAATTGAGGGTGAAAAGATCATTTTTGTGGAAAAAATATGATTTTTTAATTGTACGGCTTTATGTTATAAACTTCTGTGAAGCCCTTGGGGGTTCAAAGTTCTCACCACACATCTAGATAAGTTCCTTAGGGGGTCTAGTTTCCAAAATGGTGTCATTTGTGGGGGGCTTCCACTGTTTAGGTACATCAGGGGTTTTCCAATCGCGACATGGTGTCCAATCTCAATTCCAGCCAAAAACGTCAAATGGCGCTGCTTCCCTTCCGAGCTCTGCCATGCGCCCAAATAGTGGTTTACCCCCACATGTGGGGTATCAGCGTACTCAGGACAAATTGCACAATAACTTTTAGGGTCCTGTTACCCTTGGAAAAATAAGAATTGAGGGTGAAAAGATCATTTTTGTGGAAAAAATATGATTTTTTAATTGTACGGCTTTATGTTATAAACTTCTGTGAAGCCCTTGGGGGTTCAAAGTTCTCAACACACATCTAGATAAGTTCCTTTGGGGGTCTAGTTTCCAAAATGGTGTCATTTGTGGGGGGTTTCCACTGTTTTGGTACATCAGGGGTTTTCCAATCGCGACATGATGTCCAATCTCAATTCCAGCCAAAAACGTCAAATGGCGCTGCTTCCCTTCCGAGCTCTGCCATGCGCCCAAATAGTGGTTTACCCCCACATGTGGGGTATCAGCGTACTCAGGACAAATTGCACAATAACTTTTAGGGTCCTGTTACCCTTGGGAAAATAAAAATTGGGGTGAAAAGATCATTTTTTTGGAAAAAATATGATTTTTTAATTGTACCGCTGTACGTTATAAACTTCTGTAAAGCCCTTGTGGGTTCAAAGTTCTCACCACATATCTAGATAAGTTCCTTGGGGGGGGGGGTCTAGTTTCCAAAATGGGGTCACTTGTACGGGGTTTCCACTGTTTAGGTACATCAGGGACTCTCCAAACGTGACATGGCGTCCGATCTGAATTCCAGACAATTTTGCATTGAAAAAGTCAAACGGCGCTCCTTCCTTTCTGAGCTCTGCCATGCGCCGAAACAGTCGTTCCCCCCCACATATCAGGTATCAGCGTACTCAGGACAAATTGCACAATAACGTTTGCAGTCCAATTTCTCCTGTTACCCTTGGTAAAATAAAAAAAATTGAACCTGAAGTATTTTTTTTGTGAAAAAAAGTTAGATGTTCATTTTTTTTTAAATATTCAAAAAAATTCCTGTGACGCACCTAAAGGGTTAATAAACTTCTTGAATGTGGTTTTGAGCACCTTAAGGGGTGCAGTTTTTAGAATGGTGTCACTTTTGGGTATTTTCTATCATATAGACCCCTCAAAGTGGCTTCAAATGTGATGTGGTCCGTAAAAATAAAATGGTGTTGTAAAAATGAGAAATCGCTGGTCAACTTTTAACCCTTATAACTTCCTAACAAAAAAAATTTTGGTTCCAAAATTGTGCTGATGTAAAGTAAACATGTGGGAAATGTTAGTAATCAAGTTTTTTGGGTGCCATATCTCTGTGATTTAAGGGCATAAAAATTCAAAGTTGGAAAATTGCAAAATTTTCAAAATTTTCGCCAAATTTCCGTTTTTCTCACAAATAAACGCAAGTTATTTGAATGAAATTTTACCACTAACATGAAGTACAATATGTCACGAGAAAACAATGTCAGAATCACCGGGATCCATGGAAGCGTTCCAGAGTTATGACCTCATAAAGGTACAGTGGTCAGAATTGTAAAAATTGGCCCGGTCATGAACGTGCAAACCACCCTTGGGGGTGAAGGGGTTAATCTTACTGCGTCTGGTGGAAGCATTGTTATTTAGATAACTAAGGATTTTACTTTTCCATTTTATGGCACTCTTGTTTCAGGACCATAGGACTATACAGATAGTTAGCCCTGTATAACAGAAAAAAAATACACGGGGGGTGCCAGCCTAAAGTACTGCACAGAGAACAATCCAAAGTAACACTGGCCCTGGCGATAAGACATTGATTTTAACCAAGAGAAAAAAAACAGGCAGTAATGCAGGCCTCTGTACTCACCATGTCCAATGACAAAATTGTTCCAGCAAAGACGGCCCAGAAACTGACCAAGCAAAGGAAACTTTTCTATTGCTGTGGAAGGCTCCTGAAAGCAAGAGGACAAAATAAAGAATATCTTTAACGGGATTGTACGAACTTTACATAAATAGCCCATTGCCCCAAACATGACATGAGTCTTTGCAAATACATTTATTTTTCAAAAGTTCCCACTTCTGCCAATATATAATCTAAAATTATTGTTTTCTTCGTTGCCCAAGGACACGTCCACAACATGATTGGCAGCTTTTTGGTGCCCGCTTCAAATAAACAGATACTGCCAAAAATTATGTCCAATAGAGAACAATGGGACTACGATTGTATCATTAAAGCCAATGACGGCCCATCAGTGCAAACAAACGAATCCTGATTTCCAAGTCTTCAGAAGTAAGCCCCGATGGAGCCACAGACAGTGGATGAAAACGCAGTAAACACAGCCAACTTGATCGTACATTGTGCACATCTTCCCAGATCGCAGTGGAGAGTCATGCAGAGTCATTCTCACTGCACAGGACGAGCATGCGCAGTTCTGCTGGGTATAACCTCTCTCAAAAGGTGGTCATGGGAAACAGAGTTCTCCTGACTTCAACATGCATCACCTACTCCTGCTCCAGGAAAACCCCAGCAAGCATCTTATAGGGACTTATCAGAAAATTACCTATTGCATAAATCAGTTTTTTTGTGTTACATAGGTTTTCCCATAAACAAAGTACATTTTAATTAATAGATCTGGTAATAAAATAAGTTCTACAATCGGATGCATTAATAGAATGTTCCTGTATGGAGAGTCTTATAAATGTGCCCCAGGTGAGTACCATTGCCTTTGGTCTCCCCACTGTTAGTCGGATAAAACCCAAATTGCGGTTTATTGTTATTCCAGTTTCTCGATGTACTGTGTAAGGATGCTTTCACATTGTGTTCAGGCACTCTTTTGTGGGCTCCGTCAGGGCATGCATCCGAACCCCCCCCCCCCCCCCGCAAAACGGAATTCAGGCGTTTGAGCCGTCGGGACCATAGACTATAACGGTGCAAACACGTGCTCTGTCGTGCATCATTTTTGGGCGTGTATGCCTACTGGAAAAAGACACTCAGGTGCAGTCTACTACGTCCAGGTGTCCGTAGTAGCGCATTATCCTGCCTATCAATGTTAGGCCAGGTTCAAATGTCCATACTAAAAGTAGGGCCAGTCATGTCCGCAAATTGTCTGACTGGCTCCATGTACATCTCCGTGTGTTTGACCACATAGTCTGGTCTGAAAATCGAACCAGAATAGTGCATGCTGCAATTATTTCCCATCAGACTGTTGGTCCCTAAAAAAAACAAACAAACAAACAAAAAAAGCTGAAAATGAGATACGGTAAAAAATAATAAGGTAATTGTAAGGATAAAAACATCTTTATTGTATAAACATTGGGTAAGTGGTGACACAGAGGGTGCTTACACAAATGAAATACAAAATAAAAATTACATACAAACTGTGCATAAATCAATAGTCCAGTATATGTTGTCTCTGTATGCTTGACGTTTTAGTTTGCTTTTCCTCTTAGCTCCTGTTTGGAGAAATTAGCTGCTCTGATGACTTATATACACTATACATAAAATATAAGGGGAAAAACTGTTTTCTAACATCTCAAATTCGGAAATACAGTAACAGGATCGATGAGGACATATATTTGTGTGTGTTCTGGATAATGATTCAGCACAAACATTCTCCCTCTCTCCTCCCCTCTTCATAGGCTAGGAAGAAATATGTGAAGCATTTAGTGAGCTGTACCCTGAGACAAGCCTAACATTGAAGGTTCAGAGTAAAAACTATCGAACATATTTTACAAACTTTATACTTATCATCTGTCCTATTGATTTATGCAAAGATTGTTTTATTTCTATCCTAAATTATACAGTGCATGACTCAAAAATATTGCAAAATTTCAATATACAGTACCTTATTTTTCATATGACAAAATTATTTTGAGAGCGAATTTAACGTAATTACAAAATGTCTAAGGAGAATCTTATGAAGTCAGCTGTATTTGAGCATTTTACAGTGACTCAAGATAAAAATCATTTTGTGTACCAGTGTATAAGTGACCCAGATGGAAACAAATGCTGTGATGCCAAAATGACTGCATACTCAGGCAGTGATAAAAATGCTCCTTCAAGAGCTTATAATCTAAAAAGATATCTACAATGCTGCCACCCAGAAGTTTACAAATCTGTGATTGAAAAAGATCACAGCAGCACCAAAAAACCAGAGCCTAGCACTTCCCGCCAGGCAAAGGAGGAGGAAAGAGCGTCTCAAACATCAGTTACAAGATATTTTTTAAGTGACAAAGTTACTGTAACAATGACAGCAGATGTGTTTAAAAGACAGCTCATCGAGCTTGTTGTGAAGGACAGTGTACCATTATCATTATTTGCACGACCAACATTTACAGCTCTTATTTGAGAAATGGCCCGCAAATAGGGTCGGACTGGCTGGTGCTGCTGAATCGGGGCCTCGGAGGTGGGCTCCTAAAAAATGGTGAACCCTGACTGCGATCCCTGCAGCTCGGGACTGGAGCGGAGCTGCAGGGATCCGATGCCGTCCTGCTTCCTGCCCGGCACTTCCTGTCCGACAGAGCACGGCTGTATGACATCATCATTCAGCGCGGCTGTTTCAGAGAGGTAGCCGCTGGGATGTGCTGCATCTGCTGGGAACGTGCGGACAGGTGAGTGGGTGCTGTGTGTCTGCCTGCGTGCGCGTGTGTGTATGTGGTGCAGTGCTTTGTGTATGTGTGTGTGTATGAGAGAGTGGTGCAGTGCTGTGTGTGTATGGGAGATTGGCATGATGTGGGTGATGGAGAGAGCAGTGATGGGGTGGTGGTGGAGAAGGCAATGTTGGTGGTGGTGGAAAGGACGATGGGGTGGGGGAGGAAGCAATGATGGAGGTGGTGGAATGGGCAGTAATGGGGAGGTGGGGGAGAAGGCAATGATGGTTGTGGTGGAAAGGACAATGATGATGGTAGTGGGGGAGGCAATGATGGAGGTGTTGGAATGGGCAATGATGGGGGTGGTGGGGGAGAAAGCAATGATGGTTGTGGTGTAAAGGACAATGATGGTAGTGGTGGAAAGGACAATGGTGGTGGGGACAGGGCAATGATGGAGGTGGTGGAATGGGCAATCATGGTGGTGGGTGAGAAGCAGGGCTGTGGAGTCGGAGTCGGAGTCGTGGAGTCGGAGTCGGTGCTCATTTTGGTGGAGTCGGAGTCGGAGTCGGTATAAAATGGACCGACTCCGACTCCTAAAATATATAATAAATTGGGTACAGTAATTCAATGCAGGATGTGCTGAATATTTTTTCATAGGAGTTTGGGAAAGTTATGAAATGTCCTATAAATGGCTGTTATATTCCTGATCTAAGGCTACATTCACACACGTTTTTCCTGTGTTTTTTGAGGATACGTTTTTCAGCTGCAAAAGCTGATCATCTTTTTAAAAAACTGCATCACCTGAAAGGTTTTTGAGCTCATAGATAATGTTTTCAATAGCAAAAGCAGATTAGAAATCTGCTCTATCTATATATCCATTTATCCATATCTGTCTATCCATATCGTATCTGTACCAAAAAGAATGAAAACCGGGTAGTACACCAATATATATTCTGTTCTATCTAAACATCTTGATTATTGGATCATAAAAATGATTAAATGTCTGAGGTTCACATTGTACTACAATAAATTTTTCACTTAAATATAAGCAATATGTGTGGGAGTCGGAGTCGTGGAGTCGGAGTTGGAGTCGGACTTGGTGTAAGGGAAATTGAGGAGTCGGAGTCGGAGTCGCAGGTTTGGCTTACCGACTCCACAGCCCTGGTGAGAAGGCAATGATGGAGGTGGTGATGAGCACAATGATGGGGGTGGAGGGGGGGAATAATGATGGGGGTGGAGGGGGGCTGCATTATACCCTATGAGGGGGCTACATTATATTCTGTGGGGGGCTGCATTATTATTCTCTCAGAGGGCTACATCATACTATATGAGGGGAGCTGCATTATGCCCTATGAGGGGGCTACAGTATATTCTATTGGGGGCTGCCTTATGAGGGGGCTGCATTATACTCTGAGGGGGCTACATTATATTCTGTGGAGGGGCTATATTATACTATTTGAAGGGGCTGAATTATATTCTGTGTGGGGGCTGCATTATTCTCTCAGGGGGCTACATCATTCTATATGAGGGGAGCTGCATTATGCCATATGAGGGGGCTACATTATATTCTATGGGGGGGGCTGCATTATACCTTATGAGGGGGTTGCATTATATTTTCTGGGGTGCTGTATTATACCCTATGATGGGGGCTACATTATATTCTATGAGGGGGGCTATCCCAACCCCTGCTACATAATTAAGACATGTACTACCTTATATTATACCCTGATATTAGCGCATTTTACCACACAATTGGTGGTCTTGTATTTATTTCTATGTAGCTACATAGTGGGCCCCAAGAATAATTTTCTCTGGTAGGCCCAAGGTGCTCCAGTCCGACGCTGCCCGCAAATTTGGTGTTTCTCTGGAAAGAAAAATTATTATAAAATTAGTGATTGAAGAACCCCTTAACCAAAAGGAAGATCTTAAAAAGACTCTCAAGAGACACTTTGTGTTTCTTAAAATGGATGCCTGCACATGTCACAGAGGGAACTATTTTGCTATCAATGTTCGATATGTTTATGACAACAAAAAATTGTTACTAAGACGCTGGCAGTAAAAGATACTAAAGTTCATCGCAGCAGCCAGTTTCTCCAGACCGTAGTGGAAAAAGTTCTACAAGATTATGAACTCAAAAAAAGAACAGGTTCTTGCTATTGTAACTGATAATGCTTCAAACATGATAAGTACAATAAAACTGATGAATGAAAATAATGAAGGTGAACAGCAGCTAAAAGAACATTTCACATTCAGTATGTTGGAGCTGAAAGGCCACAGTCCTGTTCCCATAATGGAGGAACAAACAGTTATTACTACAGAAGAACAGCAAAATGATTCTTTACAATTAGATGATCTTGTTGAAGCTGCTTCACACCTCTTTCCTATTCATCACATGCGCTGTGTTGTGCACACGCTGCAGCTGGCAATAAGAGATAAGGCCCTGTCACACACAGCGAGATCACTAGCGAGATCGCAGATTTTGTGACGCCACAGCGATCTCGGCAGCGATCTCACTGTGTGTGAGACACATCAGCGACCAGGCCCACTGCCGGGTATCGCTGATCGTGCAGCATCGTCCTGGGCCATTTTTTCATCGTTGCTCTCCCACTGGCCAGCGCGCATCGCTGCGTGTGGCAGCGGGAGCCAACGATCAGCGTCGCTCCCAGCGCTCTAAGCAGGCATCTAAGGTAAATATCGGGTTACTAAGCGGCGCGCGTCACTTAGTTACCCGATGTGTACCTTAGAAACCTGCGTGCTCGGGTCTGTCTAGATGTGGCTCCCCTAGTAGTTACCCTCTTTAGGATTTGCACTTCCACCAATCTTAATATGAGCCAGCCACTTTGAACGTCTTCCCATACCCCTTGGTTGTAAAATTTCTATTTTCCTTACCTTTATACCCTCCTTGCGTATGGGTCTGTATAATGCTCCTTTATTCATTGCACTGTCTACCGACTTTTAGTGACATATGTGAATACATATATCTTATTATTTACATCCCTAGGATTTGCCTTTTGCACACTTATGGTCACATATGTCCTTTCTGCTACTGGCACGTTGCACTTTATTGACTAATTTTTGGTTATAATCCATTGCTATATTCCATCTGCTGCTGTGCTTCCATCATACCGGATTACTGTTTTTTAATACCTTTTACTCAGATATGTGATTTTTTTGGGAGTGCCTTCTGTGCCACCCCTTACCATACTAGTTAATAAAGGTAATTTCATTTTATAACACCTTCCTTGTCCTGATACTTTAATTTTGAACTATGTAACCTGCATCTCGGTTCTATTCTCCTTTTTTTGGTTTCTCTCGTTCTCCAAGTGGTTCTTCCATTCTTTGGTCCACACTGACACCACTAAATACCTGCAACATAGATGCATAAATATATATATATATATATATATATATATATATATATATATATATATATTTTTTTTTTTTTTTTTTTTTTTTTTTTTTTCTGGTGTCTTCCCCTTTTCCTTGTAAATATATGTCTAATTTTAGTAGTAGGTTATAGAGAGGTTAAAATTTAGCTCTGTGCTTTTTCAAACTTTATATTAAAAATAAACTTTTCAAAAAAGTGAAATTGGAGTTTAGGAAACATTCTGCTTTTGGAACAACTAAAGTATAATAAGGGTATATCAAACCAATAACAAAAGAAAACGATAAGCGATGTTGTGCAGGAAAGGCAAACAACAATAAAAACGTAACAGACCGCCAAAGAATTATTTTTCTCTTCCTTTTTTATGTGATGGCTGTTCTTTACCTGCTTATACAATTTATAGCAACATCATAGGCTTCTAAAGTGGGTGCTGAACAGGGATAATGCACATGTAAAAAACCTGCTAACCATCTCCTGCTGTTGCAATAAACATAACATCTTTGTTTTACATGCGCAGCTCATTCTAGACTTGCTGGGGCCATGCACAGAGACAGTCCACCGAGAGCCAACCTAATAACTGTACCAAGGCAACAGAACAAATCACAAAATGGTATAGGCTGTTCATTATAGCAAGTGATAAATCAAGAGTTATTGCCGTGCTGCAGCGCTTTCTACCAGCCGGCCAGAGATGATGTTGTTTACTACTGCTATTAACAAGCCACATTAACCATAAATATATGGACCTGCTGTATGCCAGCAATCTGATCTAGCAAAACACAACTGTTTCAACTAATTGCACTGCCAACAATGACTAAAAAAAATAGAAAATATTATAAAATAAAGTCCAAATCTGGAACAGAAGGACACAATCATCAATATTAGTAAATTTTCATTAAATAAATTACATCCTTCAGTTTGCTATGCTTTGTGACTTTAGGAGCCAGTGGGCAAAACTGTCAATTCGCAAAAAAAAAAAAAGAAAAAAAAATTACATTTGCCAGGTATGGCATACTACCAATGCATTACGGGCACCTTTAGGATGGGGCTATTCACCAACTTTAGTCATGTGACATTTTTATGTAAAATAAACATGCTTAACCCCTTAGTGACCAAGCTCATTTTAACGTTAATGACCAGGCCACATTTTTTAATTCTGACCAGTGTCACTTTATGTGATAATTCTGGAACACTTCAACTGATCACACCGCCTCTGAGACTGTTTTTCGTGACACATTGCACTTTATGTTAGTTGTAAATTTACATCGATATGTTTTGGATTTATGGGGGGTGAGGGGAATTGGAATTTTGGTGAAAAATTTGGAAACATTTAGTTTTCCAACTTTCAATCTTTATATCGTTAAGCCAGTTAGTCATGCTGTACAAAATAATAAATAGTATTTCCCATACTTTACATCTGCATCATTTTTCAAACGTCTTCATTTTGTTAGGATGTTAGAAGGGTTAAACGTTTATGAAAACACCTCCAGCTGCATGTTATTTAAACATAAATTTAGGAACAGGTTCACACAGTGGTGAGCTGTCCTAATGCAAAAAACTGCACCAACTCCAATAGCATATTCAAAAGACCAGGAGGAAAAATGGAGTCACAGGTGATAAGATATATAAAAGTAACCAACTTTATTTAATATTAGACATATAAAGTCACACATAAAAGATCACAATGTTCAATAATATCCAAAGACAGTACAAAATAGGAAAAAAAGGGGGGAGGAGGACTACCATATAGACTGTCAGATATGGGAAGTAAACAGTCCCATTATATATGACCCCCAGTATAAAGAGCCCATGCTGAGACCCATTGTAACACTAGGGAAAATTCCCATCAGAGGTAAGATAAGCAACAAAAGGGCTTACCAGGGTTAAATAGCAGTGATGCGACGGTCCCCCGTCCCAATGTCCGCCCCCAACGTGCGTTTCGCTGGCTCACAACGCCGCTTGAGTCCTCCTCCCCCCTTTTTTTCCTATTTTGTACTGTCTTTGGATATTATTGAACATTGTGGTCTTTTATGTGACTTTATATGTCTAATATTAAATAAAGTTGGTTACTTTTATATATCTTCTCACCTGTGACTCCATTTTTCTCCTGGTCTTTTGGGTTAAAAGTTTAGCAGCAATTTCTAGTTTTTTCAAGAAATATAAAAAACATGTTTCCTTAGGGACCTACCGGTATTCAGATTTTAATGGACTTTGACCCCTTTCTAAAGCAGTAGTGAATGAGTATCGGGGTTCAGACAGCAGGCGACCACTCTACCTTATTGATATGGGAAAGCAATAGTCTCATTGAGCTTTTTATTATATATTTTTTCTATGCTGCATACCCTAATATATTGGTATATGGACGGACGCATATTAACCCCTTTAGCGACTGCCGACACGCATTAAAACGGCGGCTGCCTAGGGTACTTATTTCCTCAAAATAACGCTGATCGGGAATAAGGCTATAGCGCCACCCAGAGTTGGAAAATCTGCAAGATCTTGGCTACTGGGGTTAGCCAAGACCCCAGTACACATGATCAAAGCTGGATTTTCAATGAATAACAGCGATCACAAAAAATGAAAAAAAAAGTGTGGAGGTCTACCTCCACCATCTCACGGTCCCTCCTGCACCGGCATCATGTTCCTGGGGGAAAAAAAATTCCTATCGGTTCCTTTTGATAATATCACGGTGATAAAAAAATAAAATATAGTGAATCAAACCCCCCTTCTTCACCCCCTTAATTAGATAAAAATGATTAAAAAAAATGTATTTTATTTTTTCCATTCTTTGCAGTTGGGCTTAGAGTTAGGGTTAGAATTGTGTTTTTTCATAAGAAAAAAAATGTAAAATATGACTAGTGTTGCGCGCAAGTGCTCGCTACTAGGGTGCTTGAGTATGCACAGGGTATTGCGTATCCCCGTGTTTTTTTTGGGTGTCTAACAGCTGTGAAACATGCATGGCAGGGACTCGAGCATGTCACTCGAGCACCAGCAATATTTGGTGCATACCCGAGCACCCAATGCAAACTGGAGTAGCGAGCACTTGCGCCCAACACTATTGACATATTCAATATGACAATCTAATGGTGTCAAATTCTGTGTCGTACTCATGGTTTCAAAGTGCTCACTATACTCATGGATAAATATTCAGGATTGAGAGTCCTCAGTAGTTGATACCTTTTAATGGCTAACTGAAAAGATGGTGACACATTGCAAGCTTTCAACACTAATCAGGTCTCTTCATCAGGCTCTCCTAATACAAAATCTGAAGTCACATATTTATGCACAATACAGCCTAGAAAAAATGCAATAGATAAGACAAGTGACGTGAAGCAGAACTATAGTTCTGAACAGATAGTTCTGCTTCACGTCACTTGTCTTATCTATTGCATTTTTTCTAGACTGTATTGTGCATAAATATGTGACTTCAGATTTTGTATTAGTCTAGCCTGATGAAGAGACCTGAGTAGTCTCGAAAGCTTGCAATGTGTTACCATCTTTTCAGTTAGCCATTAAAAGGTATCAACTACTGAGGACTCTCAATCCTGAATATTTTTCTATCTACTGGCTAACACGGTACAAAGATATACATCTTGCCTATACTCATGGATAAAATCCTTGAGGGGTGTGGTTTCCAAAATGGGGTCACTTGTGGGGATGTTTACACTGTTTAGGCACATCAGTGGCTCTCCAAACGCTACATGGCATCCACTAATTGTTCCAGCAAATTTTGTAATCAAAATTCAAATGACGCTCCTTCCCTTCCGAGCTTTGCCATGCACCCAAAGAGTGGTTTTCCCCTACATATGGGATATCGGCATGCTCAGGAGAAATTGCACAACAAATTTTGCGGTTGATTTTTTATTGATACCCTTGTGAAAATACCCTTCTAGTTGTATACATTTAGCACTTCCACTAATAGTCTTTCTGAGGCAAAGGCAGAGCCGGAGCCTGTGATATGCTCCCGCAGGTCTCCCCTTAATCTCCTCCACTGGCTGCAAGTCGGGGCATGAACACTCTTCTGAGTGCACATACTGTTCCATGAGCATGAGCGGCATCTGATAGCTCCTACTAAAAGGTGGGTTCTAAGGCGCATGCGCTCTGTGAGTGCAACACTTCCAGCATTGAGGGTTTGTCCGCATGCAGACAACAGAACTCCGGAGTGGAAAGTCTCACAGCTGATTCTGATCGGCTTAATCACATAACATACACATATGTACATTGGTACAACAGAGCCTCACCACAGGCCCCTGAATAAGCCACATAGTATGAAGACACGTGTTGGGTGTACACGTGTCTGGCCGGACTCCTCCTCTCTGGCAGCCTCTGTCTCTTTCCATGAGCATTTAGATATTTAAGATTACCTGCAGTATTGCACCTTTAGAACTGTGGGTAAGATAGTGCCATTCTGCATTCATAGACGTTGTCTGCTTATGGGTTTATAACTAAACTGTGTTCCAAATTATTATGCAAAATGAGTTTAGGAGTGATAAGGTTAGAGTTTTTTGTTTGTCATTTAAACTCATTGATGGTGATTGTGTGTCAGGGCTCTTTATATCACTGAAAGCAATTGCAGATACCTGTGCAAATTAGTTTGGCAGGTGTGTCCAAATAAAGGCAAGACTACTTAAGAAGGCTGTTCCACATTATTAAGCAGCCTACATTTTTTGCCAAAATGGGAAAGAAAAAGGATGTGTCGGCTGCTGAGAAGCAACAAATTGTGGAGTATTTAGGTCAAGGCATGACTACAATCAACATTGCCAAGACACTTCATCATGATCATCGCACAATGAAGAAGTATGTAGCTGATTCCCAGCACACATGTGTGCGTGCTGATAAGGAAAAATTGAGAACTCTTTCCAACAGGCAATTGTGTCAGGTTAAAAGAGCAGCTGCAAAAATGCCTTGTCATGGCAGCAGACAAGTTTTTGAAGCTGCTGGTGCCTCCAACGTCCCCCGAACAACAAGATGCAGGGTCCTTCAGAGGTTTGCCACTGTGCGTAAGGGCCCCGTCACACATAGCAATCTCGCTAGCGAGATCGCTGCTGAGTCACAACTTTTGTGACACAACAGCGATCTCACCAGCGAGATCGCTGTGTGTGACAGCGATCAGCGACCGGCCCCCCGCCGGTATCGCTGATCGCTGCAAGAAACCTCTGGACATTTTTTTCGTCGCTGATCTCCCACTGGCCAGCACGCATCGCTGCGTGTGACAGGCGGGAGACCAGCGATCAGGTGCAAAATAATAATAAAAAAATATATATATATATATATATATATATATATATATATATATATATATATATTGTTATTCTCACCTTCCGGCGTCCCGCGCAGTCTTCCCGCCTCTCTTCACGCTCCCGGTCCCAGTAATCCTTTGCAAGAATGACCGCGAGACTTCGCCATCTCGCGAGAACGGATGTCATCGCGGTAATTCTCGCAAAGGATTACTGGGACCGGAGCGTGGAGAGAGGCGGGAATGCTGCGCGGGACGTCGGAAGGTGAGGATAACAATATTAATTCTATTTTTGACATGAATATTTCATCAGCGCTAACGAACATAGCGATGCCGCACGCGCTGCGTCGCTGTGCTGATCGCTGGTGAAGCTGTCTGTTTGACAGCTCACCAGCGATCACATAGCGACTTACCAGCGATCCTGACACATTGATATCGTTGTCGGGATCACTGGTAAGTCGCTATGTGTGACTCCAGCTTAAGCCATCCTGTCGACCACCACTATCCACTGAACACAAGCAGAAACGGCTCCAGTGGGCCAAACGATACATGAAGACTGACTTCCAAACTGTTTTGTTCACCGATGAGTGCCGTGCAACGCTCGATGGTCCAGATGGATGGAGTGGAGGATGGCTGGTTGATGGACACCCCATGAAAACACGGCTAAGGCGCCAACAAGGAGGAGGTGGAGTAAGGTTTTGGGCTGGAATCATGGGGAGAGAGATTGTCGGCCCCTTTAGGATCCCTGAAGGGGTAAAGATGAACTTCATAATCTATGTGGAGTTTCTAAAACAGCACTTCCTGCCATGGTTCAAGAGGAAGATCCATGCTTTCCACAGCAAGATCATTTTCATGCATGATAATGCACCGTCTCATGCTGCAAATAACACATCTGCATCTCTGGCTGCTATGGGCATATAAGAGGACAAACTTATGGTGTTGCCACCATCTTCCCCTGACCTCAACCCCATTGAGAACCTCTGGAGCATCATCAAAAGGAGTGTCTATGATGGCAGGAGGCAGTTCACATCTAAGCAACAGCTCTGGGAGGGTATTCTGTCCACATGCAAAACAATTGAAGCACAAACCATCCAGAAACTGACAAATTCAATGGACGAGAGAGTTCAGAAGCTTCTTTCGAACAAGGGGTCCTATGTGCAAATGTAACATCACCTAGAATAAAGTTTTGACTTGAAAACTGTTTGATTTCATTTTGTAATAAGCTGATAATGCTTATAATTTCACAATTGACCATTTTTTTGTTCAAAATAAAAAGGTTGAAAACTCTGCTGTGTATAATAATTTGGAACATGCATTTTGAGTGTTTCTTATTTTTAAAAATATACTGTTTTCATAGGCAGTTTGTTCAAAAACATTGCAATTATTCTAGAATATTAGATGACTGGAAAATAACAATGACTGCAATTCATATAGGTAATTTAGAGAAAATATGAGGAAATATATTTTGCATAATAATTTGGAACACAGTGTATGTGTTCTCTGCAGGCCTATAAGTTTCCACAGGGCTTTTATGCTGCTTGTACGTCTGTATGATCATTTTGGTTGTAACCATATGCATTGTATAATAACTATCAAGTCCATTTTTCTATATTGCACGGCACTTTAATCGATTTTATCCTTGTTCACATCTCCGCTATCATTGACCAAGGGAGTCTTTATACTGGGCGCTAATCATTAAGGGTTTCATGATTATTTGCTAAGTAGGCTCCATTATGGTTGAATATTTTACATTATTGCATTGATAGAAGATAGGAGGTCCAGTCAGCCATTGCCCCTAGGGCATGTTTATTTTCTCATAATGTTACGGTTTGTTCTCACACGTTACAGGATGATCCCTTGTCTATGATAGTGCTTTCCTTTGTGTTTTTGTGCCTTCAAATTTTAACCCTTATAACTTCCTAACGAAAAAAAATTGTTTCCAAAATTGTGCTGATGTAAATTTGACTTGTGAGAAATGTTATGTATTAACTGTTTTGTGTGATATAACTCTCTATGGAGTTACCTTACAGGAGCTCCTGTTCCACATGCTGACTGCTTGTCAGTCCTCTCTTCTAGGAAGCTGCCTTACTGGGATCACCATCCTTGTAACCAGGGCACTCCAGATAGTCCAGACCCACAGAAGATCAGTAGCTCCCCCAACGCAGGCCGTCACAGACTCTGCTCATACATGGCCACTCCGGGTGCTATTCAGGATGTCCATCCCCTCCTGAGACTGTCCAACACACAGGCCTCACCGGGTGCTATTCACGGATCCGATCCTACTCCCAGGCTCTCCCAACACACCGGCCTCACCAGGTCAAGGGCCTCAGCATGTGCTCTTAAGGGATCCGATCCTACTCCCAGGATCTCCCAACACATATGCCTCACGGGACCTTGCAGCCTGAACCATTCAGGTACACACACTCTGCCCATGTGACCAGACCACAGGCACATTATATGGTACATAACCACACCTACAGGTGAGGTATGGATCACATGGTCACGACCTCACTGCAGGTCCTATTCCATACAACCACACACGTACAGGCTTTACTTTGGGCGTTCAGTCACACGCCCCTAGGTGGGTTTGTAGGTGACTGGTCCCACCCATCTCACCAAGTCACCTGGAAGCCTCCCCAATGTAAAACAAACCATCAGCAGTACATCTGCTGATTAAAACACGTTCCAGCTTCCATCACAGGGCACCCACCCCTGTGATACATATTGTCCATTTACAACCCTGCCGCTCACCATTTCCCCATCACAATAAAGGGAATGCCTGCATGCATGTTCTGGACAGCCCATACAGCGCCCTCTAGCTGTCATAGGGGTCACTGCATCACACCTAATAAAGTGACACTGGTCAGAATTGTAAAATTTGGCTCGGTCATTGAGGGGTTAAAGAGGGGGAACTGTTGTGAGTTCATTTTCTCCTTCGTCACTGAGGTCTTGTGAACTCCCTATTCTGGTAAAGGAAGGTAATGAGCCTGATTATCAGGCACCTCAGTCTAATGAGGATGACTGGCTGAGTGGAGTCACGGACTGGATATAAGGCTGCCGACGCCCTTCTGCCCTGCGGGTGGTTTCTCTGTGGACTTCTTGGACACCAGTCTGATTCCTGCTCCCCTAAAGCTAAGTTTTTTGCTTTGCCTGTTGCATTTGTGTTTTGTTTTTGTTTTCCTTGCTTTTCTGGATTCTGCCATTCCCTGCTGGGGTGAGCTGAATCTCCTTTTGCCTGTTGCTCTGTCTTCAGAATATTCCTGAGTACTGACATAGCTTTTTGAAGGCTAGCGTCATCAGGGCCTTTTTCACTGTCAGTCTGTTGGCTCTTATTTTCATAGGGTTTTTCACGGATTGCAGACAGCAGCCTTCCTGTCCTTTCCTATGTAGTTAGCTTGGGCCCCGTCTTTGCTCAGTCTTTCTGTCTGTGTTAGTATTTTCATCTTGCTTCACCGTCATTATATGTTGGGGGCTGCCTATTGCTTTGGGGTCTGCTCTGGGGCAGTTTAGATTTCCCCTTTCTTTCTTTAGGCCTATTTAATTCTCCGGCTGTGATCGAGGGGTCTAGGGCATCGTAGGAACCCCCCACGGCTACTGCTAGTTGCGTTGATAAGTTCAGGGGTCTGCAATCCGATAGCTGCCAACTTCTCTGGTTTTCTGGACTTGCTAGCATTTCTGTTTTTGCCTCCTACGGTGACTCAATCATAACAGAATCACCCGCCATACCGCAGATCCTAGGGTACTCAATAGCAGGAAAGAATTGTGCAAAAAAAAAAAAAAAGGTGTGTGTATATTCTTTCCTCTAATTTTTTTTTTCTCTCAATGGAGATAAAGCAATTGTCTGATTGTGTGGAGCAGCTCGCTGCGGAAGTGCGGGGAATTTCCGCCTACCTTGCTCATTCGCATGCTGTTGAACCAAAGATCCCTACACCTGATGTATTTTTTGGGGATCGATCTAAATTTTTGAGTTTCAAAAATAATTGTAAATTATTTTTTGCCTTGAAGCCTAACTCGTCAGGGAGCTCCGCGCAGCAGGTTAAAATCGTCATCTCTTTGCTGCGTGGCGATCCCCAGGATTGGGCGTTTTCTTTGAAACCATATGATCCTATTCTGACTAATGTGAACGCATTCTTTCAAGCTTTGGGGTTGTTGTATGACGAACCTAATGCTATTGATCAGGCTGAAAAGACCCTGTTGGCATTAAACCAGGGTCGAGATTCTGCAGAGGTGTACTGTCAAAAGTTCCGAAAGTGGGCGGTCCTTACTACCTGGAATGATAATGCCTTGGCTGCTCTCTTTCGGAAGGGTTTGTCAGAAGCCGTAAAAGATACTATGGTGGGATTTCCTGTTCCCTCTGGTCTGGACGATTCTATGTCATTAGCCATTCAGGTTGGTCGGCGTTTGCGTGAACGCAGGATTGCACGAGAGGTGTTGCCACCGGTTGAACAGACGTCTGAACCTATGCAATGTGATAGAGTTTTGTCTAAGGCGCAACGTCAGGAGTTCAGAAGGCGTAATAAGCTGTGTTTTTTTGTGGAGATGCCTCGCATATTATTTCTGTTTGTCCTAAACGAGAGAAACGCTTTGCACACACGTTTTCTGTTGGTGGTGTTCAACCTAAGTTTCTTCTGGCAATTACTCTGATCTGCTCCCTGTCCACATTTTCCGCCAAGGCTTTTGTGGATTCGGGAGCAGCGCTAAACCTAATGGACTTGGATTTTGCTAAACGTTGTGGATTTCCGATGACACCTCTGCAGACGCCTATCCCTTTGAGGGGGATTGATGCTACTCCTTTGGCTAAAAATAAACCTCAGTTTTGGACCCAGGTGGTCATGCGGGTCGCCCCAGACCATCAAGAAAATTGCAGATTTTTGGTGTTGCATGGTCTGCATGATGCCGGTGTTCTGGGGTTTCCCTGGTTGCAAATTCATAATCCAGTTTTGGATTGGAAATCTGTGTCTGTGGTGAGTTGGGGTTGTCGGTGTGCCTTTAGTGAGGCTCCGGTTTTTTCCACCTCTCCTCAGTCGCATGATGTTCCTGACTATTTGGCGGACTTTTATGATGTATTTAGTGAGAATGAGTCTGCGTCCTTGCCTCCTCATAGGAGTTATGACTGTGCAATTGAACTAAGCCCGGGGTGTAAATTTCCCAAGGGTCGGCTCTTCAATTTATCTGTACCCGAGCACGAGGCTATGCGGTCCTATATTAAGGAGGCGTTGGAGAAGGGTCATATTAGACCATCCTCTTCACCCTTAGGTGCCGGGTTTTTTTTTGTGGCCAAAAATGATGGTTCCTTAAGGCCTTGTATTGATTATCGTGCCCTCAATAAAATTACTATTAAATATCAGTATCCGTTACCCCTGATTTCGGATCTATTCTCTAGAGTTAGAGGTGTTTGCTGGTTTACCAAGCTTGACCTCAGGGGGGCGTATAATCTTATCCGCATTAAGCAGGGGGATTAATGGAAGACGGCGTTTAATACTCCGGAGGGACATTTTGAGTACCTGGTGATGCCTTTTGGGCTCACTAATGCCCCTCCTGTCTTCCAGTGCTTCATGAACGATATTTTCTGAGACTTTGTCGATAAATTTTTGATTATCTATCTGGATGATATTTTGATCTTCTCCAAGGATTGGGATTCTCATGTGGAACATATTCGGACTGTGTTCCGGATCTTGAGGGAGAATTCCCTGTATGTCAAAGGATCGAAATGCCTTTTTGGAGTACAGAGGATTTCATTTTTGGGATTTATTTTGTCTCCGTCAACTATTGAAATGGACCCGGCCAAGGTACAGGCCATTTATGATTGGGTTCAGTCCACTTCTTTGAAGGCCCTCCAGAAGTTTTTGGGTTTTGCTAATTTTTATCGGAAATTTATAGCAAAATTTTTTAGTATTGCCAAGCCATTGACTGATCTGACTAAGAAGGGTGCTGATGTGTTGAATTGGTCTCCGGAGGCTGTTGCTTCCTTTCAGGAGCTGAAGCGAAGATTTACCTCCGCCCCGGTTTTGCGGCAACCTGATGTCTCACTCCCGTTCCAGGTAGAGGTGGATGCTTCTGAGATTGGTGCAGGAGCTGTTTTGTCCCAAAAGGATCCTGTAACATCTAAAATGAATCCCTGTGCTTTCTTTTCCCGAAAGTTCTCTCCATCTGAATGTAACTATGATGTGGGGAATCGGGAACTGTTGGCCATGAAATGGGCATTTGAGGAGTGGAGACATTGGTTGGAGGGAGCTAAACATCAAGTTGTGGTCCTCACTGACCACAAGAATTTGATTTACCTAGAGTCGGCTAAACGCTTGAACGCTAGACAGGCTAGGTGGCCCTTGTTTTTTACACGTTTTGATTTTGTGGTCTCTTTTCTTTCTGGAACTAAGAATGTCAAGGCAGACGCCCTCTCAAGGAGTTTCTTTGCTGATTCTCCTGTGGTGACCAAGCCTGCTACCATCTTAGGCGAAGGGGTAGTTCTTTCTGCCATCTCGCCCGATTTGAGACTTGCGCTGCAAGAGTTCCAGGAGGACAAACCTGAGCGTTGTCCCAGTGGAAAGTTGTATGTTCCTGACCAGTGGAAGAAGAGAGTGATGTCTGAAGTTCATTGCTCTGCATTGGCTGGTCATCCAGGTATTTTTGGTACTAGAGATCTGGTGAGTCGCTCTTTTCGGTGGCCCACCTTGTCTCATGATGTCAGGAATTTTGTGCAGTCCTGTGGGACTTGCTCCCGGTCTAAATCTTGTTCTCGCTCTAGTGGGTTGTTGATGCCTTTGCCGGTCCCCAGGAGGCCATGAACCCATATTTCAATGGATTTCATCTCTGATATGCCGGTCTCTCAAAGAATGACTGTTGTTTGGGTGATTTGTGATAGGTTCTCTAAGATGGTTCATCTTGTACCACTCCCTAAGTTGCAATCTTCCTCTGAGTTGGTGCCCCTGTTTTTGCAACAGGTGGTTCGCTTACATGGGATTCCTGAGAACATTGTATCTGACAGAGGAGTTCAGTTTGTGTCTAGATTTTGGAGGACATTCTGTTCCAAGCTGGGAATTCAGTTGTCCTTCTCCTCTGCTTTTCACCCCCAGACCAATGGGCAGACAGAGAGAACAAACCAGACCTTGGAATCGTATTTGAGATGTTTTATTTCCGCTGATCAGGATGATTGGGTTTCATTTTTTGCCCTTGGCCGAATTTGCTTTAAATAATAGAGCTAGTTCTGCCACTTTGATGTCACCTTTTTTTTGTAACTTTGGGTTTCATCCTCGATTTTCTTCAGGGCAGGTGGAGCCTTCTGCCTGCCCAGGTGTTGACACTGTGGTGGAGAGAATGCACCAGATCTGGGACCAAGTGGTGGATAAGTTATCTCTCTCCCAGGAAAAGGCCCAGCGGTTTTCCAATCGACATAGGACCATTGGTCCCCAGTTTAAGATTGGTGATATGGTGTGGTTATCATCAAAAAATATTGCTATGAAGGTGGCTTCTCCTAAGTTTAAGCCTAGATTTATTGGACCTTACAAGATTTTGGAGATTATTAATCCGGTCTCTTTTCGTTTGGCTCTTCCTGTCACATTTAAAATCCATAATGTGTTCCATAAGTCCTTGTTGAAGAGGTTTGTTGAACCAGTTGTTCCTGGGGTGGCACCTCCAGACCCTGTATTGGTTGAAGGTAACATGGAATATGAGGTAGAGAAAATATTGGATTCCCGTTTGGCTAGACGGAGACTCCAGTATTTGGTTAAGTGGTAGGGTTATGGTCAGGAGGATAATTCCTGGGTCTCTGCCTCCGATATTCATGTCAAAAGATTGGTGCGTGCCTTTCATCGGGCTCACCCTGATCGTCCTGATGGCGTGGTTGAGGGTTCGGTGACCCCTCCTCAAGGGGGAGGTACTGTTGTGAATTCATTTTCTCCTTCGTCACTGAGGTCTTGTGAACTCCCTATTCTGGTAAAGGAAGGTAATGAGCCTGATTATCAGGCACCTGAGTCTAATGAGGATGACTGGCTGAGTGGAGTCACGGACTGGATATAAGGCTGCCGACGCCCTTCTGCCCTGCGGGTGGATTCTCTGTGGACTTCTTGGACACCAGTCTGATTGCTGCTCCCCTAAAGCTAAGTTTTTTGCTTTGCCTGTTGCATTTGTGTTTTGTTTTAGTTTTCCTTGCTTTTCTGGATTCTGCCATTCCCTGCTGGGGTGAGCTGAATCTCCTTTTGCCTGTTGCTCTGTCTTCAGAATATTCCTGAGTACTGACATAGCTTTTTGAAGGCTAGCGTCTTCAGGGCCTTTTTCACTGTCAGTCTGTTGGCTCTTATTTTCATAGGGTTTTTCACGGATTGCAGACAGCAGCCTTCCTGTCCTTTCCTATGTAGTTAGCTTGGGCCCCGTCTTTGCTCAGTCTATCTTTCTGTCTCTGTTAGTATTTTCATCTTGCTTCACCGTCATTATATGTTGGGGGCTGCCTATTGCTTTGGGGTCTGCTCTGGGGCAGTTTAGATTTCCCCTTTCTTTCTTTAGGCCTATTTAATTCTCTGGCTGTGATCGAGGGGTCTAGGGCATCGTAGGAACCCCCCACGGCTACTGCTAGTTGCGTTGATAAGTTCAGGGGTCTGCAATCCAATAGCTGCCAACTTCTCTGGTTTTCTGGACTTGCTAGCATTTCTGTTTTTGCCTCCTACGGTGACTCAATCATAACAGGGAACATTCATAAAATGAGAAGATCCTGTGATAGACAGAACATTTCTTTTGCACTTGCACTTTATCATTACAACATAAATCTGTTGGTTTCACTATAGACCATTTATAAAAGAATTGTTTATGCTCGCTTTCATGACAAACATGTATTATTGTCGTATCTAATTAATAATGAAAATATGGACTGATATCTCATTAATATACTCTACTAGCTGAAGAGCCCGGTGTTGCCCGGGCACAGTAACTAACTGTGGTTAGTTATAACAAATTATAATGATTATATTGCACATAAACCGTCACTGTATGTCATCTCCTCCTGTATATAGTGTATACCTGGGTGTCATTTCCTCTTGTATATAGTGTATACCTGTGTGTCATCTCCTCCTGTATATAGTACATACCTGTGCATCATCTCCTCCTGTATATAGCATATACCTGTATGTCATCTCACCTGTATATAGTATATACCTGTATGTCATCTCCCCTGTATATAGTATATACATGTATGTCATCTCCTCCTGGATATAGTATATACCTGTATCATCTCCTCCGGTATATATTATATACCTGTATGTTATCTCCCCTGTATATAGTATATACCTGTATGCCATCTCCCCTGCATATAGTATATACCTGTATGCCATCTCCCCTGTATATAGTATATACCTGTATGTCAGCTCCTCCTGTATATAGTATATACCTGTATTTCATCTCCTCCTGTATATAGTATATACCTGTATGTCATTTCCCCTGTATATAGTATATACCTGTATGTCATCTCCCCTGTATATAGTATATACCTGTATGTCATCTCCAGGTTCCCTCCCGTCTGTACACGGTGGAGGCGGTGTCCCCGCAGCACAGAGCATTTCAGTGTGGCGGCTCCGCCCCGAGTGTAATACCATTTAGTTAGAAATTGTAAAGAAGGACTAATTTAGAGTGGCATTAGTTGTAGCTGTATAAATAAGTTTAAAGCGAACCAGGCATTATCAGGTTGGCCCTGTTACACCGATTAAAATGATACTTGGGTTGGAGTAACCCGTCTTGTGTTTCTTTTTTTAATTTGTGATTGAAGTTTTAAGTTAATGAGATGCTTCATGCCAGACAAAGAGAAGTTCCTGACTCTGGGCTCCCCCTGCAGTCTGTGTCAGAGAGTGGTCTATGTCGGCATGGTAATGAATTGTGTTATTTCCAACTTTACAGAACAATAACACCATACAAATGATAAGAATAATAGGCCTCAGTTACCACAACTGTCTACAAGGAAAACTGTTGCTCATAGCAACCAATCACCGCTCAGCTTTCATCTTTTAAAACAGCTCTGGTGAAATGAAAGATGCTTAGTGATTGATTACTATGGACAACACAGGCAGTGTAACCCGTTGTGATCAAGAAGATGTGCCTATGAAATAGATATATTAGATATTTTATATATATTAGATTAGATATTTATTATACGAGGCTTTGCGTGTGGAGTGTGGATATGTGGAGTGGGCGGGGCTATGTGGAATGGGCGTGGCTTGATACACATATAATCTATGTATATAAAACTGAGTGTATGTATTTTTTGATTCACAATAATTTACTTCTAAATGTATTTCTCTATAAGTGAAAGATTGCAAACATTTTTTTACATGTTACACAATAATTGTTTTCTCCCTACCTCATTTTCTGGCTACATTATATTGTACCATAATTATCAATTCCCCTTTTGGGACTTCATCTGGTCTAATTTACTTTTATTTCTATCTGGTGGACCTCAATATGTTTTAACTTGTTTTAGCTTAATACCAAATAATCTTGTTTTAACATATATTTGGCGAGTTCAGATTATTCAATTTCGTCTGTGTATAGTCTGCGAGACCTATATATCGTAAACGCTCCAAAAGAGAACATTTAACCCCTTCCTGATGAGGCCGGTTTTTTTTGACCAATGCTACTGTATGAGGTAATAACTCTGAAATGCTTCAACTGATCCCACTGATTGAGAGAATGTTTTCTCATGACATATTGTACTTCATGATAGTGGTAAAATGTGTTTGATACAAATTGCGTTTATTTGTGAAAATATCAGAAATTTGGTGAACATTTCAAAATTTTCAAACTTTTAAAGAGGTGGTCCATTGCAATGTATAATGCACCCATACATTTAAACCTTTTAAAAAAATATTTTTTGTAAATACTTTATCTTGTGATATGTTCCTGTGAGAGGTGCTACCACTGCTCACTCAGTCCCGATTGTGTGACCCCTGGCTGCAGGTACTGATAACATCCGCTGATGTCACGCCACACCTGATTGACTGGGCAGTGGGAGGTGTTTAGCCGCACGTCACAGCCCGGTATCTATTAGGGGAAGGGCAGGCGACTGGGTCACGCCTCAGTGATGAAAACAAGTCTGGAATTTGACATGACATTAGCGCATGTCAGAGGAGGCTACAGCCGGGAGCCACGTGATTGGGACTGAGCGAGCAGCGATAGTGCCGTTCACAGGCACAATGGCGGCATTGGGTATTTACAAAAATACTCATTTTAAAGGTTTAAATCGATGGTAGCATTATACATTGTAGTGGACCACAATTTTAGTTTTTATGCCCTTAAACCAGAGAGTTATGTCACACAAAATAGTTCATAAATAACATTTCGCACATGTCTACTTTACAGCAGCACAAATTTTTAAACATTTTTTTTTTCGTTAGGAAGCTAGAGGGGTTAACTTTAGCAACTTATAATTTTTTACAACACGATTTACAAAACCATTCTTTTAGGGACCACATCACATTTGAAGTGACTTTGAGGGGCCTATATGACAGAAAATACCCAAAAGTGATACCATTCTAAAAACTGCAACCCCCTCAAAGTCCTCAAAAATCACATTCAAGAAGTTTATTCAGATGAATCGCAGCAATTAATGAAATGTTGAAGGAACAAATTAACATTTTACTTTTTCCTCACAAAAATTTTACTTTAGCCACATTTTTTTTTAATTTTCACAAGGGTAACAGCAGAATATGGACCCCAAAATGTGTTGTGACATTTTTCCTTAGTACACAGATAACTCATATGTGAGGAAAAACTACTGGAAGGGAAGACATGCCAATTGACTTTTGGAACACAAAATTGGCTGCAATGGATAGCGGACGCCATCTCATATTTGAAGAGCTCCTGATGTGCCTAAACAGTGGAAACCCCCATATATGACCCCATTTTGGAAACTATATCCCAGTGTGGTGAGCATCTTGAACCCACAGATGCTTCACAGAATTTTATATCGTTGAGCCGTGAAAAAAGAAAAAAACGGTTATTACTTACCGGTAATAGGATTTTAGAGTACAGGACAGCACCCAACGAGAGGGGATCCACCCACCATCAGGACAGGAACCTATAGTTTGAGTTTCAGAGTATGAGAGGAACTGCCATCAGATTAGTACACAATAATGCTCCTCTTTATATTACTAAATACCATCACCACTACTGAGTGAAAAAACTATACAACACACTTTCCTTCAGAGTGCAGGAAATCCAGTGATTAATTACGGGGGGAGGGGATGTGCAGGTGCTGTCGTGGGCTCTGTAAAGTCCTATTAAAGGTAAGTAATAACCGGTTTTCCTATTGTCACGACAGCACCCAAAGAGACTTTAAGAGACCATCACCTGGGAGAGACCACAGCACTAAGTACTGATCGCCCAAAGTCTAAACTGGAAGCGGATGACAGATCAAGACGGTAGTGTCTATAAAATAGTGGAAGGTGACGATCATGTTGCCGCCTTACAAATTAGATCAATAGAGACATCCGCCTTTTCAGCCCAGGGCGATGCCATGGCTCGCGCTGAGTGAGCTCTTATTCCCTGTGGTGGAGACTCCCCTTTGGCCGAATAGGTTAGGTAGATTGCATCCCTTATCCATTGGGAGATAGAGTTCTTTGTCACACATGAGCCTTTCCTTTGACCCTGGAAGGAAACAAACAGCGCCCTACTCTACCTCCAACTCTGCATCCTTCCTAAGTACTCTAGTATCGCTCTTTTAACATCTAGGAGTATGGAACCTCTGGCCCTCAGCTCTAACAGGACTATCATAAAAAGATGGCAAATAGATTTCCTAGCTTCTATGGAACCTCGAAGCTACCTTCGGTAAATACGCTGGGTCTGGTTTCAAAACTATGTTATCTTGAAAGACCTTCAGAAAAGGAGGATCTGCTGATAACGCCTGGATATCACTGACCCGTCTTGCGGAAGTTAAGGCTACCAATAGGGCCGTCTTGAGGATCAGCACCTTCACTGAGGCAGAATCTAAGGGTTCAAAAGGGGGACCCATCAATGCGTCTAAAACAAGGTTTAAATCCCATGGTGGCAACCTAGCAATATGTACCGGGTTACTGTGTTCATAGGCTTTGATGAACCTAGAGACCCACCTGTTACCTGCCACGTTATAGCTAAACAGAGCCCCCAATGCTGACAACTGAACTCTAAAGGTGTTGACTGATAGTTCCAACTCTCGGCCCTTCTGTAAGAAATCCAGAATCGCCGAAATTGGAACGTGGTCCTATAGGGGAGCTGAATGGAACATTAAAAACTTCTTCCAGGTTTTACAATAAATCTTAGTAGTGACTTCCTTCCTGTTACTTAATAAAGTAGTAATTAAGGCCTCTGAAAACCCCCTACACCTCAGTAGCTCCCTCTCAAATTACACGCCATCAAGTGGAGACCCTCCATCTGAGGATGACGGACTGGGCCTTGAGAAAGAAGCTCCAGGCTTGTTGGTAATACCCAAGGGTTGGTTACAGACATCGCCTTCAACCACGAAAACCACGGGCTCCTGGGCCAATTAGTATCACTCTCGCTCCCTCTTCTCTGATCTTCCTTAGTACCAGGGGAATCAGGCACATTGGGGGAAACGCATAAGCTAGAGAAATATCCCATCAGACCAGAAGGGAGTCTACTATGTCTGGTCGTTCCGCTGCCCGTAGTGACGCAAACCTCCTGACCTAACTTTTGTTCCTTGTGGCAAAAAGATCTATAGCCGGGAGGCCCCATAAGCGTACTTTCTGTCTGAAGATCTATCTGTCCAGGGACCATTCCCCCGGCGCAGGGAGTGTCGGCTGGGATAATCCGCCTGCACATTGTGCTCCCCCTTATGTAGAGTGCCGACAGAGAAAGGAGATGAGCCTCGGCCAGGGTAAGTATGTCATCTGTGGTGAACATCAGTGATTGTGACCTTGTCACCCATGATGGTTTAAATAGGCCACCGTCATGCTGTCGGTGTGTATGTGCACGTGTGAACCCCGCAGAGATGGTAGGAATTGAAGAAGCGCATATTTCACTGCCGTAAGCTCTTTTACATTTGAAGAACCTTGAGCTTTCCTGGCTGACCACTTCCCCTGGGCTAGCCTACCTCACGTGTAGGTTTCCCATACCAGAGGGCTGGCATCGGTGGTAACTTCATTGTCTGGTTTTATCCCCCATGGCAAACATTTTGACAAATGCTGTGGGTCCAACCACCAGACTAGATTGTCGACCGTGGCGACTGACCATCTTAATTTTCCTCCCAGACGGCCTTGTAGCCTTCTGTCTGCTCCGAGTACTTCGCTCTGCAATGTCCGAGTGTGGAACTGAGCCCACTGAACGGTTGGTATGCAAGACGTCAAGGAACCTAGCATGGACATAGAGTCTCTTATTGTCAGACTTGGATTGTTCCTTATTTCTCTGTCCCTGCGAAAGATGGCCAATTTTTTGTCCTCTGGTAGAAAACACTGTTGGGCTTGAGTTCAGGAGGATGCCAAGGAATCTCTGATGAGTTGAGGGGTCTCGCTTTGACTTCTTTAGATTGACCAGCCACCCGAGATCCAGTAGGGATGATATTATACGATTTAGGCGGACCCTACACTGGATGGTCATACCTCCCACTATTAAAAAATCATCTAGGTAAGGTATAACCAGGGTATCCTGCTCCCTCAGATGGGGCATCACTTCCACAATTACTTTGGTAAATACCCGTGGTGCCATAGACAGACCAAACAGCATAGCCGCGAATTGAAAATGTCTGACCTGGTCACCTAGCTATACCGCCATCCTGAGGTATTGCTGGTGTACCTGGTGAATAGGCAGATGGTACAAAGCATCTTTTAGATCCAGAGCTGTCATGAAACACCTGGAAAATAGAAGTTTAGTTGCAGACTTGATAGACTCCATTTTAAAGGTATGATACTGCATGAATTTATTTTGCTTCTTCAAATTTATAATGGTTCTAAAAGAACCATTAGGTTTGGAAACTAGAAGTAAGGCAGAATAGAATCCCTTCCCTTCCTGGCCCTTTGGGACTTCCACCTTCCTTTTCTGTCAACTGCAGAATTTCTATTTCCAGGGCCTGCTGCTGGTCTGGGGAGCTCCTTAAAGTTGTTAACAGCCTGGATGACATAATTCCCAGGATCCAGGTTCTGGATGTTATCCTAGCCCACTGGTCATAAAAATGACTTAATCTACCTCCCACCGGGAGGACAGACCGATAGTTGTGACTATGCTTGGACACCGAGGTCCCACTGAAGCACCTCTCTTCCTTGGCTCCGCCATATCCCAAGATTGCTCTGGATACCTTTTCCTGAAGGACGTTCGCTTCCTGAAGGCGCTCCTGAAAGCAGGGTTAAATAATTTTAAGAATTTCTAGACTGAGCATCCGCTTTCCAGCTCCTTAGCCAGAGTGGTTGGCGCGGGCAGAGTTCGACAGCCCAGCAGACCTAGCGGCCAACCTTAGAGAATCCACTGATGCATCTGCTAGGTAAGCCGCTTCTCCGTGGATCTGAGAGAGTCCAATAAATCTCTAGGGACTTTGGACCTTAACTGCTCCTCCAGCTGATCCAACCAAACTGTCATGGATCTGGCTGTGCAGGTACTTGCAATCGCCGACTTAAAGGCTCCAGCCGACGACTCCCATACCCGCCTAAGGAGCATATCCGCCTTCCTGTCAGATGGATCCTTAAAAAGACCTTCGTCTTCAAATGGCAGTGCAGATGATTTTGATGTGGAGGCCACATCCGCATCCACTTTAGGGATTATCACCCACACTGCCAGTACCTCATCGTCAAATAGGTATCTTCTTTTTGTGGCGGATGGCAGGAATCCCTTATCCTGCGTATCCAATTCCCGCGTTATAAGATTTTTGACTGTGTCATTAACTGGAAATAGCTTATGACTTCTCTGACACAAGCCTGCAAACATGAGGTCCTGGGCTGATTTGGGCTCCTTACTATCCATGACCCCCATGGTGACACACACCGATTTCACCATGTCCATATTCTCCACAGGGAAACACGGTCTACCTTCCTCATCTGAAGATGATGATGATGATGATGAGGAATCTGAGGGCTCAAATTGCTGCCCTCCCATCAACGGACTAGATTCTGAGCTCAACCCCTCCATTCTAGCCCTTTTGTTGGCTTCTCCCCTTAAGGGAACTCTTAATTTCTTCCCTGATGACAGCCCTCAAATCAGAAGTATGGAAGGGAGCCTCCTTCTCCAAAGTCTGGCATATGCATGCCTGACAGTCTTTTTATATAGCTGTCAGGTAGGGGTATTATGCACAAAGCACACTGCTTGTGCTTAGTCTTGCTGCTTTTTTAACCTAAAAACAGAGCACAGAAGGAGAAATTTCAGCTGGCAGGTGATCTTTATAACGCTCACCACCGCAGCTTGTGATTCAGTGGAGTACCGGTTCTGGAGGAGGGGATTCAGCACATAACGTCGGGGCCCCCGAATACTGACGCCCCTATTCCACTTCTGCTGTAGTCCCTGAACCTCAGATTCCAGCGCCAGTTGCTATACAGGTGAAGAAGGGATGGAAGTTAATAGAAACCTATCCTGAGGTGTTCTCTGAAATTCAAATTTAAGTCCTGTTTTGATGACATTAAGTATCCATGGACTATTCGAAATCTTTGACCAGGCTGGGTAAAAGGCCAACAGCCTCCTTCCCACCTGGTCTGGCAGTCATTGCGATTTTCTGCGACCCTGGGAGGAACTGAACATATATCCTCCTCTACCTTTTCTCTTATTACTATCCCATCTGCTCCTTTCTCCGGCTGGCCTTTTACGGTTGGACCACCTTCTGCTGAAATCACGCCTACATGAAGGCCCTGCTAATGGAGGGAACCGTTTTTTACAGTCCCCCATCTTCTCCAAAAGTTCATCAAGTACTGGGCCAAACAAATGCACTCCTTCACATGGAATGCTGCACACTTTCGATCTGGCATGAATGTTCCCTGGCCAACATAAGCCATAAGGCCTTACAGCAGCATTGGAAATGGCCGTCGACCTGGCTACTAATCTTACGGAGTCTGCCGAAGCATCCGATAAAAAGGCAGCAGCTTTTGGATCATAGGAAGGGAGGAAAGAATATCATCTCTGGAGACCTTTTCTTAAAGCTGCTCCTCTAGGCAGTCTAGCCAAACCATTAATGACCAGGCTGTGCAAGTGGCCGCTACCCCTGGCCTAAGGGACCCTGCTGACATTTCCCAAGCGCCCTTCAGAAAAAGTCTGCTTTTCTGTCTATCGGGTCCTTCAAACTTCACATGTCCTCAAATGGTAAGGAGGTCTTTTTGGATGCCTTAGCGACAGCTGCATCTACTTTCGGGGCTTTATCCCACGCGGATGAGGTCGATTCCTCAAATGGATATCTTCTCTTAAAGGCTGGAGGTAGAGAACCCTTCCTCTCTGGCTTTCTCCACTCCTGTGCAATCAGTGATTTGATTTTATCGTTCACGGAAAAGGACCTATGGACTTTTCGATCCAGTCCCTTAAACATAATGTCCTGCATGAACCTCTCCGGCCGGGGCTCCACAATACCAATAATACTGTTTACTGCCTTCACTAGCCGATTCACCCCGTCAAGAGGGAAACAGGCTTCTGATGATGAAGAGGTTGAGGGGGATGCATCTGACATTACCTCCCCGAAGTCACTCCCTGAAACTGACACCGGACATGTGTGTTCTCTTTCCTTAAAGACCATCTCCTGGGATAGGGATCTTACTGAACCCCTGACCTCCTGTCTGACCATCTCCCTTAATCTGAAGGTAAACTCTGGGGTCTCCTCTGTCACTAAATTCTGTATGCATGGCCTGCACAGCTTTCTCTCATAGCCATCCGGCAGTGGTACTAAGCAATCCACACATTTCTTGTGCTCGGCCTTAGTAGTACACTTTCTCCCCTTAAAAATAAGGATAGAAAAGAGGGAAAACAGCACATCACCAAGTGAACATTCTTGAAGATCACTTACCCATGGCGTGCAACTGAGTAATACCGTAATCCGTGGGGGGTCCTTCTTAGCCGATGGTTCAACCTCACGGCCTGGAGACTTGTCCGGCCTAGACTTCTGACTGGTTTTAAAGCCACCAGCGTGATTACTGCCACTACACCGCTGCTGGGTGACTTCTACATGAGACTTCTCTGTGAGCTGCTGCTGCTGCTCTGGTGAGTGCTGCTGCGCTTGCTGCTCTGGAGACTCCATTTTGAAGAATGGGACTGGAAGCATCTGGCAGCCACCATAGCCTCCATTAATAGCTGGACACCCCGTTAGGTACCGCCCCCGGACGGGGCCAGCAGGATTTCCGTACATGGTCTGGCTGGTGCTCCGCCGGCTGAACGCCCTCCCCTCTGCGACCACGTCTTCAGCCCCCAGCGACTACCCCCCAAGCCCCAGCCCCGAGTTTCACACTTCCGACCGCGGCCCACACTCACCGCCGTCCGGCCGCCATGTTTTCCGGCGACCCGATGTCATTGACCCGCGCCCTGCCGCGTCATCCAGGCACGCCCGCGGCCTACCACCCATGCCCAATGCGTGACCGGGCCACGCCTGCGGCCATGTCACCGTTTCCTGCCAGCCGCATTACACAGGCCGTGACCCAGCCCCACGCCGAACGCCACAGCCTCCCCCGGATGTGCACAAGACCAGGCCCCCAGGAGAGCCACCGCAAGCCGCGGCATGGCCCCAGGAGACAGATGCAGCTTCCATACTTACCCGCACCCGGTGAAGGACCATGCTGCAAGCTAGCTCTCCTTCCCGGAGGCTGCTTCCTCTGCTGCCGCCTACACACACAGTGCCCCTGTGGTGTGGTGCCTCTAGCACCCCAGACAGACCGAGGCAAGGGACCCCCGCTACCTGAGTCGGCCTGCCGGGTCCAGACAAATCTTCAGTCTTCAACCTCTTCACAAAAGGTATGTCTGTAGAGGTTCCCCAATCAGGGACAGGAAACTAACTGATGCGGGAGAGAGTTGCCACCCTTTTATGTCTGTAGGTTTCCTGTCCCCAAAGGGCGGATCCCCTCTCTCGTGGTGCTGTCATGGGAGACTGAACAAAATTACTTTTAAAGACACAGTGCAAAGCTCCAAAGGGAAGGAGCGCCATAATGTAGTGTACATTTTTGCCAGAATGTTTTCATGGTGCCATGTCACACTGACAGAGGGTTCGAGGCTCCATAACAGCAGAACCCCCCCCATAAGTGAGCCCATATTACAAACCACACCTCTCAATGAATTCATCTAAGAGTGTAAGGTTCTGTGACACACCCATTGGGAAGTGAAGAAAAAAAGAATTACATTTTTACCACAAAAATGTTGTTTTAGCCCAGATTTTACATTGTCACATGGGGAAATAGGTAAAAAAGACACCAAATTTTGTCACACTTTCTTATGAACGTAGCAATTCTCCAGATGTGGCTGTACATTATTGGTTAGCTACACGACAAGGCTAGGGAGGGAAGGAGCGATATTTGAATCTTTGAGAACAAATTATTGTAGAATAGTTTGCAGGCTTCATCGTGACCTCATTTTGGAAATTACACCCCTCTGGGAATATATCTAGAGGTATATTGACAATTTTGATTCAATGGGTGTTTGCTAATGAAGAGCGAACGTGCTCAGATAAGATATTATCCGAGCATTCTCGGGCATGGGCGCACCCAGGATCAAAACTAGGGCAAGCCATGGTCGTTCAGGTTGTAAAATTTTAGAACGAAATAGCTGTCTACAAATATCTAAAGGGCTGTCACATTGTAGAAGGATCAACTTTATTCTCATTTGCACAAGGAAAGACTAGAAGCAATGGGATGAAACTGAATGGGAGGAGACACAGATTAGATATTAGAAAAAACTTTTTGACAGTTAGAGTGATCAATGAGTGGAACAAGCTGGCACGAGAAGTGGCGCGTTCTCCTTCAATGGAAGTCTTCAAACAGAGGCTGGACAGACATCTGACTGGGATGATTTATCGAATCCTGGTTTGAGCAGGGGGTTGAACCAGATGGCCCAGGAGGTCCCTTCCAACTCTACGATTCTATGATTCTAGGTGAGTGAAACTGCTCCATATAGTTTAATGAGCCCACTAAGCCCAGTACCTGTATATACATCACCAACTCACTGAGCCCAACACCTGTATATACATCATCACCAGCCCACTAAGCCCAGCACCACCTGTATATACATCATCACCAGCCCCAGCCCACTAAGCCCAGCACCACCTGTATATACATCATCACCAGCCCCAGCCCACTAAGCCCAGCACCACCTGTATATACATCATCACCAGCCCCAGCCCACTAAGCCCAGCACCACCTGTATATACATCACCAGCCCCTGCCCACTAAGCCCAGCACTACCTGTATATACATCACCAGCCCCAGCCCACTAAGCCCAGCACCACCTGTATATACATCACCTGCCCGATCCTAGTAAGCCTAGCACCACCTGTATATACATCACCTGCCCGATCCTACTAAGTCCAGCACCACCTGTATAAACATTATCAGCCCCAGCCCACTGAGCCCAGCACCACCTGTATATACATCATCACCAGCCCCAGCCCACTGAGCCAAGCACCACCTGTATATACATCACCAGCCCCCGCCCACGGAACCCATCACCACCTGTGTTGTGAATTCACTTTCTGGCCTACCTCTGGTTACTGGTGAAGGTAGTGGAGATGGTTATATTGACAGAGGGGTTGCGAGTTCTCTTTCCGGGTTCCCTCTGGTGGTTACAGGAGGTAATGGAGCTGATCTAATTAACAGAGGCCTGCCACCTGATAATGAGGAGGACGATTGGACATTGTGAGTTTCTAACTGGATTTAAGACAGCCGACTCCCTCTATCCCTGCTGATTTGTCCTGCCTCCTGAGGTCTTAGTTTCCAGCTCAGTCCCTGCATGCTCAAGCTAAGTGTTCTTTTGCTATTGTTCACATTTGCTTTGGCTTTGTCTTTTTCAGTTTTGTGTAGTCAGCCAGCCCCGGCTGGGGCTGTGCTGAATTTCCATCCTTATGATACTGTTTGTGCCAGTTTGTTTTTGTCTCTTATTAGAATGGCCTCTTTGCTCTGCTTTCAGAATATACCAGAGTGCTGATATACACTCACTGGCCACTTTATTAGGTACACCATGCTAGTAACGGGTTGGACCCCCTTTTGCCTTCAGAACTGCCTCAATTCTTCGTGGCAGAGATTCAACAAGGTGCTGGAAGCATTCCTCAGAGATTTTGGACCATATTGACATGATGGCATCACACAGTTGGCGCAGATTTGTCGGCTGCACATCCCTGATGCGAATCTCCCGTTCCACCACATCCCAAAGATGCTCTATTGGATTGAGATCTGGTGACTGAGGAGGCCATTTGAGTACAGTGAACTCATTGTCATGTTCAAGAAACCAATCTGAGATGATTCGAGCTTTATGACATGGCGCATTATCCTGCTGAAAGTAGCCATCAGATGCCTGTTCTTAGCTGAGAGGAGTGGTACCCAGTGTGGTCTTCTGCTGCTGTAGCCCATCTGCCTCAAAGTTCGACGCACTGTGCGTTCAGAGATGCTCTTCTGCCTACCTTGGTTGTAACGGGTGGCAATTTGAGTCACTGTTGCCTTTCTATCAGCTCGAACCAGTATGCCCATTCTCCTCTGACCTCTGGCATCAACAAGGCATTTCCGGCCACAGAACTGCCGCTCACTGGATTTTTTTTCTTTTTCGGACCATTCTCTGTAAACCCTAGAGATGGTTGTGCGTGAAAATCCCAGTAGATCAGCAGTTTCTGAAATACTCAGACCAGCCCTTCTGGCACCAACAATCTTGCCACGTTCAAAGGCACTCAAATCACCTTTCTTCCCCATACTGATGCTCGGTTTGAACTGCAGGAGATTGTCTTGACCATGTCTACATGCCTAAATGCACTGAGTTGCCGCCATGTGATTGGCTGATTAGAAATTAAGTCTTAACACACAGTTGGACAGGTGTACCTAATAAAGTGGCCAGTGAGTGTAGTGGGTGAAGTCTAGTGACTTCAGTATTTTTTCTATCAGACGTGTTGGGCATTTCTTGCAGGGTTTTTTGCGTGATTGCAGACAGTGTCTTTCCTTTCCTGTCTAGTTAGTTTGGGCCCCATCGTTTGCTCAGCCTATTTTCCTACCTGCCTTTGTGTTTTCATCTTGTCTCACTGACAATATATGTTTGGGGGCTATCTATTCCTTTGGGGTCTGCTCTGGGGCAGTTTAGATTTCCCCTTTCTTGCTTTAGGCTTATTTAGTTCTCCGGCTGTGTCGAGGCATCTAGAATCATCGTAGGTACGCTCCACGGCTACTGCTAGCTGTGTGGATAGGATCATGGGTCTGCAATCCGCTTAGTTACCAACCTCTCTGGTTTTCTGTGGCTTAGCTTGAATGAACAGGAGGTAAAGAATTGATGCACAGCAACCTGAGGCGCTACGTGGAGGATATCCAAGCAGCAAATATGCAGACAAAACCACCTGTTTGTCCAAACAGTGATAAAACTTATTGTTATAGATATAAATATTTGCGCTAAAGGTAATATCCTATGACCCAAAAAAGGAGAGGACCTGAGAAAAGGATGATTATATAGATATAAAAAAATGCTCACATCTAAAAAGGATCAAATAACGCATAAGTAGCATTGAAAAAATGTTGAACTCAACAAACTAATAATAAATAGAAGTGCAGTTCTTAAAAATTCCAGTAAAATTACTATATATAAAGTCCTTAATGTATGCATAACAGCCGAATGGCTCACAAAGTAATCGACACGCTGTTCCTGTTCAAAATCCAGGATAAAGTTGCTAATTCAAATGTATGCCAGAGAGAGGGGCGATACTGGATGATTCACCTCTGTACTACTAGGTCCCGGTTCAAAGAGCGTTTCTAGCTCCAATCAAAGGCGCATTCCCGGTTTCCAATCTTCACATACAGTGTGCTCACAGGTATCGGACGTTGTCCTGGCCGGTCACAATCGTCCTACTAGCTAACACGCTTGCCGCCAATGCCAGGCGGTCGGGGAGCCGTCTGTTAGCTAGAGCCGGCAAGGTACAGGACCTTGCGTAACGTCACAGTCACGTTATATGTCACTTGATCGGCTAAGGAGCGCTTAGAAGACCAAACTACGTTCCTACGCGTTTCGGAAGGCTTCTGCTTCCTTCATCAGGGATGGTCCATGTACCATAGGTGGCGCTTTTATACCTGACACACACTGAAGACTCTTTTTTAAATATTAAAAGCAAATAATTTGATTTCGCTGTTTAACCCGTTTGGCATCAATGTGTTCATTTTCTCTGCATATTTGCTGCTTGGATATCCTCCACGTAGCGCCACAGGCTGCTGTGTATCATTATTTATGACTTTTTTTCCACCATTACTGAAAGGCTGCAAACGTGTGTACTAGACTGCATATTTTAGATATATTTTTATAAATATTTCTCTGTTGTGCAACTGCCCCCATTTATATTCTAACACAGGCGTTTAGAAAGACTACATTGCTACACAATGGATCCATAATATACAAAAAATTTTTCATTTACCACAACATGAAGTGTCCACTATTCCTACAAATGAAAATTTGGATTTAATTATTAAAAATCTCAAAACTCTGGAACAATATTTGATTAAAGAAATGAGGGATCTTTGGGAAACAGCCACCTTGGAAAGTTACCTGTCATTTTTATGCCCTTAAATCACAGAGATATGGCACACAAAAAAACTTAATAAGTAACATTTCACATATGTTTACTTTACATCTGCACAATTTTGGAACCAAATTTTTTTTTTTGTTAGGAAGTTATAAGGGTTAAAAGTTGACCAGCGATTTCTCATTTTTGCAACACCATTTTATTTTTACGGACCACATCACATCTGAAGTCACTTTGAGGGGTCTATATGATAGAAAATACCCAAAAGTGATACCATTCTAAAAACTGCACCCCCTCAAGGTGCTCAAAACCACATTCAAGAAGTTTATTAACCCTTCAGGTGCTTAACAGGAATTTTTTGAATGTTTAAAAAAAGAAATGAACATTTAACTTTTTTTTCACAAACAAATTACTTCAGGTCCAAAATTTTTTATTTTACCAAGGGTACCAGGAGAAATTGGACTGCAAAAGTTATTGTGCAATTTCTCCTGAGTACGCTGATACCTGATATGCGGGGAGGAACCACTGTTTCGGCGCATGGCAAAGCTCAGAAGGGAAGGAGCGCTGTTTGACTTTTTCAATGCAAAATTGGCTGGAATTCAGATTGGACGCCATGTCACGTTAGGAGAGCCCCTGATGTGCCTAAACAGTGGAAACCCCCCACAAGTGACCCCATTTTGGAAACTAGACCCCCCCCAAGGAACTTATCTAGATATTTGGTGAGAACTTTGAACCCACAAGGGCTTCACAGAAGTTTATAACGTACAGCCGCACAATTAAAAAATCATATTTTTTCCACAAAAATGATCTTTTCACCCTCATTTTTTATTTTCCCAAGGGTAACAGGACCCTAAAAGTTATTGTGCAATTTGTCATGAGTACGCTGATACCACACATGTGGGGGTAAACCACTATTTGGGCGCATGGCAGAGCTTGGAAGGGAAGCAGCGCCATTTGACTTTTTTGGCTGGAATTGGGATTGGACGCCATGCCGCGTTTGGAAAGCCTGTGATGTGCCTAAAACAGTGGAAACCCCCCAAAAATGAACCCATTTTGGAAACTAGACCCCCCCAAAGAACTTATCTAGATGTGTGGTGAGCACTTTGAACCCCCAAGGGCTTCACAGAAGTTTATAACGCCCGGGCGTGAAAATAAAAAAATCTTTTTTTTTCCACAAACATGATCTTTTAGTCCCCAATTTTTTTATTTTCCCAAGGTTAACAGGAGAAATTGGACCCCAAAAGTTGTTGTCCAATTTGTCCTGAGTACGCTGATAACCCATATGTGGGAGAAAACTACTGTATGGGCACACGTCAGAGTTCGGAAGGAAAGTAGTGACGTTTTGGAATGCAGACTTTGATGGAATGGTCTGCGAGTGTCATGTTGCCTTTGGAGAGCCCCTGATGTACCTAAACAGTGAAAACTCCCCACAACTGACCCCATTTTGGAAACTAAACCCCCTAAGGAACTTATCTAGATGTGTGGTGAGCACTTTGAACCCCCAAGTGCTTCACAGACGTTTATAACGCCCGGGCGTGAAAATAAAAAAAATCATTTTTTTTCCACAAAAATGATATTTCTGGCCACAATTTATTATTTTCCTAAGGGTAACAGGAGATATTGGACCCCAAAAGTTGTTTTGCAATTTGTCCTGAGTAGGCTGATACCCCATATGTGGGGGTAAAATCACTGTTTGGGCGCATGGCAGAACTTGGAAGGGAAGGGGCACCATTTGACTTTTTTAACGCAGAATTGGCTGGAATTGAGATCAGATGCTGTGTTGCGTTTGGAGAGCACCTGATGTGCCCAAACAGTGGAAATCCCTCAATTCTAACTCCAACCCTAACCCCAACACACCCCTAACCCGAACCCTAGCCCTAATGGGAAAATGGAAATAAATACATTTCTTTAATTTTATTATTTTTCCCTAACTAAGGGGGTGATAAAGGGGGGTTTGATTTACTATTTATGGTGGGTTTTTATATTTGGCAGCTGTCGCTCGCTAAAAGATGCTTTTTATTGTAAAAATAGTTTTTGCATCACCACATTTGAGAGCTATAATTTTTCCATATTTTGATCCACCGAGTCATGTGAGGTCTTATATTTTGCGGGACAAGTTGACGTTTTTATTGGTACCATTTTTGGGCACGTGACATTTTTTGATCGCTTTTTATTCCGATTTTTGGGACGCAGAATGAACAAAAAACAGCATTTCAAGAATTTCTTTTGGGGGGTGCGCTTACACCGTTCCGCGTGCGGAAAAATTGATAAGGCGGTTTTATTCTTCAGGTCAGTACGATTACAGCAATACCTCACTTATGTCTTTTTTTATGTTTTGGCGCTTTTATGCAATGAAAAAAATATAAAAAATAATTATTTTTGCATCGCTTTATTCTGCAAGCTATAACTTTTTTTTATTTTTTCGCCGATGATGCTGTGTGGTGGCTCGATTTTTGCGGGACAAGATGACGTTTTCAGCGGTACCATGGTTATATCTGTCTTTTTGATCGCGCGTTATTGCACTTTTTGTTCGGCGTTATGATAATAAAGCATTATTTTTTGCTTTGCTTTTTATTTTTATTTTTTAAGGGGTTCGCTAAAGTGGTTAACTAATGGGACAGTTTAATAGGGCGGGTCGTTACGGACGCGGCGATACTAAATATGTGTACTTTTATTGTTTTGGTTTTTTTTATTTCCAAAAAATGAATTAGGGGATTTTTTTTTTTTTTTTTTTTTTTAATTTAGCGATTTTTTATACATTTTTACACTTTTTTTTTCACTTTATTATACTGTCCCAGGGGGCACATCACTGTCATGTGTCAGATCGCTGATCTGACACAGGCACTGCTGGAGGCTTCATCATGCCGGCGCTTTGCAGGCACTGAGGAAGCCGGCTCCCTGCAGGCCCCCGAAGGTCCCCGCCTCCATATTGGATCAGGGGACCAGCAGGGAAAGAGGCCCCCGCAGCAGCGCTGCACATCGCGCTGCTGCGGGGGTCGCAGGGAAGCACGGAGGGAGCCCCCTCCCTGCCGAAGCTTCCCTAAACCCCCAGTACACTGCGATCGTGTTTGATCGCAGTGTGCCAGGGGTTAACATGTCGGGGGCGGTCCGTGACCGCCCCTGACATATAGTGCCGGGTGTCAGCTGTGATAATCAGCTGACACCCGGCCACGATCAGCGGCGCTCACCCCGTGAGCGCCGCTAATCGCGCTAGACGTACTATCCCGTCCATGGGCATAGGGGCCCGGGTCCCATGGACGGGATAGTACGTCAGATGGCAGAAAGGAGTTAAAGAAAGTTGTCTTACGAAGTCACCTTTATAAAAGCCTCCTGCCCACAGACTCAATTAATCAGACTAACATCTACAACATGGGCAAGACCAAAGAGCTTTATAAGGATGTCAGGGAAAAGATCATAGACCTGCACAAAGCTGGAATGGGCTACAAAACCATAACTTAGACGCTGGGTGAGAAGGAGACAGCTGTTGGTGCAATAGTAAGAAAACGGAAAAAAGACAAAATGATTGTCAATCGACATTGATCTGGGGCACCATGCAAAATCTCACCTCGTGGGGTATCCTTGATCATGAAAAAGGTGAGAGATCAGCCTAAAACTACACTGGGGGGGAACTTGTTAATGATCTCAAGGCAACTGGGACCACAGTCACCAAGAAAACCATTGGTATCACATTACGCTGTAAAGGTTTAAAATCCTGCAGTGCCCGCAAGGTCCCCCTGCTCAAGAAGGCACATGTGCAGGCCCGTCTGAAGTTTGCCAATGAACACCTGGATGATTCTGTGAGTGATTGGGACAAGGTGCTGTGGTCAAATGAGACAAAAATTGAGCTCTTTGGCATTAATTCAACTCACCGTGTTTGGAGGAAGAGAAATGCTGCCTATGACTAAAAGAATACCATCCACACTGTCAAGCATGGAGGAAACATTATGTTTTGGGGGTGTTTCTCTGCTAAGGGCACAGGACTTCTTCACCGCATCAATGGGAAAATGGAAGGAGCCATGTACCGTAAAATCCTGAGTGACAACCTCCTTCCCTCCACCAGGACACTAAAAAAGGGTTGTGGCTGGATCTTCCAGCAAGGCAATGACCCAAAACATAGAGCCAAGGCAACAAAGGAAAGGCTCAAAAAGAAGCACATTAAGGTGATGGAGTAACCTAGCCAGTCTCCAGACCATAATCCCATAGAAAGCTTGAGGGAGTTGAAGCTCCGAGTTGCCAGCCTCAAAATCTTAATCATTTAGAGATGATCTGCAAAGAGGAGTGGACCAAAATTTCTACTGACATGTGTGCAAAACTCATCATCAACTACTAAAAAAGTCTGCTGTGCTTGCCATCAAGGGTTTTGCCACCAAGAATTAAGTCTTGTTTGCCAAAGGGATCAAATATTTATTTCTCACTGCGTAAATTATATAAATGTACCATATTTTTTGGATTATAAGATGCACTTTTTTCCCCCCAAATTTATAATGCGTATATACAGTACAGACCAAAAGTTAAGACATTCCTTCTCATTCAAAGAGTTTTCTTTATTTTCATGACTATGAAAATTGTAGATTCACTCGGAAGGCATCAAAACTATGAATTAACACATGTGAAATTATATAATTAACAAAAAAGTGTGACACAACTGAAAATATGTCTTATATTCTAGGTTTTTCAATGTAGCCACCTTTTGCTTTGATTACTGCTTTGCACACTCTTGGCATTCTCTTGATGAGCTTCAAGAGGTAGTCACCGGAAGTGGTTTTCACTTCACAGGTGTGCCCTGTCAGGTAAAATAAGTGAGATTTCTTGCCTTATAAACGGGGTTGGGACCATCAGTTGTGTTGTGCAGAAGTCTGGTGGATACACAGCTGATAGACTGTTAGAATTTGTACTATGGCAAGAAAAAGCAGCTAAGTTTAGAAAAATGAGTGGCCACCATTACTTTAAGAAAGGAAGGTCAGTCAGTCCGAAAAATTGGGAAAGCCTTGAAAGTGTCCCCAAGTGCAGTGGCAAAAACCATCAAGCGCTACAAAGAAACTGGCTCACATGAGGACCGCCCCAGGAAAGGAAGACCAAGAGTCACCTCTGCTGCGGAGGATAAGTTCATCCAAGTCACCAGCCTCAGATATCGCAGGTTAACAGCAGCTCAGATTAGAGACCAGGTCAATGCCACACAGATTTCTAGCAGCAGACACATCTCTACAACAACTGTTAAGAGGAGACTATGTGCAGCAGGCCTTTATGGTAAAATAGCTGCTAGGAAACCACTGCTAAGGACAGGCAACAAGCAGAAGAGACTTATTTGGTCTGAAGAACACAAGGAATGGACATTAGACCAGTGGAAATCTGTGCTTTGGTCTGATGAGTCCAAATTTGAGATCTTTGGTTCCAACCACCGTGTCTTTGTATGACACAGAAAAGGTGAACGGATGGACTCTACATGCCTGGTTCCCACCGTGAGGCATGTGTCAGGGTCCTGTCAGCGCCAGCGTGCAGCCTCCGCAGAGAAGGGACTAACCCGCACTGTAGGGGGGGCCCGGGGTCAAGTACAGCCAGAAAGCTCAGACAAACAGGACCTGGGAATGCTGAAGTTTAGCAAGCAGTGAAGGACCTACGGTCAAGTAACTGCAAGGGGCGGGGCTTAGCATCCTGCTGCCAGAGATCGGCAGGACACAACTACATGAATGCTCAAAGTCAGGCAAATGGGGGTCATACACAGGGATAGCAGTAAAGTACCAGGGATGATACAGAATGGATAGTCAGGGCCAAGCAGGGGTCAAAACCAAACAGACATAGAAGGTACCAAGCAGAATCCAACAAGCAGTATCCAGAGAACAGAGTCAAAACCAAAGTATCAGGCAACCAGAACACAGCACAAACACACTCAGGGGTCAACACACTCTGCCAAGGGCGAAAGTATAACTGACGGGGATTGGAGCTTCCTGAGGCTATAAGAAGCCTTCCCAGAACCAAGGAGAGGCCACAATAACAAGCCCCAGGTGTGCAGGTAAGAGTCTGCACTGAGATCATAACATTAACCTCAGAAGTGCAGGTCCACCAGCACTGGTTCCAGACATTAACCCCAAGCGTGCGGGTCCAACCCACACTGGGAACATGACAGTACCCCCCCTCTCAACAGGGGGCCTCTGGACCCCCAGGCTTGCCCAGGTACCTAGCATGGAATGCCCGAACCAGGCGATCCGCATGCATCAACCGGGCCGACACCCAGGACCTATCCTCCGGCCCATACCCCTTCCAATGAACCAGGTACTGTACTGACCGCCGTACCAACCTGGAATCTACGATATGACCAATCTCATATTCTACATGTCCCTCAACCGAAACCGGAGGAGCAGCGGACTCGGATTCTCCCCGGACTGCTTCAAAAGGTTTCAGTAGAGATCTATGGAAGACGTTAGGGATCTTGAAAGAGGGTGGAAGGCACAGCATGTACGCCACTGGATTGATTTTTTCCACAATCTTGTACGGGCCAATGAATTTGGGGCCCAACTTGGCTGACAGAATCTTTAACTTAATGTTTCGCGTGGAGAGCCAAACTTTCTCTCCAACCTGAAACGTGCGACCAGTAGTTCGTTTCCTGTCCGCGAAAAACTTATACCTGCCTTGAGACCTAGATATACGCTGAACAGAGTCCTCAGCCCCGGGACACCCCAAATCCAGACGAGAAAACTCACCAAAATGAGGACTGAACCCATAGTTGACCAAGAAAGGAGACATACCCGTGGATTGACTCACCCGACTATTGAAGGCAAATTCAGCCAACGGCAGCACATCACACCATTCATTCTGTCTAGCAGAAGTCAGACATCTGAGGATCTGTTCCAGAGACCGATTAGCGCGTTCCGTCTGACCATTGCTCTCGGGATGGTATGCAGACGAAAAGGACAGAGACACCCCTAATTTTTTGCAGAAAGCACGCCAAAACTTAGCCACAAACTGCACACCACGATCAGACACCACATTCAGGGGTACCCCATGCAACCGGACCACATGCTGCACAATCTGGATAAAGTCTCAGCTGAAGGTAGTGCGGACAGGGGTACAAAATGAGCCTGCTTTGAAAGTTTGTCCACCACTATCCATACCACCATATTACCCCTGGATGGAGGAAGATTGGTAACAAAATCCATGGACAGGTGGGTCCATGGTCTCTCGGGAACTGCCAAGGGCAACAGCTCCCCCGCTGTCCGGCTATGCAAGCTTTTAGAACAAGCGTAGACCCCACAACCAGAAACAAACTTTTTTATGTCAGAACCAAGGGTAGGCCACCAAAAGATCCTAGCCACCGCCAGACGCGTGGCTGATATACCAGGGTGATTATATCAGATTAATCAGTCTACCGGAAAGTCTCCCTTTCAGGTCAATTATGGGTTTGCTCCGCAGTTTGGGGAATTTTCCCGTATGGATTCGGATTGCCCTGGTGCCGAGGGGATGGTACAACAGTTGAAAAACCCTCTGGAAGGAGGTGCAGGGGAACATCTCCAAAGCCCAGAAGAAGTTCAAACATTTTGCGGACAGGCGGAGGGGGGTGGTTCCTGCGTTAACAGTAGGGGAAAAAGTCTGGTTGTCCACCCGTAACATCAAACTTAAAATACCCTCTATGAAGTTGGGCCACAAATTTATTGGCCCATACAAGATTGTAGAGGTGATCAACCCGGTGGCATACAGATTACAGTTGCCCACCTCCTTCAAAATCTCTAACGTCTTCCACAGGTCCCTATTAAAACCTGTGGGGACAGTTAGAGAAGATCCCTCATCCATGGCTCCACCAGTGTTGGTAGAGGGCCAACTGGAGTACGAGGTAAGGCACATCGTTGATTCACGGTGGGTGCGCCGGAGATTTCAGTACCTTATTCATTGGAAGGGATATTCCGTTGAGGATCGGTCATGGGTTCCGGCCAGTTCGGTGCACGCTGATCGACTGGTGCGGGCTTTTCATGCCAGATACCCTGAGAAACCTGGGGGTCCAGTGGCCCCCCATTAAGAGGGGGGTACTGTCATGGTTCGGACATGGTTAATGTCCTGTTCTCACAGGGTTAACTTTTGCCGGCCTCTCTTTGGATCTGGGAGGGGCATTTATACTCACTCCAGACTAGGATTCCCTGTCAGCTATACTGTTATTCTGGCTGTGTGTCTGACCCCCCTGGTGTGCGTGGATACTGCATTGCTTGTTTGATTCCCTTGTATGACCTGGTCTGTCCCCTCACTCTGAACTCCGTCTCTCGTTTTGGTACTATTGTCTTCTCCGTGTGGAGCTTAGGTCACACCCCCAGCAGTCACGTGCTTCAGGTCCCGATAGTCTGAAGCGCGCATCGTCACCACTGCTGTCCCGCTCCACAGGTACCTTTGAGCACTGTTTTTGTACTCAGGGCACGCGCACTGGCTCAGTGAGCAAGTGCAGTGTTCCTGACATCAGGCAGTTTAACAGGTGGTTCCAGGGACACCAGAACAACATCACTCGCCCCAGCCCCCCAGCAGATAAAGCCCCCCGCACTATCTGAGAAACCTGCTGCTGAGAACGAGCAAGAGCTTGCTGTTCCAGAGATAAACCCTGAAACATCTGACTCAGATCTTTCATCTGTTCAGCCAGAGACTGTATGGAATCCAAAATTCTCTGCACAAAAACCCCCCAAAACTTAATGGTCAGTTATGTCAGGGTCCTGTCAGCGCCGGCGTGCAGCCTCCGCAGAGCAGAGACTAACCCGCACTGTAGGGGGGGCCCGGGGTCAGGTACGGCCGGGATGCTCAGACAAACAGGACCTGGGGACGCTGAAGTTTAGCAAGAAGTGAAGGACCTACGGTCATGTGACTGCAAGGGACGGGGCTTAACGTCCTGCTGCCAGAGATCGGCAGGACACAACTACAAGAATCCTCAAAGTCAGGCAAACGGGGGTCACACCAGCACTGGTTCCAGACATTAACCCCAAGTATGCGGGTCCAACCCGCACTGAGATCATGGCAGCATGGAGGAGGTGTGATGGTGCTTTGCTGGTGACACTGTTGGGGATTTATTCAAAATTGAAGGCATACCGAACCAGCATGGCTACCACAGCATCTTGCAGCGGCATGCTATTCCATCCGGTTTGCGTTTAGTTGGACCATCATTTATTTTTCAACAGGACAATGACCCCAAACACACCTCCAGGCTGTGTAAGGGCTATTTGACCAAGATGGAGAGTGATGGGGTGCTACGCCAGATGACCTGGCCTCCACAGTCACCAGACCTGAACCCAATCGAGATGGTTTGGGGTGAGCTGGACCGCAGAGTGAAGGCAAAAGGGCAAACAAGTGCTAAGCATCTCTGGGAACTCCTTCAAGACTGTTGGAAGACCATTTCCGGTGACTACCTCTTGAAGCTCATCAACAGAATGCCAAGAGTGTGCAAAGCAGTAATCAAAGCAAAAGGTGGCTACTTTGAAGAACCTAGAATATAAGACATATTTTCAGTTGTGTCACACTTTTTTGTTAATTATATAATTCCACATGTGTTAATTCATAGTTTTGATGCCTTCAGAGTGAATCTACAATTTTCATAGTCATGAAAATAAAGAAAACTCTTTGAAAAAGATATGTCCAAACTTTTGGTCTGTACTGTACCTTATCTGGCTGCTGCTGCGCTGTGTCCAGGTGGCGGTGTTGCACTGTGTCCCCGATGGCGGTGCCGTGCTGTGTCCCCGGTGGCGGTGCTGCACTGTGTCCCCAATGCTGCGGGGGGCTCTGCTGACATTTTGGGAAAGGCCAGACCCCACGGCAGTTCTTCCATGGTTTCCTGTGCGGTGGACTCCTGGAAAAAGGCTGCCGAGATCTCCATCTGCGCATGCGCCGCCTCCCAGCAGCCATTTTCCCAGAATCCACTGCAGCACCGCCATCGGGGACACAGAGCAGCACCGCAACTCCATTGGGGACACAGCGCAGCATCAGACACCCGAACCGGCATGCCGCACATCAGAACACCCCCTCAACCCAGCCTGCAGCAACGCTCCACTCTTGCCTCCTACAGCAGCGACCCTGGGATCACCGCAGCCACCACCCCCGGTAAGCATAAGACGCATGGATTATAAGAAGCACCACCATTTTACTAAAAAAAAGTTTTTGCTCCTATTTTTCTCCTCAAAATTTGGGGTGTGTCTTATAATCCGGAGCGTCTTATAATCTGAAAAATACGGGTAATATTGCACTACATCACGGCACATAGCCTGTAAAACTTGTCTGTATACCGCCATATACACCGAATAGCTATAAGGTAAAAATGCAAGTGGTTAGGAGAGAACAGCAGCTTTTACAACTTATCTTTTTTATTTTTTTTGGACAGCTTATCAAAAAAATCACAAACAGACAATATTTTTTGAAGAGAAATTGATAAACCATAATAAATCATTATGATTAGTGGTGATGTAAGTCCAAGGCCCATAATTCTTATACGAATACATGAGTTGCCACACAGTGAACTATAAAATGATGAGAATTACATTCCTATTAATCTGTACATTTCTTCAGCTTAAAAAAAAAAATCACGGCTGCATCAAATATTTTTTTATTGACAAGAAAAAAGTGCTCTATTTTTGCGAACTGTCTATGAGTTTTTGGACAGTTGACAACCCTGAAGAGTTTTGTGTAAAAATATTTGTAAAAGAATGAGTAACAAATGAAATGTACTTTATTTTTCGGACCATAAGATGCAACCCAAATTTTCAGAAGGAAAATAGGGAAAAAAAATAATGTGTCAAATGGGAGTCCGTCTTACAGTCCGAATTCAGCTTAAGGCTAAGTGCACACGTACCGGAACTCTCGCGGAAATTACTGCGAGAATTCCGGAATTCCATTCCGCGGGAAAAATCGCATTTTAAATTCCCGCGATTTTCCCACGGAAAAAGTAGCATTTTGCAAGCGTATTTAGCTTGCAAAATGCTAGCGTTTTCCAAGCGATCTGTAGCATCGCTTGGAGAACTGATTGACAGGTTGGTCACACTCGTCAAACATAGTGTTTGACAAGTCTGACCAACTTTTTACTATTGAGACTGCCTATGCGGCATCAGTGGTAAAAGATAGAATGTAAAAAATAAAAAATGGTGTTATTCTTACCTTCCGACGTCCCGCGCATCCGTTCCCAGTAATCCTTTGCGAAAATGCCCGCGATGGCGTCCGTTCTCGCGGTCATTCGCGATGACGTCGCGTGAATGACCGCGAGACTTCGCGATCCCGCGAGAACGGACGCCATCGCGGGCATTTTCGCAAAGGCTTACTGGGACCGGGAGCGTGGAGAGAGGCGGGAATGCTGCGCGGGACGCCGGAAGGTGAGAATAACAATATTTTTTATTTTAAATTCTATTTTTTACAGGGATATGGTACCCAAAGCCTGGAGGACAGTCTCCTCTCCTCCGGACCGTGGGTACCATCCGCAATTGTTCTGCTTACTTTCCGCATGGTGTGCACAGCCACATGCGGGAAGTAAGCGGAACAATGCATTCCTATGGGTGCGGGATCGCCGCGATTCCGCAAATTAATGAGCATGCTGCGGTTTTTACCGCGAAGCGATTCCGCCGCGGTAAAAACCGCAGCATTAGCACAGCATTGCGGAATCCCATAGGAATGCATGGGATGCTTATTTTTCGCGGCAAAATCGCGCGGTTTTGTGAACTCAGCCTAACAGGGGGGGATCGGCAGCGCTGGTGGAGCATAGTCACAGGGGGTGTTCGGTGGTCTGGTGATATGACTCCCATCCCAGACTGGTACGGCAGTGCTCGTGATGTGGGGGCTCCGCCGACATTTTCTGAAAGCCCGGAGCCCCCGCACATCCATTGATGTGATGGCTTCCGGGAAATCCCATCCCAGGCTAGTGCGGCAGGTTCGGTGGTACTCAGTGGTACAGGGGCTCCGCCTACATTTTGTGAAAGCCCAGAGTCCCCGCACATCCATTGCTGCGATGCGGTATCCTCCAGGAAAATGGCCGCTGGGGACGGCACATGCACAGATTAAGATCTCAGCACTGAGATCTCGTTGCGGAGACCTGAATCAGCGCATGCGCCGCTTCTGGCAGCCATTTTCCGGAGGCTACCCATCGCAGCAATGAAAGTGCGAGGGGGGGCAGCTCCGGCCTGTCACAAAATGTGTGCGGAGCCTCTGCACCACAGTGAACTGCCGAATACTACCACACCAGCCTGAGAAGGGAGTGTGATCATCGCCCTGCTTCATCACCCTGCAGCGTCGGACTACAGCAGAATCGCCAGACTCCGGCTGCTGCCACACTATTTTTATGTATATTCCGACTATAAGACACACCCACATTTTCCCCAAAAAATTTTTGGGAAAAAGTGCGTCTTATAGTCCGAAAGATATGGTATGTTCTTGAAGCTATGCTGACAGGCGCTGGTAGTAAAAGAAAAATTAAGCCTAGACTATGGACAACATTAAAAAATTGTAGTTTGATCTAAAACATCTGTTGCAGCTACCATACTGCAGATATTTTTCACGTGAGGTTAAGGGAATAATAGATGCCATTATGAACAAAAAATAATGAGAGCGGACAGACTACTTATGTCATTTAAACCCATACTTGCTGTTCTGATAAAGACAGATCAGGTCAATGTCAGTACCATGATCACATACAAAGGCGAATTCCAGCGAGTCACTTACCATATGCTTTATTGTTTCATACATCTTCAAAAGGAAATCATGTAATTCAGTTAAATGTAGGCAGACATCTTGCTGGATTTCCATCGATGTTGTACTCCCCCACACCACAACTTTATTTAGCCAGTGCTCAATATGAATCTCAGGATTTGGTATGCTGGTCATTGCCACGTGGGTGACACAGAGACACAGTAGAAAGAATCTAGAAACGCAAAAAAGTGCATTTGTCATCTGACAGGTTTTTGGAAGGCTGTTTCCTTATGGTATGTGTTTTTTTAAATTTTTCCATGTTAGTTGTTTTTGAAATTAGTGTTAGGACTTGCAAATATAAGGACCATTGACATTGGGTAGCGAGCTTATCTATTTTGGCCAAAATATCAACTAATACCTCATTTAATGTATTTATCATATGTATTAATTTTTTCATCTTTTATTGCACTTTTTACCATTTCTTTAAAGGATGCAGCCAGGCTTTTGTTGGCTTGGTGTACTGGGGCATCTGTCTCTGTGTGGTGCATATACAGCTCTAACAAAACTTAAGAGATCACTGCAAAATTTTCAGTTAGTCTGAGTTTTCTCTTTAGGCCGGGATCATACATGCGAGAAACACAGCAGAGTCTCGCATGTTAATACCTGGCACTGCCGCCGGCACTCGGATCAGAGCATGTGGCCACATAGCAGTACATGGAGCCGCATGCTCTGCTCCTGAGTGCCGGTGGCAGTGCCGGGTATTAACATGCGAGACTCTGCCGTGATTCTCGCATGTGTGATCCCGGCCTTTTAGGTATATTTTTGAGTAAAATGTAAATTGCTCTTTTATTCTATAAACTACTGGCAACATGTCTTCGAATTTCCAAGCACTAAATTTTGTATTTATTTTCAGAAAATGAGAAATGGTCAAAATAACAAAAAAATGCAGTGCTTGCAGACCTCAAATGATGCTAAGAAAACAAGTTCATAATCATTTAGAAACAACAATACTAATGTTTTAACTCAGGAAGAGTTCAGAAATCAATATTTTGTGGAATAACCATGATTTTTAATCACAGCTTTCATGTGTCTTAGCATACTTTCCACCAGTCTTTCACACTGCTTTTGGATGACCTTATGCCACTCCTGGTACAACAGTTTAAGCAGCTCTTCTTTGTTTGATGGCTTGTGACTATCCATCTTCCTCTTGATTACATTCCAGAGGTTTTCAATGAGGTTCAGGTCTGGAGATTAGGCTGGCCATGACATGGATTTGATGTGGTGGTCCTTCATCCACACATTGATTGACCTAGCTGTGTGGCATTGCGCATTGTCCTGCTGGAAAAAAAACAGTCCTCAGAGCTGAGGAACATTGCCTGAGCAGAAGGAATCACCTGCTTTTCCAGGATAACCTTGTATGCGGCTTGATTCATACATCCATAGCAAAGATTAACCTGCCCAATTCCAGCCTTGCTGAAGCACCCCCAGATCCTCACCGATCCTCCACCAAATTTCACAGCGGGTGCAAGGACTGTGGCTTGTACGCCTCTCCAGGTCTCCGTCTAACCATCAGAGGACCAGGTGTTGGGCAAAGCTGAAAATTAGACTCATCAGAGAATATTACCTTAATCCAGGCCTCTATGGCCAATTCTTATGATTCTTTGACAAACTGCTGCCTGGCTCTCCTTTGCTTCTCGTTGATGAAAGGTTTTTTCTAGATTTACATGACTTGAGCCCTGCCTCTAGGAGCCTGATATGAACTGTTCTTGCCGTGCACTTCACTCCAGCTACCATTTGCAATTCCTTTTGTAGGTCACTTGGTTTCACCCTGTGGTTGCTGAGTGTCATTCGAATAAGATGACAATCATCCCGGTCAGTGGAGGGTCGCATCGCCATCTGCCGGTCTGTAGCTTTCTTGTCCCCAATGTCTGCTGCTTGACCTTGTCGTAATGGACTGCCGTCTTAGAAATTTTAAGGATGGAGGCAACATGACGCTCACTGTATCCCTCTGCTAGTAAAGCCAGAATTGACCCCTTCTTTTCCTCACTCAAGACTTTTCTTTTCAACTCCTTTGGCATGGTTAAAAGTTATTTTTTTCATTCCTATTACTTTTGGGATATTACTAGCACTTGTTTTGCCATCCAGCTTGTCCTATTGCAAGAGGATTGTGAAGACCACAGCAGGGTTTTTTATACTTTCCTTCGTTAAATAAGATTTGGTTCAGGTCATCACCTAATCAGAAGCTCATTAAGTAGAATGAGGTGTACTCTGGTTGGAATTCAACAGACACTGGAATGAAATGGCTGTCAGCCATGTAGAGAAGCTGATTTTTATCAAACTGTGCAGTGGTCTCTTAATTTTTGCGAGAGCTGTATAGTGCTGGACAGCCCGCCTGATAATACTATTGGCGTCATTAATAGGCTCTAAGCCAGACACTTTGCATCACACATACCTGTGTGACTGATGTTCTACTCAACCCCTCCATAATTTGCTAGGTGAGTGGGTGGCTGATTTCATCAGTAGCATGCACCTGTGCGGCCCCTGCCTTTATCGTGCTGCATCCTGCTAGTGCATTTGTCATCTGACATGTCTTGGTAAGGCTGTTTCCTTATGGTATGTGTATATAGTGAGCATGGTAAATAAAAAAAAAATAAATAAATAACAATTGCGGAAATGCACTTTATTTTGCAATTTCACCATACTTGGAATGTTTTTCCTGCTTTCCATTACATTAATGTGGTAGAATGAATGAGGTCATTCTAAAGTACAACTTGTCCCGCAAAAAACAAGCCCTCACACAGCTATACAGCTGAGGAAAAAAAAAAGTATGGCTCTTGGAAGAAGGGGAGGCGAATATGAAAAATTGCCCGGGGAAGAAGGGGCTAAAGCATGTGTAAATATATCCATTCTACGCTGTGAGAATAAACCTGACACAAATGAGTGAATATGTTGCGTTCACGTGCGGTCAGCGGGTACGTCAAAATGCCACCTGTGGACTCATCCGCATACATGTCACTGCATACCCAATGTTAAAGATAGGTATGCAGGACACGTGGAAGTAGGCGGAGCTTAAGGGAACAAGTATGCAGCCCTACGCAGGCCAGCCATACGCAAGTGTGAACTTAGCCTTAGTGATAATAGTAGCTGGCCTACCCCTACTTTGGCTGCTGCCAACCCTGGAATAGAGGGGTGCTATAGCATGCAGGTAACACAGCAGAAGAGGGGTACAGCATGCAGGTAACACAGCAGAAGAGGGGTACAGCATGCAGGAAACACAGCAGAAGAGGGGTACAGCATGCTGGTAACACAGCAGAAGAGGGGTACAGCATGCTGGTAACACAGCAGAAGAGGGGTACAGCATGCTGGTAACACAGCAGAAGAGGGGTACAGCATGCTGGTAACACAGCAGAAGAGGGGTACAGCATGCAGGTAACACAGCAGAAGAGGGGTACAGCATGCAGGTAACACAGCAGAAGAGGGGTACAGCATGCAGGTAACAGCAGAAGAGGGGTACAGCATGCTGGTAACACAGCAGAAGAGGGGTACAGCATGCTGGTAACACAGCAGAAGAGGGGTACAGCATGCTGGTAACACAGCAGAAGAGGGGTACAGCATGCAGGTAACACAGCAGAAGAGGGGTACAGCATGCTGGTAACACAGCAGAAGAGGGGTACAGCATACAGGTAACACAGCAGAAGAGGGGTACAGCATGCAGGTAACAGCAGAAGAGGGATACAGCATGCTGGTAACACAGCAGAAGAGGGGTACAGCATGCTGGTAACACAGCAGAAGAGGGGTACAGCATGCTGGTAACACAGCAGAAGAGGGGTACAGCATGCTGGTAACACAGCAGAAGAGGGGTACAGCATGCTGGTAACACAGCAGAAGAGGGGTACAGCATGCTGGTAACACAGCAGAAGAGGGGTACAGCATGCTGGTAACACAGCAGAAGAGGGGTACAGCATGCTGGTAACACAGCAGAAGAGGGGTACAGCATGCTGGTAACACAGCAGAAGAGGGGTACAGCATGCTGGTAACAGCAGAAGAGGGGTACAGCATGCAAGTAACAGCAGAAGAGGGGTACAGCATGCAGGTAACAGCAGAAGAGAGGTACAGCATGCAAGTAACACAGCAGAAGAGAGGTACAGCATGCAAGTAACACAGCAGAAGAGAGGTACAGCATGCAAGTAACACAGCAGAAGAGGGGTACAGCATGCCGGTAACAGCAGAAGAGAGGTACAGCATGCAAGTAACACAGCAGAAGAGGGGTACAGCATGCAGGTAACACAGCAGAAGAGGGGTACAGCATGCTGGTAACACAGCAGAAGAGGGGTACAGCATACAGGTAACACAGCAGAAGAGGGGTACAGCATGCAGGTAACACAGCAGAAGAGGGGTACAGCATGCAGGTAACAGCAGAAGAGGGGTACAGCATGCTGGTAACACAGCAGAAGAGGGGTACAGCATGCTGGTAACAGCAGAAGAGGGGTACAGCATGCATGTAACAGCAGAAGAGGGGTACAGCATGCAGGTAACAGCAGAAGAGAGGTACAGCATGCAAGTAACAGCAGAAGAGAGGTACAGCACGCAAGTAACACAGCAGAAGAGAGGTACAGCATGCAAGTAACACAGCAGAAGAGAGGTACAGCATGCAAGTAACACAGCAGAAGAGGGGTACAGCATGCCGGTAACAGCAAAAGAGAGGTACAGCATGCAAGTAACACAGCAGAAGAGGGGTACAGCATGCAAGTAACAGCAGAAGAGGGGTACAGCATGCAAGTAACAGCAGAAGAGGGGTACAGCATGCAGGTAACACAGCAGAAGAGGGGTACAGCATGCAAGTAACAGCAGAAGAGGGGTACAGCATGCAGGTAACACAGCAGAAGACGGGTACAGCATGCAAGTAACAGCAGAAGAGGGGTACAGCATGCTGGTAACACAGAAGAAGAGGGGTACAGCATGTAGGTAACACAGCAGGAGAGGGGTACAGCATGCTGGTAACAGCAGAAGAGGGGTACAGCATGCTGGTAACACAGAAGAGGGGTACAGCATGCTGGTAGCACAGCAGAAGACGGGTACAGCATGCTGGTAACACAGAAGAGGGGTACAGCATGTAGGTAACAGCAGAAGAGGGGTACAGCATGTAGGTAACACAGCAGAAGAGGGGTACAGCATGCAGGTAACAGCAGAAGAGGGGTACAGCATGCAGGTAACACAGCAGAAGAGGGGTACAGCATGCAGGTAACAGCAGAAGAGGGGTACAGCATGCAGGTAACAGCAGAAGAGGGGTACAGCATGCAGGTAACAGCAGAAGAGGGGTACAGCATGCTGGTAACACAGAAGAGGGGTACAGCATGCTGGTAACACAGAAGAGGGGTACAGCATGCTGGTAACACAGCAGAAGAGGGGTACAGCATGCTGGTAACACAGCAGAAGAGGGGTACAGCATGCTGGTAACACAGCAGAAGAGGGGTACAGCATGCTGGTAACACAGCAGAAGAGGGGTACAGCATGCTGGTAACACAGCAGAAGAGGGGTACAGCATGCTGGTAACACAGCAGAAGAGGGGTACAGCATGCTGGTAACACAGCAGAAGAGGGGTACAGCATGCAGGTAACACAGCAGAAGAGGGGTACAGCATGCAGGTAACAGCAGAAGAGGGGTACAGCATGCTGGTAACACAGCAGAAGAGGGGTACAGCATGCTGGTAACACAGCAGAAGAGGGGTACAGCATGCTGGTAACACAGCAGAAGAGGGGTACAGCATGCTGGTAACACAGCAGAAGAGGGGTACAGCATGCAGGTAACACAGCAGAAGAGGGGTACAGCATGCTGGTAACACAGCAGAAGAGGGGTACAGCATACAGGTAACACAGCAGAAGAGGGGTACAGCATGCAGGTAACAGCAGAAGAGGGGTACAGCATGCTGGTAACACAGCAGAAGAGGGGTACAGCATGCTGGTAACACAGCAGAAGAGGGGTACAGCATGCTGGTAACACAGCAGAAGAGGGGTACAGCATGCTGGTAACACAGCAGAAGAGGGGTACAGCATGCTGGTAACACAGCAGAAGAGGGGTACAGCATGCTGGTAACACAGCAGAAGAGGGGTACAGCATGCTGGTAACACAGCAGAAGAGGGGTACAGCATGCTGGTAACACAGCAGAAGAGGGGTACAGCATGCTGGTAACACAGCAGAAGAGGGGTACAGCATGCTGGTAACAGCAGAAGAGGGGTACAGCATGCAAGTAACAGCAGAAGAGGGGTACAGCATGCAGGTAACAGCAGAAGAGAGGTACAGCATGCAAGTAACACAGCAGAAGAGAGGTACAGCATGCAAGTAACACAGCAGAAGAGAGGTACAGCATGCAAGTAACACAGCAGAAGAGGGGTACAGCATGCCGGTAACAGCAGAAGAGAGGTACAGCATGCAAGTAACACAGCAGAAGAGGGGTACAGCATGCAGGTAACACAGCAGAAGAGGGGTACAGCATGCTGGTAACACAGCAGAAGAGGGGTACAGCATACAGGTAACACAGCAGAAGAGGGGTACAGCATGCAGGTAACACAGCAGAAGAGGGGTACAGCATGCAGGTAACACAGCAGAAGAGGGGTACAGCATGCAGGTAACAGCAGAAGAGGGGTACAGCATGCTGGTAACACAGCAGAAGAGGGGTACAGCATGCTGGTCACAGCAGAAGAGGGGTACAGCATGCATGTAACAGCAGAAGAGGGGTACAGCATGCAGGTAACAGCAGAAGAGAGGTACAGCATGCAAGTAACAGCAGAAGAGAGGTACAGCATGCAAGTAACACAGCAGAAGAGAGGTACAGCATGCAAGTAACACAGCAGAAGAGAGGTACAGCATGCAAGTAACACAGCAGAAGAGGGGTACAGCATGCCGGTAACAGCAGAAGAGAGGTACAGCATGCAAGTAACACAGCAGAAGAGGGGTACAGCATGCAAGTAACAGCAGAAGAGGGGTACAGCATGCAAGTAACAGCAGAAGAGGGGTACAGCATGCAGGTAACACAGCAGAAGAGGGGTACAGCATGCAAGTAACAGCAGAAGAGGGGTACAGCATGCAGGTAACACAGCAGAAGACGGGTACAGCATGCAAGTAACAGCAGAAGAGGGGTACAGCATGCTGGTAACACAGAAGAAGAGGGGTACAGCATGTAGGTAACACAGCAGGAGAGGGGTACAGCATGCTGGTAACAGCAGAAGAGGGGTACAGCATGCTGGTAACACAGAAGAGGGGTACAGCATGCTGGTAGCACAGCAGAAGACGGGTACAGCATGCTGGTAACACAGAAGAGGGGTACAGCATGTAGGTAACAGCAGAAGAGGGGTACAGCATGTAGGTAACACAGCAGAAGAGGGGTACAGCATGCAGGTAACAGCAGAAGAGGGGTACAGCATGCTGGTAACACAGCAGAAGAGGGGTACAGCATGCAGGTAACAGCAGAAGAGGGGTACAGCATGCAGGTAACAGCAGAAGAGGGGTACAGCATGCAGGTAACAGCAGAAGAGGGGTACAGCATGCTGGTAACACAGAAGAGGGGTACAGCATGCTGGTAACACAGAAGAGGGGTACAGCATGCTGGTAACACAGCAGAAGATGGGTACAGCATGTAGGTAACACAGCAGAAGAGGGGTACAGCATGTAGGTAACAGCAGAAGAGGGGTACAGCATGCTGGTAACACAGCAGAAGAGGGGTACAGCATGCAGGTAACAGCAGAAGAGGGGTACAGCATGCAGGTAACAGCAGAAGAGGGGTACAGCATGCAGGTAACAGCAGAAGAGGGGTACAGCATGCAAGTAACAGCAGAAGATGGGTACAGCATGCAGGTAACAGCAGAAGAGGGGTACAGCATGTAGGTAACAGCAGAAGAGGGGTACAGCATGCAGGTAACACAGCAGAAGAAGGGTACAGCATGCAGGTAACAGCAGAAGAGGGGTACAGCATGCAGGTAACAGCAGAAGAGGGGTACAGCATGCAGGTAACAGCAGAAGAGGGGTACAGCATGCAAGTAACAGCAGAAGAGGGGGTACAGCATGCAGGTAACAGCAGAAGAGGGGTACAGCATGCAAGTAACAGCAGAAGAGGGGTACAGCATGCAGGTAACAGCAGAAGAGGGGTACAGCATGCAAGTAACAGCAGAAGAGGGGGTACAGCATGCAAGTAACAGCAGAAGAGAGGTACAGCATGCAGAGCTACACAGCCCTGCAGCAGGGGGGCGCTACAGCATGCAGGTAAGGTAACACAGAAGTGCTACACAGCCTTGCAGCAGGGGGCGCTACAGCATGCAGATAACACAGAATTGCTCTGCAGCGCTCCGGGTAGCCCTGGCGATTCCTATGTACAACCATTACAGACACTACAGCCGGCGGGCTGCACATAATCCGCCATATACAACATACACATACGTACACGTGGAGCGCCGACAGCTCTGCAGACACGGAAGAGCCTCGCTGTGCTGATAGGACGAATGGCGCATGGGGGCGGGGCAGAAACAGGAAGATTTCTGTTCGCGCCAAAAAACTACGGTTAGTGGAAACGTCTGTCAGAGTCAGAGGGAAAGCAGTAAGCACAGAGCGGCTACTACTGCCGGTGTAGTCACAGGGTAAGCTGGGGTCTTCGGTATTACCCCGGGGTATACTGTGAGGTATACTGTCTGACCTGCAGTGTATATGTGACACTAATGCTCGTCTCGTATTCTCTATAAACTGTAAATGACCCTTCTGCTAAGAACTGCAGGAAGCATAGGCTGCCCTTCACACTATACTAGAGAGAGTGCGTTTGTGTTTAGGCTAAGTGCCCACGTTTCAGAAATGCGGAAATGTCCGCAGCATTTCAACAACTCCCTTCCGCGGGTAAAGCGCATACGGAATTTGCATGCGTTTTCCCGCAAAGCACAAGCGTTTTTGCTTGCGGTGGAAACGCTTAAAAAACGCAACGTGGGCACATAACCTTAGGCTGTGTGCACACGCTGCGGATTGTGGTGCAGATTCATCCGCGCGGACTTTGTAAAATCCGCAGGTCAAAAGACCTGCGGATTGCTCTGTGGTTTTTCATCTCAATGGAGGAGATGGCAAACCGCAGCGGAATCCGCAGAAAGAATTGACATTTCAATTCTTTCTGCGGATTGAAAACCGTGGAAAATTCTGCACCGTCTGCACTGCGGTTTTTGATTCCCATAGGGAATCATGGTACTGTACACCACAGCAAAAACTGCTGCGGGTACGCAGCTGCCAAATCCACTGCGGAACCGCAGCAAAATCCTCAGCCTTAGAGTCAGGAGTCGTGTGCCCGAAACTATGGGATATCTGAGTAAGGCTCGTTTCACTCTAGCGTATGGCCAAAGCTGCGGAGGGATGCAGACTTCCTCTGGAATCTCCGCCCACTGCCCCGCCTCCTCCTTAGTTCCGCCTCCGTCGGCATGCATACCCTATCTTCAGCATTGGGTACGCAGGCCATACCAATGTATGCGGATGCCTCCGCATGCGTTGTTTTGACCAGGGGTGGACCTACCAACCATGCAGCTCGTTCATTGAACGGGGGCCCCTGGGGAGAGGGGGCCCCTCCAGCACCGCATGGCTAATTCATTGCTCCCAAGATCCAACCGTCCCGATTCCCGCGGGATAGTCCTGTTTTTGACACCCCCGTCGCCGCGTCCCCCCATCCACCAACACCATTCTCGCCGTCCCAGATAGACGCACCACAGCCTGCAATGATGTGGCTGGGCTGTGTGTGTTCTGTGCGCAGAGGACCTGTGAGAGGGGAGGAGTCAGGGGTCACATGATCAGGGGCCTCTGTGGCTCGGCTGTGTGTGTTCTGCTCGCACATTACCTGTGAGCGGGGAGGAGTCAGGGGTCACATGATCAGGGGCCATGTCTGCCTCTGTGTCTGTCTGCACCCTGCAGGACCGTGCTGTGCTGGCTGTCATGGTGCTGGCTGGATGAGGTAAAGTTTTTGTGTGGGGTCAGGAGGGTTTTACAGTGTGGATGTAGCAGAGCCGCGTGTGTACGAGGCGTACGGAGCGGAGCCGTGCGTGTACTTGGTGTGCGGAGCCAAGTGTGCATGAGGCATACAAAGTGGGCTTTTCCCACGGACACAGAAGTACACGGCAGAGCCCCGAGGAGCACTTTAAAACTCGCACATGATGTTCCACCAGAAGTGATGTGCTGGAAGCTGACCGGAAATGAGGTAATTTCATGAGGAGATTGTGACGGAACCAGGAATGCTTCAGATCCATCACCATGTCCTCCTCTGATGGCGCGGACAGCAGGATCGCCTTGGAATCAGGGATGCCGGCCATGTGAGCCGATCATGATATGTCCTGCACCGGGAGGCTCAGGTGGGCATTACAATGGGAGCCGGGCTGCTATAGTATCTTTATAGAATCTTTCTTTCTCTCTCTGTTTCTTTCTTTCTCTGTTCTTTCTTTCTCTCTGTTTCTTTCTCATTCTCTGTTCTGTCTTTCCCTCTCTTTTTCTTTCTCTGTTCTTTCTCTCTCTGTTCTTTCTCTCTCTAATCTTTCTTTTTTTCTTTCTCTGTTCTTTCTTTCCCCTTTCTTTCTTTCTTTCTTTCTCTGTTCTTTCTTTACTTTCTTTCTTTACTTCTTTCTTTCTCTCTCTGTTCTTTCTCTGTTCTCTCTTTCTCCTCTTTCTTTCACTCTCTGTTCTTTCTTTCCCCTCTTTCTTTCTCTCTGTTTCTTTCTCATTCTCTGTTCTGTCTTTCCCTCTCTTTTTCTTTCTCTGTTCTTTCTCTCTCTGTTCTTTCTCTCTCTAATCTTTCTTTTTTTCTTTCTCTGTTCTTTCTTTCCCCTTTCTTTCTTTCTTTCTCTGTTCTTTCTTTACTTCTTTCTTTCTTTACTTCTTTCTTTCTCTCTCTGTTCTTTCTCTGTTCTCTCTTTCTCCTCTTTCTTTCACTCTCTGTTCTTTCTTTCCCCTCTTTCTTTCTCTCTGTTCTTTCTTCCCCTCTTTCTTTCTCTCTATCGCTCTGTTCTTTCTTTCCTCTCATTCTTTCTTTTTCTCTCTGTTCTTTCTTTCTTTTTTCTCTTTCTTTTTTTCTCTCTATTCTTTCTTTCTTTCCCCTCTTTCTTTCGCTCTCCCTCTGTTCTTTTTTTCTGTCCCCTTTCTTTCTCTCTCTGTTCTTTCTTTCCCCTCTTTCTTTCTCTCTGTTCTTTCTTTCTGTCCCCACTTTCTCTGTGTTCTTTCTTTCTTTCTTTCTCTTTCTTTTTCTCTGTTCTTTCATTATTTCCCCTCTTTAATTTTCTCTTTTCTTTCTTTTTCTTTCTTTCTTTCTTTCTTTCTTTCTTTTTTCTCTCTGTTTTCTTTCTTTCTTTTACTTAGTATCAGTCAGTGTGCCCACAGTACCAGCCACTATGCCCCTAATAGCAATCTGTGATCAGCAGTGCTAAATGGGTGCGGCTGGGCGTGGACATGGGTGTGACTAGTTGCAAAATGGGTGTGGTCGGGGCATGGCCTAAAACTTGCGCCGCAGCCTTTGTCCCTCTTTCCCTTCAAAAGTTGGGAGGTATGCTAATTATTTACCTATTCAAATTTACCATATGGAGTGCCGCGGAGCCAAGGCGCAAGGAGGAGAGCAGCGCTGCGGGAGGCGCGCAGGAGTAGATCCTGAGAGTGCGAGCGCCGGTGCAGAGGAGCCAGCCCTGAGGTAAGATCCGTGCTGTGCTGCTACTGTGGGGGAGGAGAGGAGACAGACTGACTGTCATTCACTGTGCGTGTGGCGCCGGCCGGACAGTGGCTGCAGCCACATCACCAGCGTCAGTGTGTGTCTGTGAAGTCACTGTGTGCCGTGCCCCATAACTAAATGCTGCAGCTCAGGAAAGTGCGGACAGTGGATGGATCCTCTTGGTCTGGCCTGCCCTGCCTGCTCCAGGTAAGAGTACCAGAGCTGAGCAGGACTGAGGGACTGGGACCGAGGCATGCATGATTTTGGGGGGCTCCTGGGGGACAACTGAAGCATGACAGGCATGATTTTTGGGGGGCTCTGTCCGGGGGAGAACTGAAGCATGGTCTGGCTGCTCATGAATGGGGGGGCTCCTGGCCTGGGGAGAAGGGAAGCATGGCCTTGCTGCTCATGAATGTGGGGGCCCCTGGCCTGGGGAGAACTTGTAGCATGGCCTGGCTGCTCATGAATGGGGGGCCCCTGGCCTGGGGAGAAGCATGGCCTGGCTGCTAATGAATGGGGGGGCCCCTGGCCTGGGGAGAACTTGAAGCATGCCCTGGATGCTCATGAATGGGGGGGGCCCTGGCCTGGGGAGAAGCATGGCCTGGCTGCTCATGAATTGGGGGGCCCCTGGCCTGGGAAGAAGCATGGCCTTGGCTGCTCATGAATGAGGGGGCCCCTGGGGAGAAGCATGGCTTCTCATGAATGGGGGGGCCCCTGGGGGAGATGCTTGGCTGCTCATGAATGGGGCGGCTCATGGGGGGAGAAGAAACATGAATCTAGCGGCCCACATAGGGGGAGAAGCAGCATAAACGGGGGGGCACATGGGGAGATGCAGCATAAACTGGCTGGGCCACATAGGGTGAGAAGCACTATGCCAAAAGTAGACCACATATGGGGGAGAGCATTATGAAACAAAGGGAAACGGGGGTGCATATATATATATAAATATATATATATATTACCTGGAGGCTGTTTTGGGCTATATATGTTATTTAGAGGCTTTGCTGAGCTGTATATATTACCTGGAGGTTGTGGTGGGCTGTATATATTACCTGAAGGCTGTGCTGGGCTGTATATATTAAATATATTAACTGGAGTCTGTGCTGGGCTGTATATATTACCTGGAGTCTGTGCTGGGCTGTATATATTACCTGGAGTGGAGGCTATGCTGGGCTGTATATATCACCTGAAGGCTGTGCTGGGCTGTATATATTAACTGGAGGCTGTGATGGGCTGTATATATTAACTGGAGGCTGTGCTGGGCTGTATATATTAACTGGAGGCTGTGCTGGGCGCTGTATATATTACCTGAAGGCTGTTGCTGGACTGTATATATTAACTGGAGGCTATGCTGGGCTGTATATGTTATTTGGATGCTTTGCTGTGCTGTATATATTAACTGAAGGCTATGCTGGGCTGTATACCACATTTCATTTGGAGGCTGTGCTGGGCTGTATATATTAACTAGAGGCAATGCTGGGCTAGTGGGCTATATATGTTATTTGGAGGCTGTGCTGGCCTGTATATATAATTTGGAGGCTGCAACTGGCAAATAATAAATACAGCCCAGCAGCACCCTACATATATTATATCCTGCCCTGCATAGCCTCAATATTAAATAACAACTTTGTTGCCCTATGAAGGGAGGGGGGCCCAGAAAAATTTCTTGCATGGGGGCCCCGAAAAATTTCTTGCACAGGGGCCCACTACAGTCTATGTCCGCCCCTGGTTTTGACGTTGCGGCAACCGCACCAAAATGGAACAGATTGCGTTCGGTGCAGGTTGCGGTACCGTCAAAACGACGCATGCTGAGGCATCCGAATACATCGGTATGGCCTGCGTACCCAGTGCTAAAGATAGGGTACACAGGCCGCATGCTGACATAGGCGGAGCTGACTGGAGGAGGTGCAGCCATGGGCGGAGCGTCACAGAGAAAGTCCGCATCCCTCCGCAGCTCGGCCATACGCTAGTGTGAAACTATGAGAAAATAACTCAACAAAGATGTCAGCATCATAATTAGAGAGTAAGAATATAAATTAATTAGCAGAATAATGATACTGAAATAGTGGACATAAATGTGGACTGGTCACAAAATACCAACAAGAAGCAAGAGACCAAAATAACGATTATATAGTCAATATTATTGTCATGATCCAGGACGGGGTTTCGCTTTGGCCCGTCCTGGTCAGACTGTGGGTTAATTGTTCTGCCTCTCTCTGGCAGAGGGCGGCTATTTAATGTTCACTGGACCTAGGTCCGGTGTCAGTTATACTCCTGCCCTCGGCTGAGTTAGTTGACCTCTTGTATACGTGTGCCTGATAACTTGTTGCTTATTTGGTTGTGATCCGGTTCTGTCCCTGTTACGAGCTCTGCCTGCCCCTCTTGTACCGCACCGCTCTATCGTGTATGACTCTGCTTGTGACTCGACTGCTCTCTGCTCGTCTCTTTGGTACCGCACCGCTCTCTTGTTGTATGACCTTTGGCTTTGTCTGACCTCCCGTCTGTTTACCCCTTCTGTACCTCGTTTGCCCGTACTGTGTATGACCTCCGTTTTGCCCGACTGAGTTTTCTACCTTCTCTGAAATCAGGACGCTAAGCCCCGCCCCCTTGCAGTCACATGACCGTAGGTCCTGTGCCGGCTTGCTAAGCGTTCAGGTCCTGTGCATCTGTATTTTCTGGCTGTTCTTGTCCCCAGGGGTCCCAACAGTGTGGGTGAGTCCCTGCTCAGCGGAGGCTGTACGCCGGCGCTGTCAGGATCCTGATATAACTGACCAATACTATTTTTTTCCCCTGCTCACTTCCCCTGTGTGTGTGATGGATCTTATGCACACTCTTTCTGAGCAGGTAAAGCACCTGACTCGGATGTCTCAGAAACTCCTTGGAGAACAACAAGTCCTGGCTCAGTCTCAGCAGCTGATCGCTGACACTGTGCAGGGTGCTTTTTTATCGGGGGCTCGGGATGTTACATTAGTTTCCCCTGAGTCTCCGTTAAGTTACCGGATATCTTTTCTGGAGTTAAAAAAGAGTTCAGAGTTTTCAAGGAGGGCTGTAAGCTTTTTTTTTCATTACGACCACACTCTTCTGGGGATGAAAGTCAGAGAGTGGGGGTCATTATGTCTCTGTTAAGGGGAGCCCACCAAGCTTGGGCTTTCTCCCTTCCGACCATGGCCCCTGAGCGTATGACTGTAAATGCATTTTTTGAGGCCCTGGGGCATATTTATGATGAGCCTGATCGGATGCGTATGGCTGAGGACATGGTGATGAGTGTGTGCCAGGGGAAGCACTCAGCCGAGTGGTTTTGCTCTGAGTTCAGACGCTGGGCTGCTGAGGTCTGCTGGAATGATGCCGCCCTCCGGGGTTTGTTCCGTAGAGGCCTGTCTGAACATCTGAAAGATGCCTTGGCTCTCCACCCTTCGCCTGATTCCCTGGAGGAGGCTGTGACACAGGCCGTTCGAATGGATCACGGGCGAGGGGAGTGATGCAAATTGAGACACCGGTATTCTCCCAAGGAAGGGGAGCGAGTCCTACATTAGAAATCACGGAGATGGGAACCATCGACCTCAAGGAAAATGAAAGGAGACAATGGCGTGTAGGAAAATGCTGTTTTCACTGTGGCGATTCTGGTCATTGGAAAAAGAATTGCCCCTCCCATCCACTAACCAACAAGTGACTGAGCCCGGGTGATTGTCGTGGAGGTCACCCAGGCTCTCAGGTACCCTTTTCTGCCTTCTCTAAAATGTTGTTGCAAGTGGAACTTTGTTGTGGGAGTGTCTCCACATCCACTTCTGCCTTCGTGGATTGCGGATCGTCATTGAACTTTATTGACTGTGACTTAGTGTCCAGGTGTAAGTTAGGGACAGTAAGGTTGGAGACTCCTATTCACGTTGCCATTGACAAAACATCACTGGTTAAGAATGTCGTTATGTTTCGTACCGAAGAGTTTCTTCTTAAAGTGAGTTCCTTGCACCAGGAACGTATTTCATGTTTTGTGATGGACAACCTGCCTACGGGACTGGTGTTGGGGTTCCCCTGGTTACAATTGCATAATCCTGTGATTAATTGGGAATATCGGGACATTGTTAAATGGGGTCCCTATTGTTCTGAAAAATGTCTTGTTACTGTGTCTGTGTCGTCCGTGGGTCTGGAAGGTATTCCGGAGCGCCTGAAAGACTATACGGACGTTTTCTCCGAAAAGGAGGCTGAGGTTTTACCACCACACCGCCCATTTGATTGTGCCATTGACCTAGTTCCAGATGCTAAATTGCCCAAAGCCCGCTTGTATAACCTTTCGGGTTCAGAACGGGCTGTGATGAAGGAATATATTTCCGAGAGTCTCCGTAAGGGACACATTCGTCCTTCTGTTTCTCCCGTGGCGGCGGGGTTCTTTTTTGTAAAGAAAAAAGACGGTGGTTTACGCCCATGCCTCGATTTTTGTGAGTTAAATAAGATAACTGTGAGGAATACGTATCCCCTTCCACTTATTCCTGATTTATACAACCAGTTGTCCGGAGCTAAGTGGTTTTCGAAATTAGATATACGGGGAGCGTATAACCTTATCCGAGTCCGGGACAGAGATGAGTGAAAAACCGCTTTTCTCACTACTGAAGGGTTGTTTGAAAATTTGGTCATGCCTTTCGGCCTGACCAATGCTCCAGCGGTCTTCCAAAATTTCATAAATCACGTGTTCTCTGACTTTATTGGACGTTTTTTGGTGGTATATTTGGATGACATATTGATCTACTCTCCTGATAAACAGGCTCACATTGGTCATGTTCGGGCAGTTCTCCAAAGGCTCTGGGAGAACTGTCTCTTTGCTAAACTAGAAAAATGTTTATTTTTTGTTCAGGAACTGTCTTTTTTGGGGTTCATCGTGTCTGCTGAAGGGTATCGCATGGATCCTAATAAGATGCAGGCCATTGTTGAGTGGGTTCAACCTTGTGATTTGAAGGCTTTGCAGCGTTTCCTAGGATTCGCCAATTACTATCGTAAATTTATAAAGGGGTTCTCACAGGTTTTTAAACCCCTCACTGACATGACTCAAAAGGGGGCCGATATCAAGAATTGGTCAACCGCAGTGGTAGCGGCATTTCAGTTTTTGAAAAAATGATTCATGTCTGCCCCGGTTCTTATTCAACCGGACCCGTCTGAACCATTTATTGTTGAGTTAGATGTCTCAGAGGTGGGGGCGGTATTGTCCCAGGGACCCGCCACTTTGACCAATTTAAGACCTTGCGCCTTTTTCTCAAAGAAATTCTCCCCTGCGGAGAGAAACTATGATGTGGGGAATCGAGAACTTCTGGCTGTAAAGTTGGCTTTTGAAGAATGGAGGCATTTTTGGAGGGGCCTGTCCATCCTATAACCGTAATTACGGACCACAAAAACCTAGCCTACATTGAGTCAGCTAAAAGGTTGACTCCCAGACAGGCTAGATGGTCACTTTTTTTTTCCCGATTCAACTTCTCGATCACTTTTCGGCCAGGATCCAAAAATGTCAGAGCGGATGCCTTGTCACGCAGTTTAGATCCGGTGTCCCCCCCGGAACCTCCATCCTCCATTCTTCAGCCTGGGGTGGTGGTGACAGGTATTTCTAATATGTTGGAGCTGGAGATTCGGGAAGCCCAGTCTCTTGCACCTCCGGCTAAGCCGGTGGATAAACTTTTCGTGCCAGCTCAGTTTCGTCTCAAGGTCCTCCGGGAGTTCCATGACTCAGTTCTGGGTGGACATCCAGGGATCTCGGCCACCCGGAAGGCCATTGCTAGAGTATTCTGGTGGTCTTCTTTAGCCTCTGATGTTGGGGAATATGTGTCTGCATGTGATGTTTGTGCCCGTGCTAAAACCCCCCATAACCGGCCGTGGAATTGGTACCACTGCCAATTCTTGAGAAGCCATGGACTCATCTGTCTATGGATTTCATCACCAACCTTCCCCCCTCCAAGGGTAATACCGTCTTCTGGGTTGTGGTGGACAGGTTTAGTAAGCAGGCACATTTTGGACCTTTGGCACCTCTACCTAATGCGGAAACATTGTCCAAGTTGTTTGTTGAGCATGTGGTGCGGTTGCATGGGGTACCCTTGAATGTGGTGTCTGATAGGGGAGTGCAATTTGTTTCCAGATTTTGGAGAGCTTTTTGTAAGAGGTTAGGTATTGGTCTGTCCTTTTCATCCGCTTACCATCCAGAGACTAATGGGCAGACCGAGCGGACCAATCAGTTTCTGGAGCAAATTCTGCGTTGCTTGACCTCAGCCCGACAGGATGATTGGTGTTCTGTGTCACCGTTGGCCGAGTTTGCATTTAACAACCGCATTAACCAGTCTACGGGTACATCTCCCTTTTTCTGCAATTAGGGGTTTCATCCTCATTTTGGAGAATTTTCCCGTTTGAATTCTGGGTGTCCTGGGGCGGATGAGACGATCCAGCAGTTGGGGGAGGCGGGAGGTCCAAAGTAACATTACGAAGGCCTAGGACAAATTTAAATTTTTTGCGGACAAAAAACGATCCGCGGGACCGGTGTTTCAGATTGGGGATAAGGTATGGTTGTCCACCAAGAATATAAGGCTCAAGGTCCCCTCTGCTAAGCTTGGACTCAAGTTTATAGGTCCCTATGAAATTACCGAAGCAGTTAATCCGGTGGCTTTTCGGTTGCGTCTCCCGCCATCTCTGCAGATCCCAAATGTTTTCCATAAGGCCCTTTTGAAACCTGTGAGGTCCGGTGGGGAGGGATCATCAGCTTCCCCGCCACCGGTTTTGGTAGACGGGCAGCCGGAGTACGAGGTGGAACGAATTGTCGACTCCAGGTTGGTCCGTCGTGCCCTTCAATATCTGGTACATTGGAAAGGCTGCGGTCCTGAAGAACGCTCGTGGGTTCCTGCTCGATCGGTTCATGCAGGTCGGTTGGTCCGGGCCTTTCACGCCAAGTATCCTGAGAGACCTGGGAGTCCAGTGGCCCCCCATTGAGAGGAGGGTACTGTCATGATCCAGGACGGGGTTTCGCTTTGGCCCGTCCTGGTCAAACTGGGGGTTAATTGTTCTGCCTCTCTCTGGCAGAGGGCGGCTCTTTAATGTTCACTGGACCTAGGTCCGGTGTCAGTTATACTCCTGCCCTCGGCTGAGTTAGTTGACCTCTTGTATACGTGTGCCTTGTGCCTGATAACTTGTTGCTTATTTGATTGTGATCCGGTTCTGTACCTGTTACGAGTTCTGCCTACCCCTCTTGTACCGCACCGCTCTCTCGTGTATGACTCTCTGCTTGTGACTCGACTGCTCTCTGCTCGTCCCTTTGGTACCGCACCGCTCTCTTGTGTATGACCTTTGGCTTTGTCTGACCTCCCTTCTGTTTACCCCTCCTGTACCTTTGTTTCCCCTCACTTTGTATGACCTCCGTTTTGCCTGACTCTGAATTTTCTACCTTCTCTGAAAGCAGGACGCTAAGCCCCGCCCCCTTGCGGTCACACGACCGTAGGTCCTGTGCCGGCTTGCTAAACTTCAGCGTTCAGGTCCTGTGCATCTGTACTTTCTGGCTGTTCTTGTCCCCAGGGGTCCCTACAGTGCGGGTGAGTCCCTGCTCAGCGGAGGCTGTACGCCGGCGCTGTCAGGATCCTGATAATTATATTCAAAAATTAATAGAAAATTATTTTATTGACAGATAAATATACAGGTAAAAGGCAAAAAACACCACAGTGTAATTACAGCTCAAGAAACACGGGACGCTCGTGTAGTGACACAATCACCCCACAAAATTATAATAAATTATTTACTGGTAAATACCAATTGTAACTAGTAAATATTCCCCACAGAGCAAATTCCCAGGTGACATGGCATGGTATTAAATAGATTAAGAGCTTTGGTCAATATCCCCAAAATACAGCACAAATATAAATGACATTATATAGTTTAGGGCATGTGTATCGATATCTCCAAAGGCAGCACAATTGCAACCTATGTATATAGTAGATAGCTAGAGTAATACACATACCAATGGACTTCTCGCGGATTATCAGGGAGGCGTAGGGGGAGGCCCCCTGACAAAGGCTTTGCCGAAGCGAGCATCGGGGTTACGCTTGTGTGCTGACAGCCTTCCTCTCTCTCCTCCTGCGCCTCCCTGATAATCAGTGAGAAGCAGTAGCGTAGCGGCAGGGGGGGCGGTGGCCCCGGGCCCCGCACTCTGAGGGGGCCCACCGGAGCTACACTACATTACACCACTATTCTGCGGCAGAGCAGGGAGAATTGATCTCCCTACTCTGCTGCCCGGCTGCTATGGGCCCCTGAGAAGGCGGTGGGGGGCCCCGGTGCCAGCAGTGGGCCCCCCACCTCTCAGCCAGCAATGTCGTCCTGGGCTATTCTGTGCGCACAGGATCTGTGATGAGGTCACAGGAGGGGCAGAGTCAGGGGTCACATGATCAGGGGCTTCAGTGGCTGCAGGACTCTGCTGTGCTGGTTGTCATGGTGCTGGCTGGATGAGGTGAAGTTTGTGTGGGGTCAGGAGACGTTTACAGGGTGGATGTAGCAGAGCTGTGTGTGTATGAGGTGTACAGAGCTACAGAGCGGAGCCGTGTGTGTAGAAGGTGTACGGAGCAGAGATATGCATGTATGAGGTATACGGAGGAGCGGAGCCGTGTGTGTAGAAGGTGTACGGAGCAGAGATATGCATGTATGAGGTGTACGGAGGAGCGAGCCATTTTTGTACAAGCTGTTCGGAGCGGAGCCATGTGTGTACAAGGTGCACGGAGCGTAGCTGCGCGTGTACAAGGTGGACGAAGCGGAGACGCGTGTGTACAGCGTGTACGGAGCGGAGCCGCATGTGTACGGCGTGTACGGAACTGAGCCGCGTGTGTACGGAGCGGAGCCACGTGTGTACGGCATGTATGGAGCGGAGCCGTGTGTATAGGGGGTGCGGAGCGGAGCCGTGTGTGTATAGGGGGTATCAGGTGCAGTAATAGGGACACATGCGGCAGCAGCGGCTCAGCATTGGGGAATCAGGTGCAGTAATAAGGACACATGCAGCAGCAGCGGCTCAGCATTGGGGTATCAGGTACAGTATTAGGGACATATATGGCAGCAACAGCTCAGCATTGGGGTATCAGGTGTAATAGGGACACATACGGCAGCAGAGGCTCAGTATTGGGGTATCAGGTGCAGTAATAGGGACACATAAGGCAGCAGTTGCTCAGCATTGGGGTATCAGGTGCAGTAATAGGGACACATACGGCAGCAGTTGCTCAGTATTGGGGTATCAGGTGCAGTAATAGGGACACATACGGCAGCAGTTGCTCAGCATTGGGGTATCAGGTGCAGTAATAGGGACACATACGGCAGCAGCGGCTCAGCATTGGGGTATCAGGTGCAGTAATAGGGACACATACGGCAGCAGCGGCTCAGCATTGGGGTATCAGGTGCAGTAATAGGGACACATACGGCAGCAGCGGCTCAGCATTGGGGTATCAGGTGCAGTAATAGGGAACATACGGCAGCAGCGGCTCAGCATTGGGATATCAGGTGCAGTAATAGGGACACATACGGCAGCAGCGGCTCAGTATTGGGGTATCAGGTGCATTAATAGGGACACATACGGCAGCAGCGGCTCAGTATTGGGGTATCATGTGCAGTAATAGGGACAGATACGGCAGCAGCGGCTCAGCATTGGGGTATCAGCAGGATGAGGGTTTTGTGCAGGTTGGGGATACATGGTGATGGAGCTGGAATATGAGAAGTGAAACATGTCGTTGTTGTATTCTCTGTAGCAGAGTCGTGGCTGGAGGAGTTGTCATGTCGGTCTGGGCCAGATGGAAAAGTTGTGAAAAGTGAATGATTCCATCAGAAAGATCGTCAGCGGTAAGTCACCAACTATAACTGTGCAGTAATCACATATATGTCTTGTAGGACTGGTATTTACCACTGACCATATGGTGGTAATATCAATATTGGTCTTTATATAGAGATTATTTTCAGTAACCGCGCAGTCATCGCCTACATCCACTATTAGGGTGCGTCACCGAGTTGTAATCAAAGTTACCCAGTTAGGGCCCCCCCCCCTGAACCATAACCCTGGGTACGCCTCTGGCGAGAAGTCTATTGGTATGTGTATTACTCTAGCTAACTACTATATACATAGGTTGTAATTGTGCTGCCTTTGGAGATATCGATACATGCCCTAAACTATATCATGTCATTTATATTTGTGCTGTATTTTGGGGATATTGACCCATGCTCTTAATCTATTTAACACCATGCCATGTCACCTGGGAATTTGCTCTGTGGGGAATATTTACTAGTTAAAATTGGTATTTACCAATTGTAAGGTTCCACCATGTGAGTGGATGGGGATTACTCACATTGCAGGTCTTTGAGCTAAACACTAGCACGCTCAGGGTTAAAATAAAACCATTCAGTTTATTACTAAGACCGTTCCAGCAGCCATTTGCACTGTCTGTTAAACATTCAGCTTTAAGAAATGAATGCAGTTTCACACTGACCCCGGTCAGTATAACACAGACACCTGTCCGTTACCTGCTGATGTCGGTCACACAGGTTCCCTTATCCCTCTTGTTCTCAGAGGTATCCGTAAACATGGAACCAAAGTATAGTCTTTTCCTGAACAATACTTCTCACTGACCCCGGTCAGTATAACACACGGTTGTCAAGACCGTTACCTGTTGGATCGCCACACAGGTTCTCGGATTCCTTGTGTCCTCAGAGGCATCCGATAAATGTCCATTCACACACAGTCTTTTTCTGACCCCGGTCAGTATCACATGGTTTTCAAGACTGTTACCTGTTGGCCACGCAGGTTCCCGGATCCCTCTTACCGCAGAGGTATCCTGTAATCTCTTCTCTCTGACCCCGGTCAGTATCACATGGTTTTCAAGACCGTCCGCCCCTTTTGGCTCAGACTCGCCGGCACGGCTTCCCTAGGCTATGCGACGTCCGAGCCTGGAACATGGGAGCTCTGTCTGGGCTGACAGACACTCTCTCACATGTGCAACACACCTTCCTTAGATAGGTAACTGGGAGGGGTTACAGGCTATCACATGGCTAGTCACATGTTCATGCCCTCATCACAGGTCCTGCAGATTCACAACCACACACATATTTTCAGACAAAACTGGGTACAGTGAACCCCCTCACCACGGAGTGAGGCACATGGGTAGCCAGAGCCTCCCAACTCTCATAGCTACCCATAGTCCGGACCCAAATGTGAACAGCAACTACTTAAAAATATACGTACACTTAAGAAAAGCACTCCGGGCTACATCACAGGGAGCTACCATCCCTGTGACACATACCTTCCATTAACCACGCGACCACCAGTCACACCACACAGTAAATAATTTATTATAATTTTGTGGGGTGATTGTGTCACTACACGAGCGTCCCGTGTTTCTTGAGCTGTAATTACACTGTAGTGTTTTTTGCCTTTTACCTGTATATTTATCTGTCAATAAAATAATTTTCTTTTTAGTTTTGAATATAATATGGACTATATGATCGTTCTTTTGGTTTCTTGCTTCTTGTTAGTGTGAAACTAGCCTAAGGAAAGCACTGCCCCACTTGGTGAGCGCAGAGGCTGTGCCTATGAGGCTGGCGGAGTGCGCTAATCTACTGACCACTGGTGATGCTCGAGCATGGAGATGCTCGGTACACAAATCGAGCAGGTTAGACGGATTCGAGTACCGAGGTAATGAGAAACGCGCACTTCTCTGGAATACCCTGACACCTAGGTCGCTGATGGGAACAATGTCTGCATATTATGCCATTTTAGGGTACGTTCCCACGATCAGTGTTCAGGTTTTCACACAGCTGAATTTCTGCATGAATCCCACACATCGTCTCACTTGTGTGTTTCTCGCTTTGGTATGTTATTAGTTATGCACTCTGATTCACCAACTTATTGCCCAAAATCTTGCCATGCAGGTCTGATGTAGTCCATGCTCCTCAACTGCTGTTCACAGGCATCGGGTAGTGATGTCAACACTCATCATCGTCACCTGGTGTGGCAGAGTGCAGTGAGACGCAGCTTCTCTGAGGGTTGTAGTCAGTACCCAAAGCCTATGACTGGTGGCCAGGTGCTGGCTGGCACTTTACAGCCTGGGGAGCAGTCACAATGCAGTGGCCCAACTCTGCCCTGCTTATATCTGGCTGAATTAAAGCAGCAGAGATACCAAGCTTTAAAGACAGGCTGGTACATAGATATGGGAACAGAACAGAGCTTGCTGCCTACATAGATACCGCTCTTGCCGCTTACACCTAAAGAACATCTCTAGAATCCGCCCTTTTCTCACTATGGAAACAACAAAAACCCTCACTGTTGCATTGATCCACTCTCGCCTGGATTACTGCAACGCTCTATTAATTGGCCTCCCCGTCACTCGACTATCCCCTCTCCAGTCCATACTTAATGCAGCCGCCAGGATCGTCCATCTGGGTAATCGGTACTCGGACGCGTCCGCTCTTCGCCAGTCCTTACATTGGCTGCCCATTCATTATAGGATCCAATTCAAAGTACTTGTTCTCACCCACAAAGCTCTCCACAGTGCAGCACCCCCTTACATCTCTTCTCTCATTTCTGTCTATCGGCCTAGCCGATCACTGCGCTCTGCAAACGACTTTCGACTAACCTCTGCACTAATCCGTACCTCCCGACTCCAAGACTTCTCCCGTGCTGCTCCTATCCTCTGGAATGCTCTACCCCAAGAAATCAGGACTATCCACAATTTGCATAGTTTTAGGCGCTCCCTCAAAACACACCTGTTCAGAGCGGCCTATCACATTCACTAATCAAAGTCATTCTCTGTGTAAGTGTGCGTGTGTAGCCCATTCACTATTTCCATCCATCCTTCACTCCCTCAAGATGGCTGGACCTTCATTGTAAATACACCATTGTAAATACACACCTGTACTCTGTATCTCCCTCACCTCATTGTAGATTGTAAGCTCTCACGAGCAGGGTCGTCTTATTTCGTCTTATTTTGCTTTAATTATTGTATTGTTAGCGTTGTTACTTATGACTTGTGTTTTGAAACTGTTAAACTGTAAAGCGCTGCGGAATATGTTGGTGCTATATAAATAAAGATTATTATTATTATTATTATTATTTATTACTGTAAAGCCCCCTTCACACATAGCGAGATCGCTAGTGATATCGCAAAAGTGTCACCGATTTTGTGACGCAACAGCGATATCGCTAGCGATATCGCTACATGTGACACGTACCTGCCACCCGGCCCCCCGCTGGATATGGCTGATCGCGCGCGAACGTCCAGGCCCATTTTCTTCTCCCTGGGGTCCCGCTGGCGCCGACTATGGACGCAGGCGGAAGTCGTCATCATCGCTGCGTCTGACAGGAAAGTAACGACCGCCGATGGGCTGCTGCATCGTTGGCGAGATCTGCCTGTTTGGCAGCTCACTAGCGACCATTTAGCGATGCACCAGCGATCCTGACTGGGTCGTATCTTTGTCGGGATAGCTGGTGCATCGGTAAATGTAACTGGACCTTAACAGAAGCAAGCTGACTACATAGACACAAGAACGGAACCAAGATTACTACGTAGATGAGGGAATTGAAAGGAGTTTACTACAGAGATGTGGGAGCAGAACCGAACTTACTACAGTTATAAGGAAGCAGAACCGAGCTTACTACAGAGAAAAGGGAACAGAACAGAGCTTGCTGCAGAGGTAAGAGCGCAAGACAGAGCTTACTACAGAAATAAGGGAGCAGAACTGAGCTTACTACAGAGATAAGGGAGCAAAACTGAGCTTACTATAGAGCTATGGGAGCAAAACCGAGCTTACTAGAGAGATATGAGAGCAGAACTGAGCTTACTACAGAGATATGGGAACAGAGCTGAGATTACTACAGAGATATGGAAACTGAAAGGAGCTTACTACAGAGATGTGGGAGCAGAACCGAGGTTACTAGAGATATGGGAGCAGAACACAGCTTACTACAGAGTTATGGGACCAGAACAGAGCTTACTACAGAGATATGGGAGAAGAATCACACTTAGTACAGAAATATGGGAACTGAAAGGAGCTTACTACAAAGATAAGGGAGCTAAACCGAATTTACTAGTGATATAAGGAAGCAGAACTGAGCTTACTAGAGATATATGAGAGCAGAACAGAGCTTACTAGAGATATGGGAGCAGAACCAAGCTTACTACAGAGTTAAGAGGGCAGAACCAAGCTTACTGAAGAGACATACAACGAGAACCGAGATTACCACAGAGATATCAGACCATAACTGAGATTACTACGGAAATAAGGGATCAGAACCAAGCTTACTAGAGAAATATGGGCGCAGAATTGAGCTTAGTACAGAAATATAGGCACTGAAAGAGGCTTACTACAGAGATATGGGAGCAGAACGGAGCTTGCTACAGAGATATGGGAGCAGAACGGAGCTTACTACAGAGATATCAGACCAGAACCAAGCATGCTGCAGAGATAAGGGAGCTGAACTAAGTTTACTACAGAGATATAAGACCAGAACCGAACTTACTACGGAAATAAGGGAGCAGAACCGAGCTTACTGCGAAGATAAGGGAGCAGAACCGAGCTTACTGCAGAGACAAGGGAGCAGAATCGAGCTTACTGCGAAGATAAGGGAGCAGAACCGAGCTTACTGCAGAGACAAGAGAGCAGAATCGAGCTTACTGCAGAGACAAGGGAGCAGGACCGAGCTTACTGCAGAGACAAGGGAGCAGAACCGAGCTTACTGCAGAGACAAGGGAGCAGAACCGAGCTTACTGCAGAGACAAGGGAGCAGAACCGAGCTTACTGCAGAGACAAGGGAGCAGAACCGAGCTTACTGCAGAGACAAGGGAGCAGAACCGAGCTTACGGCAGAGACAAGGGAGCAGAACCGAGCTTACGGCAGAGACAAGGGAGCAGAACCGAGCTTACGGCAGAGACAAGGGAGCAGAACCGAGCTTACGGCAGAGACAAGGGAGCAGAACCGAGCTTACGGCAGAGACAAGGGAGCAGAACCGAGCTTACGGCAGAGACAAGGGAGCAGAACCGAGCTTACGGCAGAGACAAGGGAGCAGAAACGAGCTTACTGCAGAGACAAGGGAGCATAATCAGGCATATTGCAGAGATAAGGGAGCAGAACAGAGCTTACTGCAGAGATAAGGCAGCAGAGCAGAGCTTGCTAATTCTACTACATAGATACGGGAACAATACCAAGCTTACGGCATACATATGGTACCAGAATCTATATTACTACATCAATACAGTACCAGAACTAAGCTTACTGCTTAGATATGGTACCATAACTGAGCTTACCTACAAACATGCAACTGCAGAAACATGGACATGTAAACACACAGTACGGCAGGGGCGTTGCTAGAGTGATAAAAGATCGGGTCCAAGTCCCAAAGTGCATGTTTCCCCATATGACCCCCATAGCCATTTAAAATAGCATCTGTACATATATAATTACAGTATAGCACTGTTGCTAACCAACAACACACAATGCAAAGACCAATATTATAAAACTAACTAGTATAAAAGACCAAAACAATACGGCTACACAATGTCCACTACCATCACCACTACACAGCGAATACATATGACCATTACTTCTACATAGCAAAACTCTATACAAAGACCAATGATACCACCATACACCTTCTATATAATTATTGAAACACCTTAAGCTGTTACTAAATAAAACACTATCAAAAAGAGCAATATTACCACCTTACAGTAACCGTATATTGGTAGATTCCAGTCCCGCAGAACATACACGTGATTAGAGTACAGTTATATATACTAACTTACATAGGACGTTCTTTCGGGTCATTCGCTTTCCCAGTCTTTTCCATCTGGCCCAGACCTCCATTACCACTTCTCCAGCCACAGCTTGTCTGCACAAATCACAACAAAAACACATTTCCAGCAACGTCACCATCTATTTCCAACCTACAAAAACTCCGCACTCTGCATGCACTTGGGTGTGGAACACTGACCCCAATTTTTAGAAAATTATGCCATTACTAGGATTACTCCCTCCCCCAAAAATGAAAGTGTTCCAAAGAAAGTAATAATGACCCTACTGTGCAAAGGCCTGTATTCTATATAATATCCCAAGTGCCCCCTTCCGGCAAGAAATACCCTTGAGTGTCCACTTAACGTTAATAATACCTACTGTGATGGTGTGATATGTTATGTGGATATCATTTTTTATATATTCCTATTTTTCTATTTGTTATTTTCATAGTGTTTTTCTTATTACATTGTAAGTCTACAGCCTCACTATATCTGTCTCTTGATGACCCCCTGTAGTGCATTAATCCCTAAGGCCCTTTGTTCTCCTCTGGGAGGCCTGGAAACCGCCCCAACTTGTTTTGACTAACCCTGGACAAGGAAGGGGGTGGGGAGAACAGCAGCTGGACAAGTCAGTTCCAGTGTGGACAGGATCGTGTACAGATAGCACTTCAGAGAGAGAAGGACCCATTTTATCCTCTGGTGCTAGAGTTTTGGAATCTCGTTTCCCTGGACATTTTATCCTGATACTGGACTGCATTCTTATTCTGGACTATCTTATCCTTTGTGTGATGGACTGAATATGGACCTTTTCGTATTTTGCCTGAATAAAGGTCTTGGAATTGTTCACTCTTCGATTGCTCTGTTGATTGTGTGATAACAGAGAAGGACCCCGTGACACCTACCAACAAAAATAATTAAATAATGGAACCTGAGTGCCCCTATAAAAGCTAATATTGTCCCCATTTATAACAAATAATGTCCTTTCAGTGCCCACACAGCTCTGTATATACAGAATGATGGTCCTACAGCCCCCAATACAAAATATGATGGTCCCCAAAGCCCTTTATTATACACTAGCTGAAGAGCCCGGCGTTGCCCTGGCATAGTAACTAACTACGGTTAGTTATAACAAACTATAATGATTATATATATATATATATATATATATATATATATCTCTATCTATATATATATATATATATATATATATATATATATATATATCTCTAATATATAAAGCTCAAGTGTGTGTATGTGTGTGTGTATGTCCGGGATTGGCATCCGTACCGTCGCAGCTACAGCCACAAAATTTGGCACAGTCACACGTCTGGACCCCGAGAGTGTCCTAGGCTATGTTGTGAGGCAAAATTTTAACCCCGCGCGTTCCAATTCACCAAACAATTTTGCCCCTATCTACATAATGGGTAAAAAGTGTGTGTGTATCAAGCCCCGCCCCCTCATTATGATGTCATAATGTTTTCCATGGCGACGCTGATGTCATCATAGATTGCAAGCCCCGCCACTCATTATGATGTCATAATTGTTGACTATGGGATGGAGGATGTGTGATGGGTATAAGGGCACTGGACTATGGGATGGAGGATATGTATGACGGGTATCATCCCGTCAGAGTGACCGGACTACTACCCCTAATATCCCACATCATCCCATTAGCCAGAGCCACTAGACTACTACCCCTAATATCCCACATCATCCTGCCAGCCAGAGCCACCAGACTACTACCACTAATATCCCACATCCCGTCAGAGCCACCGGACTACTACCCCTAATATCCCACATCATTCCGTCAGAGCCACCGGACTACTACCCATAATATCCCACATTATCCAGTCAGCCAGAGCCACCGGACTACTACCCCTAATATTCCACATCATCCCGTCAGCCAGAGCCACCGGACTACTACCCCTTATATCCCACATCATCCCATCAGCCAGAGCCACTGGACTACTACCCCTAAATTCCCACATCATACCGTCAGAACCAGAGCGCTGAGTGGAACGGTCATAACTTCCATACCTTGGCTCCCCTTAACCCCTTAACGACCGCCGATACGCCTTTTAACGGCGGTAATTAAGGGTACTTAAACCACAGCGCCGTTAATTCACGGCGCTGTGATTTAAGTGAATAGCGCCCCCCAGTGTCGGATTTTCTCCGGGGTCTCGGCTGCCAGGGGTAGCCGAGACCCCAGAGAACATGAATCGGTCGGTTTTTACCGACCCCCGCTTTTGCGATCGCCGTTATTAACCCTATAACGGCGACCGCAAAAAAAAAAAAAGCCGCGATTTTACATTTAATTTCTCTTTCCTCTGATGTGATCGCACATCAGAGGATAGAGAAATAGGGTCCCCGATCCCCCCCGGTCCCCTCCCGGTACCTCTCCCTTGTCCTCCGTCCCCTCCCGGTGGTCCCGCGCCCGCCGGCGTCATCCGATGGGCGCCGCCATCTTGAAAATGCCGGGAATCTGCTGGCTCCGGCTGGCAGATTCCATTCATTATTTTGATCACTATGATAAACGATCATAGTGATCAAAATAATAAAAATAGTACATAACCCCCCCGTTTATCACCCCCTTATATAGGTACACATAATGAAATAAAAAAAATATTTTTTTTTTCAGTTTTCCATAAGGGTTAGGTTAGGGTTAGGCTAGGGTTAGGCTAGGGTTAGGGTTAGGCTAGGGTTAGGCTAGGGTTAGGCTAGGGTTAGGGTTAGGCTAGGGTTAAGGGTTAGTGTTGGGCTAGGGTTAGGGTTGGGCTAGGGTTAAGGGTTAGGGTTGGGCTAGGGTTAGGGTTGGGCTAGGGTTAAGGGTTGGGTTAGGGTTGGGCTAGGGTTAGGGCGAACTAGGATTAGGGTTAGAATTAGGATTAGGGTTGGGATTAGGGTTAGGGGTGTGTTGGGGTTAGGGTTGGAGTAAGAATTGAGGGGTTTCCACTATTTACCAACTTTGGGGGTCTAAAAATTGGGGTCTAAAAAATCACTTTTGTGGAAATAAAAAAGACTTTATTTTCACGGCTCTGCGTTTATAAACTTCTGTGACGCGCTTGGGGGTTCAAGTGCTCACCACACATCTAGATAAGTTCCTTCATGGGTCTAGTTTCCAAAATGGGGTCACTTGTGGGGGGTTTCCACTGTTTAGGCCCATCAGGGGCTCTGCAAACGCAACATGATGCCCGCAGACCATTCCATCAAAGTCTGCATTCCAAAATGGCACTCCTTCCCTTCAGAGCTCTCCCATGTGCCCAAACAGTGGTTCCCCCCCACATATGGGGTATCAGTGTACTCACGACAAATCGCATAATAACTGTGGGGGTATGATTTCTCCTGTTACCCTTGTAAAAATAAAAATTTGGGCGCGAAAAGATCATTTTTGTGGAAAAAAAATGGATTTCTTATTTTCACGGCTCTACGTTATAAACTTCTGTGAAGCACTTGAAGGTTCAAAGTGCTCACCACACATCTAGATAAGTTCCTTCATGGGTCTAGTTTCCAAAATGGGGTCACTTGTTGGAGTTTTCCACTGTTTAGGCACATTAAGGGCTCTCCGAACGCAACATGGCATCCGATCTTAATTCTAGCCAATTCTGCGTTGAAAAAGTCAAACGGTGCTCCATCCCTTGCGAGCTCTGCCGTGTGCTGAAAAAGGGGTTTACCCCCACATATGGGATATAGGCATATTCAGGAGAAATTGTACAACAAATTTTGTGGTTGATTTTCTCTTTTAACACTTGTGAAAATAAAAAAAATTGGTTCTGAAGTAATTTTTTTCCAAAAAAAAGTTAAATGTTAATTTTTTCCATCCACATTGCTTTCGTTCCTGTGAAGCACTTAAAGGGTTAATAAACTTCTTGAATGTGGTTTTGAGCACCTTGAGGGGTCTAGTTTTTAGAATGGTGCCACTTTTGGGTATTTTCTGTCATGTACACCCCTCAAAATGACTTTAAATATGATGTGGTCCCTAAAAAAAAAAATGGCTTTGTAAATTTTGTTGTAAAAATGAGAAATCGCTGGTCAACTTTTAACCCTTATAACTTCCTAACAAAAAAAAATTTTGCTTCCAAAATTGTGCTGATGTAAAGTAGACATGTGGGAAATGTTGTTTATTAAGAAATTAATGTGACACATCTCTCTGATTTAAGGGCATAAAAATTTAAAGTTTTAAAATTGCAAAATTTTAACATTTTTTGCCATATTTCTGTTTTTTTCATAAATAAACACAAGACTTATCAAAGAAATTTTACCACTAACATGAAGTACAATATGTCACGAAAAAACAATCTCAGAATCAGCAGGATCCATTAAAGCGTTCCAGAGTTATAACCTCATAAAGGGACAGTGGTCAGAATTGTAAAAATTGGCCTGGTCATTAAGCTGCAAACTGGCCCTGTCGCTAAGAGGTTAAGAGAAGCCTGGCGTCAGAACCAGAGCGCTGAGTGGATTTGCCCTGACTTGCATACCAGTGATCCCTTTAATAGAAGCCTGGGGTCAGAATCAGAGCGCAGAGTGGAATTACCCTAACTTCCATACCGGGGATCCCTTTAAGAGAGCCTGGGATCAGAACCAGAACGCTGAGTGGAATTGCCCTGACTTCCTTACCAATAATCCCTTTAAGAGGGAAGATGTGCCTATGGGATGGAGGATGTGTGATGGGTGTTTGGGCACGGGAGGAGGTGATTCATTTCTGTCATGTGCTCTCTGCTCCTTTCTGGGGGACAGACAATGGCTGGGAGCTTATGTTCCTGGGGATGCCAGATTTCTCCCATTCGGTCAGTGTCTGCTGAGGCGTTGTGGAGTGTGAAAACTGTTGCTCATAGCAACCTATCACAGCTCAGCTTCTTTTAAACAGCTCTGGTGAAATGAAAGATGCTTAGTGATTGGTTGCTATTCAATTTTATATATAGAGATTGAGGACCCCAGAGCTCCCTATATATAGTAAAATGGCTACATAGCCCCTATATACAATATGATGTCCCCACTGCCTCCTATATATAGTATGATCGTCATCACTGCCCCCTGTATACAGCTCTGGCAAAAATTAAGGGACCACTGCAAAATTTTTCAGTCTGTTTTTTCTCTCTATAGGTATATCTATCTATATACAGTATATATAAAGCTGAGTGTATGTGTGTGTATCAAACCCTGCCCCGCATTATGATGTCATAATGGTTGCCATGGCAAAGATGACGTAATAATGGGTATATGGCCACAGAACTATGAGATGGAGGATGTGTGATGGGTATATGGGCAATGGACTATGGTATGACGGATATGTATGATGAGTATATGGGCACAGGACTATGGGATGGCGGATATGTATGATGGGTATATGGGCACGGGACTATGGGATGGCGGATATGTATGATGGGTATATGGGCACGGGACTATGGGATGGCGGATATGTATGATGGGTATATGGGCACTGGGTATATGGGCACTGGATATGTATTATGGGTATATGGGCACGGGACTATGGGATGGAGGATATGTATGATGGGTATATGGTATGGATGATAATCATAATTTGTTATAACTAACCACAGTGTGTGTATCGACGATGATGTCATAATAGGTTGCCATGGTGACGGTGGTAACTATGGTGTCATAATAGGTTGCCATAGCAACGATGATGTCATAAAGGTTGCCATGATGATGTCATAATGGTTGCCATGGTGACGATGATGTCATAGGTTGTCATGGTGACGATGACAGAATGGTTGCAACCTATTATGACATTATAGTTACCATGGCTCGGGACTATGGGATGGAGGATATGTATGATGAGTATATGGGCACAGGACTATGGGATGAAGGCTGGGTATATGTGCACTGGACTGTGGAATGGAGGATACTCATAATTTGTTATAACTAACCACAGTTAGTTACTATGCCCGGGCAATGCTGGGCTCATCAGCTAGTTTTTGAATAAAATGTAAATTGCTCTTTTATTCTACTGTATAAACTACTGACAACATGTCTTTGAATTTCCACTTTGGGGGTCTAGGGTCTCTTTAGGCTCAGGGGTGATTTATGTATATTGCTAGGGGTTCCCTTAGTATCCGGGTAGAGGGATCCCCTAGTGGCTGCAGGGTTTATCAAGGCCCCTAGGGACAGTCCACGTTGAGCAGGGGCGCTAAATACGTCCCACCTAGGGTGCCAACCTCCGCTGCCAGGAAGGAGTGAACCTAGGTAACATATTAGGGACTCCTAGGTAAACCTCCATTTTTAGCGTTATTTTGGGGTGAAGGTTTGTGTGCAGTTTGGTTTTTTTTTTTATTGTTTTGGTGTTTTAACTGTTTATGGTTTTTTAACCAATAAAGAACATTTTAATGGGGATTTTTTTCATGATTTCTCTTTTGTTACCATTTGTATGATCAGTCTTTGATTTGTCATCAGTTTTCCTCCTGCGGCCATGTCCAGGAAGGTTGGCTACAGTCGCATGGAGCTTAAATGTCTGAATAATATGTGCAACTGTAGTCAACTGAACATCAAGCAGCTTGGAGATGGTCTTATAACTTTTACGTTTAATATGTTTGTCTATAATTTTCTTTCTAATCTCCTGAGACATCTCTTTCCTTCGCTTCCTCTGGTCTATGTTGAATGTGATACACACCATGTCACCAAACAGCACAGTGAGTATCTGTAGCCCTCTATACAGGCCCACTCACTGATTCCAAGATTGTAGACACCTGTGATGCTAATTATTGGAAATACCTTGATTTAAAATGTCCCTTTTGTCACATTATTTTCAGGGGTACCATCATTTCTGTCCAGGCCTATTTCATGAGTTTTTTTTTTGTTTTTTTTTAATTCTTTGGAAGCGTGGTTGAAAAGCAATGTCTGACTTTCATTTGTTCATTTTCATAGATTTTTGCGTTATTACTTTTATCAGATTCAAGTTATTTCTGTGACCATTATGGGTTTTTCTGTCATTAAACGAGGGGTAACAACAATTTTGACCACGTGTGTAAATCATTCATTGTATGAAAACAACTGCACACAGCCTAATAAGTGACACTCATTGCTGAAATCTGTGCCTCAGCTCTTACCGCATGCTGTCCTCAGATAACACAGCAAAAACACAACAGATTTCTTTTAACCCCTTTCCAAAAGTCAGGCGTAATAGTACGCCGACATCGGACTCCCTCCCTTTGATGTGGGCTCCGGCAAAGAGCCCACATCTTTCCCGCGTCATCTCAGCTGTTTTGAACAGCTGACATGTGGTCGAAATAGCAGTCGGTGGAATGGCGATCCACCCGCATCTATGAACCTGTTAAAAGCCGCTGTCAAACGCTGGCAGCAGCAATCTAACTTGCGGTTCCGGCCATCGGGCCGGAAACCCGCCAACCGTGACCCCTGTCACGTGATCGCGGGTCACCGGTTAGTTGGCATGACACCCAGAGATCTCCTGGAGACCTCTATGGTTGTCGGTGTTGGCTTGCTGTGAGCACCATCCGGTAGTCGGAGCTCATAGCAAGTGAGTAAATCTGCTATATAGGGGCGATCTGATCATCGTCTCTATGTAGCAGATCCGATCAGGTTGTGGCAGTTTCTAGTCTCCCATGGAAACTATTGAAGCATGCCAAAAGTAGAAAAAAGTTTTTTAAAAAAAGTTCAAATCACCCCCCTTTGGCCCCATTCAAAATAAAACAATAAAAAAATCAAACATACACATAATTGGTATCGCCACATTCAGAATTGCCTGATCTATCAATAAAAAAAAGGATTAACCTGATCCCTAAACGGCGTAACGAGAAAAAAAGTAAAAACGCCAGAATTACATTTTTTCAGTTGCTGTGACATTGCGTTAAAATGCCGTAACGGGCGATCAAAAGATCGTATCTGCACCAAAATGGTATCATTAAAAACGGCAGCTCAGCACGCAAAAAATAAGCCCACACCCAACCCCAGATCACGAAAAATTGAGACTAGAGTTGAGCGAAACGGGTTGGTCAAATTAAAAAACCGCCAACTTTAACTAAAGTCAGGTTTCGCCGATCGAAACCCGACCATAGCGTGAGGTCGGCCATGAGGTCGCCGAGCGCGAAAGTCGCATTTCTAATAATGCTTTCAGCGCCATTTCTCAGCCAATAAAGGTGGACACACACTGTGGGCAACGCGATGACATGGGCAGCGGCCACCACCATCTTAGAGAAGGGCATTGAAGTGATTGGCTGGCTTTGTGTGGCATCACAGTGGGTATAAAAGGCTGTGACCGCCATCTTACTTCTGCCGATCTTAGAATAGGGAGAGGTGCTGCTGCTGATTCTGAATAGGGAGAGCGTTAGGCAGGGAAGAAGAAAAAAAAATTGCTTCTGCTGATAGCGCTTTTCACTGTACAGTTAGTGTGCAGTGAAAGGGGAGGATTTTTGTTGTGTGCAGCAGCGCTGGTGGTGATTAGGCTGCCTTTTAAGGCTACCTGATAGCTACATTGCTGTGTGCACACTGCTGTTCAAACTGCTTTTTTTGAAAGCACTCCAACTTTTATTATTTTGTTCTGGTGAGATACCGAGCGTTCTTTTTTTCACACACCGTATAGCGGTGTACGCTCCTCACACACTACCGTGTACCGGCTGGTATCACGGACAAATAGAAGCTATCTGGGTGTGACTCTGGAAAAACAAGCCGAGGAGATTTTTCCAGACCTACACCTTATAGAGCTGTCCGCTTTTCAAACAGTTTCGTATATCTGCTGTTTGATCACGGTCAAAACTAGACAGAGACAGCGTGTGTCAGTCTGTATACAAATAGATGGAGATTGACAATTTTCCATACTGACACCTTTTAGAGCTGTCCAATTCTCAAACGGTATTGTATATCTGCCGTTCGCATTACAGTCACATCTATACAGAGTCAGCGTGTGTGTGTGACACTCCGTAAATACATATACAGAGATTGTTAGTTACACCAAAAACGCATACCGCTGTACACTTCTGATACAGTTCCGTATATCTGCTTGTTTGATTACGGTCAAATACATACTGGGAGAGCGTCTGTGACTAACAAAATATATACGTAGATTTAAATTTTTAATACGCCTTACACAGCTGGACGCTCCTCATACAGTACCATCTCTCTGCTGGTATTTTTGGTACATTTACCCAAACATGAGGAAGTATGGTGGAAGAGTCCGCGGACGTTGGCAGGCGGGCGCAGGTGGTACTGATGGTGCATCGGCTGGTTCTGGCAAAAGCACAATAGCAGCTAAGGCAGGAGGTGTTGAGCCTACGTCATCATCTGGCTCAAGAAGGCCTGTAAGGTTCCCTTTTCTTGGAGTAGGAAAACCGCTTTTAAAGTCGGAGCATCAGGAACAGGTTTTGGCGTACATTGCCGAAACAGCCACCAGCTCTATTGCCTCCTCTTCTGAACGTTTGAAACCTGCAAGCACAGAGTCGTCAGTGCAGGGTTCTGGTCAGGAAAAACACCTTTCCTTGTGTCCTTCACCCCCACCAAAAGTTATGGATGCGGCAGCCCACACTTCAGATTACTCTATGGAGCTCTTTTCACATACCATGTTTGGGTTATCCAGTCACATCCTGAATTCCCCAGTCCAAGATGAATCTGACATGGAATGCACTGATGCACAGCCACTGCTAGATGATTCTGCTGGTACATTGACCCTGAGCACTACATTGCCCTCGCAGTCTACTGAGCCAGAATCTGACCCTGATGAAACTCCATTGCCCCTTCCCGCATACTATACCACCTTACACGGTGATACAGAGGAAGGTAAAGAGGAAGGTGCAGATGACTTTGAAGAGGTGATGGATGACCCAGTTCTTGACCCGGATTGGCATCCATTGGGGGAGGAGGGTGGCGCTGGCAATAGTTCAGATAAGGAGAAGGATCCGCAGCAGGCATTGACATCGCAGCAGCGGTTTTCTGGCAGGCATGTAGCTGTCCAAAAACGTGGACCAAAAACAGCTTGGCCAGACGGTCAACTTAGCACAGCGTGCAAGGCCAGAAAATTTATACCATAGTAGGAAGAGTGCAGTGTGGCACTTTTTTGTCCAAAATCCTACTGATGAGGCAAAGGTTACCTGTAAGAAGTGCGGAAGGACATTTAGCCGAGGTAAACAACTCAGAAATTTGAGTACCAGTTGCATGCTTAGACATTTAATCAACATGCACTTGCAACTGTGGACGGACTACAAAACCTCAGGTACCACATGTGCACCTGCTGCGACTGAAGGTAGCCAGCAACGCTCCATCGCTTCCCCCACTGTAAGACCACCGCCACCGTTAAGCACACCACCAGCACTGAATGTGGAGGTGTTGTCGCAAGGCCAAAGCAGTCAGGGAATCACAATGGTTTTGCAACACTAAACTGAATCTAGGTCATCACCACCAATACCATCACCAACCTCCTCTCACTCTGTCCGGTCCACCGCTACTTCCCCCATATGCAGCTCTCCAGTCCAGCTCACCCTACCAGACACTCTGAGAAGGACAAGAAAGTACTCATCCTCTCATCCGCGTACACTGTGTTTGAACGCCTACATTACCAAACTAATCTCATTAGAGATAATGCCCTACCATTTGGTTGAAAGCGAAGCTTTCCACGAGCTCATGGCCTACGCTGTCCCACGCTATGACCTACCCAGTCGGCACTTCTTTTCTCAAAAAGCCATCCCTGCCCTCCACCGGCATGTGAAAGACCGCATTGTCCATGCACTGAAACAGTCAGTGAGTGGAAAGATGCACCTCACAACAGATGCATGGACCAGTAGGCTTGGCCAGGGCCGTTACGTGTCCATCACTGCGCACTGGGTTAATGTGGTGGATGCAGGCTCCACAGGGGACAGCGGCGGTGGAACAGTGCTGCCTAGCCCACGGTATAGGAAACAGTTGGCTGTAGGCTTTTAACCCTCCTCCTCCATAAGCGAAAGCTTGTCCACAGAGTGCAGTCGCACGAGCACTCCATCCGCAGCTGGCAGTGTTGCACACGAGGTGTCCCACTATCGGACAGCTAGTGGTAAGCATCAGCAGGCTGCGTTAAAGATGATATCTTTGGGCGACAACAGACCACGGAGGTACTGGCCGACTACTTGCAGCGACAAACTGAGTCATGGCTGGGCAGTCTACATCTTGAGGCAAGCAAAGTAGTCAGTGATAACGGCCGTAATTTTGTGGCAGCCATAGCCCGTGCAAAACACACACATACCTTGCCTGGCTCACACTTTGAACCTGGTGGTGCAGTGCTTACTTAATAATTATCCGGAGTTAACATCACTGCTCCATAAGGTGCGAAGACTGTGCTAGCACATCCGTCGCTCAGCCGTACACCAGTCGTATGCAGAAGCTGCAGCGATTGCTCCACCTCCCCAAGCACCGCCTAATCATAGATGTTGCAACAAGGTGGAACTCTACCCTGCACATGGTTGAGAGGCTGTGCAAACAGAGGCAGGCTGTAATGTATTTGTGGGAGGATACATGGGCAGGCAGTTTGAGGGAAGACATGGAATTGTCGGGTGTGCAGTGGTCAAAGCTGAAAGACCTGTAAAGTTCTTCAGCGTTTTGAGGAATGCACACGGCTGGTAAGCGCAGATGACGCCATCATAAGCATGAGCATCCCACTAGTGCGTCTGCTCATGCAAAGTTTGACGCACATTAAGGATCTGGCGTCTGCAGCAGAGGAGGAGGGAAGCCTTGCTGACTTTCAGCCATTGTCTGGTCAGGGAACTGTCCTGGACGAGGTGGATGAAGAAGAGGGGGATGATTATTTTGGGCAGGAGGATGCTTTGTGTGTGACTGTAGGGATGTGGATTTGCCAGAAAGTGCTCCTCCACCCAGCAGTGGCAGTGCATTATAGACACCTGGAACATTGGCCCACATGTGCGATTATGCCTTGCGGATCCTAAAAAGGGACCCCCGCATTGCCAAAATGATGAAGGATGACGACTACTGGCTGGCCAGCATCCGCGATCCGCGCTACAAAGGCAAATTATACAACATCATGCCACAGGAGAACCTAGAGATAATATTGGCTAACAAACAAGCAACTCTGGTAAACCATTTGTTTGAGGCTTTCCCAGCACACAGCAGCGGTGCTGGTTCTCCCACGAGCCGTAGTGGGCACAATGGAAGAGGTGTTCGTGGTGCAGACAGCCGAAGTGGCGTTGGAGACGGGTTTAATGACCATGTTGTGGAATGATTTCTCAAGTACCGCTCACACCGCTGCATCGATTAAAAGTGACAGGAGACAGCAGTTGTCAACTATGGTTACAAACTACTCCCATATCGATGTTCTCCCTCACAGGTCATTCCCCTTTGACTATTGAGCCTCTTAATGGGATACCTGGCCTGAATTGGCACACTATGCCTTACAGGAGCTCGCTTGCCCTGCTGCTAGTGTGTTATCTGAAAGAGTCTTCAGTGCTGCTGGATTAATCCTGACAGAAAAAAGGACCCGTCTGTCGACCCAAAATGTTGATGATCTAACCTTCATTAAAATGAACCATGCATGGGTTTCAAAGGATTTTGTCCCTTCCCCTGATGACACATAGGTTGCCAGAAAATAGCCTCGCTTTTGTCCTCTTCCTCGGACTTGCCCAATTACGCCATTTGCAGCAGCTGAATGTCCAGCCTACACATCAAGATATGCCATTATTTAACCCCCCAAGGGCTGGGGTCAACACCTGGCGCACCCGGGCAGGTGCCATTGCTCTGAACAGGTGGATGGGCCCACTGATGGCCGACGGCACTGGCACAGGGCCCCTCATAGTACATTACAGTGTCTCTGACGGTGGGGGGGCCCACTTGCCGTCAGACACGCCAGCGTACCATGAGGGGCCCTGTGCCAGTACTGTCGACCACGAATGTGCCCCCCCCCCGCTTGGTCATGGCCACAGCACTTGCAAGTTGCAATACTTAACTCTCCCTGCTCCACCGCTGTGTAGTCTGGGCAGTTGAATCCTTCACAGGGACAGCCACTAAAAATTTGGTGCATTGATCGATGATGGTTAAGATGTAGCTATGGCCTGTCCTGCTGGCCTCTACCTTCAGATGATCAATGGCTACCATTTGTAATGGACGTCAACTTACAAGCGGATGCAGTGTTGCTTTATGATCACCTTTCACAGTTGTGATAGTTACAGACGTGTGACATTCCTGCCAGCATTTTTCAATGTCTCCTCTCATGCCAATCCAATAGAATCCCCTACGGCCTGTGGCTTCTGTCTTTTGCACTCCAAAATGACCAGACACATCATGATAGGCAGTGAGGACCATGTCTACATCTCTCCCTGTGATCACAATTTGATGGAGACGAGTAACGGTGATGTGATCCACGCTACTGCAATAAAGCAATCCTTTCTTCACAAAGAACCGTTTTCGCTGTCTCCACAGACACAGTAATTGAGGGTCTGCATCGCCTCTGCAACATCTACCGGGAGGTTTTCCCGCGATGAGTAATTCCCAAATTTCTGCTAACACTCAACTTTCCGTCTGTACTTGTATCCATGTAGTTTCCAGTAGCGGAGAGTCTGGACTGGCTTACTGAGATTGAAATATAAACGAAGATTTAAAAGTACCACAACACTGTATACTGTTGTACGCTTCGAATACCTTTCCCTTTTTCTTTTTAAATTCTGGTGTAATACATAGTGAGCCTGTGAGTGTCTGTGTCTGACTCCCGAAGTATAGACGGAAATTGACAATTACCCCTAGACTGGATACACCTGGTATGTGCTGATACAGTACCTTTGTTAAAAATTTGTTATTACGGTATCATCCATTGGGAGTGAGCGTGTGTGGTTTACGCCTTCTATATATACGGTGAATCGAAAATACCAATTTTTACCCTATACTCGATACAGCTTGTATCTTGTTATACAGTACCTTTGTTCGACACTTAGTATTACGGTCAAATCCATACTGAGTAAGCGTCTTAGAGTGACTACGGGACTATGTATACAGAGATTTCAATTGTACCCTATAATATATATACTTGCTATGTTGTTATCCAGTACCTTATTTGCAACGTTTTTTATTATGGTCAAACCCAGACTGAGTGAGCGTCTGAGGGTGACTCCGTAAATATATACCGATTATTTCAAATTTGGCCAACACTGTATACAGCTGTACGCTTCTGATACAGTAACCTTTTTTGCTATTTAGATTCTGGTGTAATCCATAATAAGCCTGTGAACGTCTGTTACTCCGGAAATATATTTGGAGATTTAAGATTACCCCAACACTGTATACAGCTGTACGCTTGTGTTACATTACCCATTTACAGCTTTTCATATTCTTGTGTAATCCATACTGGGCCTGACAGTGTTTTTGTCTGGCTCCTGAAATATATATGGAGATTCCTGTTTACACTATACTATATATACCTTGTATCTGGTGATACTGTACCCTTTTTCAACTTTTTATTTTGTGCACTCCATACTGAGCCTGTGAGCGTCTGTGTATGACTCATGAAATATACTGTTATCCGTAGACTCTATAGAGCTGTAAGCTTCTGATACAGTGCCATATATCTGCTGGTATTTTGGTTCCATTTTCCAAAACATGAGTAAGTATGGTGGAAGAGGACGTGGGCGTGGGGGGCCACCTGGTACTGATGGTGGTGTTGGTGCATCTGCTGGTAGTGCCAAAAACACAATAGCAGCTAAGGCAGGAGGTGTTGAGCCTGCGTCATGGTGTAGCTCTGGAAGGCCTGTAAGGCTCCGTTTTCTGGGAGTAGGTAGACTGCTGTTAAAGCCGGAGCATCAGGAACTGTTTTTGGCTTACATTGCTGAAACAGCCTCCAACTCTATCGCCTCCTCTTCTGAAGTTTAAAAAAATGCAAGCACTGAGTCGTCAGTGCAGGCTTCTGGTCAGGAGCAACCCCTTTCCTTGTGTCCTTCACCCACACTAAAAGTGAAGGATGCGGCAGCACACACTTCAGATTACTCCATGGAGCTCTTTTCACATACCATGCCTGGGTTAATTAAAAATGGGATCCATCATATACTGGAGCATTCCAAATGGGGGACATCAGACACTGGAGCAGCATTTACGGGGCTCATTATACACTGGAGCATTAGAAATGGAGCCCATTATATATTGAGCATTATTAAGGCCCATCATACACTGGACCATCATCCATGAGGCCCATCATATACTGGAGTATTCTAAATGGGGCAGATCAGACACTGGAGCAGCATCTATGGGGCACATTATACACTGGAGCATTACAAATGGGGCACATTATATATGGAGCATTATTTGGGCCCATAAGACACTGGAGCATCATCCATGGGGCCCATCATATACTGGAGCATTCTAAATGGGGCAGATCAGACACTGGAGCAGAATCTATGGGGCACATTATACACTGGAGCATTACAAATGGGGCCCATTATATATGGAGCATTATTTGAGCCCATAAGACACTGGAGCATCATCCATGGGGCCCATCATATACTGGAGCATTCTAAATGGGGCAGATCAGACACTGGAGCAGCATCTATGGGGCACATTATACACTGGAGCATTACAAATGGGGCCCATTATATATGGAGCATTATTTGGGCTCATAACACACTGGAGCATCGTCCATGGGGACCATCATATACTGTAGCATTATGTGGAGCTCATCATATACTGTATGGAACATTATATGTGACCAATTAGTCTGTGTGGAGAAATATATGGGGCTCATTATTCTGTATGGCGCACAATGTGGTGGCCATAAAACTGTATGGAGTAATATACTGTCCTTTTTTTGAGCTATTGTACAATTTAAAATAGATCAGTCATGTAAGCAGTGAAGTATTTGTCATTGTATTATACCTATATTTCTGTGCCGTATCGGAGCATCATGAGTTGTGGTATGTGTTAAAGGGGCGCACTGACACTCTTTGGCCCAGGGCACACGAAAACCTGGAGCCAGCCCTACCGCCCCACAACTTTAGCCAAATAACCCCCAGTTTTCAATGCGTAACTATTATTATGAAGTAAATTAAGGTTGACAAGCTTCAGTAATAAGAATTGATGTTTTTGGCATTGAAATGGGCACTGTAGGTGTGTTTACTGTCCTCCACTCCTTGCCGACTTTGCTTCCCCATTGACGTGCATTGGGTTTTGTGTTTCAGTCGGCCTCCGACTTTTCGATATAGAGGCCGATTTCGTTCGACCCGACTTTTTTGCGAAAGTCTGGTTTCATGAAACCCGACTTGACCCTAAAAAAAGCAAAGTCGCTCATCTCTAATTGAGATGCTACGGGTATCCGGAAACCAGCGGTTTTGTTTTTTTTTTAACAAAGTTTGGAGTTTTTCACCGCTTAGATAAAAAGTAACCTAGACATGTTTGGTGTCTATGAACTCTTAATGACCTGGAGAATCATAATGGCAGGTCAGTTTTAGCATTTAGTGAACCTAGTAAAAAAAGTCAAACAAAAAACAAGTGTGAGATTGCACTTTTTTGCAATTTCACCGCACTTGGATTTTTTTTTTCTCGTTTTCTAGTACACGACATGGTAAAACCATTGGTGTCGTTCAAAAGTACAAGCCCTCACACGGCCATATTGACAGAAAAATAAAAAAGCTATGGCTCTGAGAAGGGAAGCAGAAAAGCGAAAGCGCAAAACCAAAAAGAGCTCCGGTCGAGAAGGGGTTAATCAGTGCTTATTCATTACATTCTTTTCATTTCTCCAACCAAAGTAGTTACTAACACCAAGTTGGTTTCTATATTGTGACCTTTTTGTGGCTGTGTGTAAACTAGCCCGGTAACCTTTGAATTTGGGAATATACTACATATGATCCTGACAAACAACATTTTGGCGTCTGCCAGTTAGGTACAATCATTGGGATACATCCTGCAATTTACTTGACTCAGCTGCCCAAAAATAGGGTGCCCCTTATTTGCCAAAACAGGAAATTACTACTTACTAAAAAATCTTCTCCTTAGATCTGCTTGACAGCATGTAATACCATACTTTGGTGAGTCATGTCAGCCATGACATGACTGGATAGTAAGTGATAACTCTGAATTGTTCCCTCTAACCTTCTATTTTTAACCCCTTAGTGACAGAGCTAATTTGGTACTTAATGACTAAGCCAATTTTTACAATTCTGACCACTGTCGCTTTGAGGTTATAACTCTAGAATGCTTCAACGTATCCCACTGATTCTGAGATTATTTTTTCATGACATATTGTACTTCATGTTAGTGGTAACATTTCTTTGATCTAACTTGCATTATGAAAAAAATGTAAATTTGGCAAAAGCATAGCAATTTTCAAACTTAATTTTCATACCCTTAAATCAGAGAGTGGTGTCACACAAAATAATAAATAACATTTCCCACATGTCAGTTTTACATCAACACAATTTTGGAAACATTTTTTTTGTTAGAACGTTATAAGGGGGTTTTTTTAGGGACCACCTCACATTTGAAGTGAGTTTGGGGGGTGTCAGTATATCAGAAAATACCCAAAAGTTACACCATTCTAAAAACTGCACCCCTCAAGGTGTGCCAAACCACATTCAATAAGTTTAACCCTTCAGGTGAGAACTAAAGCAATGTGGAAGGGAAAAAACAAACCTTTTTACTTTTTTCAAAAAAAATTTACTGTAGAACCATTTTTTTTTTATTTTCACAAGGGTATCAGGAGAAAATAGACCACAAAATTTGTTTTGCAATTTATCCTGAGTACGCAAATGCACCGTATGTGTGGGAAAGCCACTGTTTGGGCGCATGGCAGGGCTCAGAAGGGAGGGAGCACCATTTGACTTTTTGAATGCAAAATTGGCTGGAATCAGTGGTGGCGCTATGTCAATTTTGAAGACCCCCCCCCCCCCGATGTACCTAAACAGTGGAACCCCCCAATTCTAACTCCAACCCTAACACATTCCTGATCCCAACCCTAACACGTTAGCCCCAACCCTAATGGAAAAATAGAAATAAATACATTTATTTTTTATTTTTACCTAACTAAGGGGGTGATAAAGTGGTGTTTGATTTACTATTTTTTTATTTTGATCACTGTTATAGGGTCTATCACAGTGATCAAATCACATTGATCAAGATGAACCAATAGGAAAAATTTCCTATTGTTGCTTGCCGACAGATCTCGGTGGACGCACTGCGCGTGCGCCTGCCATTTTCTTCCCGGAAGCAGACGCCGGTGGCAGGGGGACATCACGGCAGGATGCAGGGACAGTTGAGGATTGCGGACCCCCAATTCTCCTCCGATGTGGGATCACATCAGAGGAGAAATTAAATGGGAAATTGGACTTTTTTTTTTTTTTTTTTTTTTGGTCACTGGGGTCTGTAAAAACCAACCTGAATCATGTTCTCTGGGGCCTCAGCTACCCCCGGTTGCCAATACACTTGCCCGGTCACAATACACTTATTTCTCAACGCTGTTAAAAAGTCTTGCTTACGTACTGTATAAGTACCCTTAATTGCTGCCGTTAAAAGAAGTATCGGCGGTCATTAAGGGGTTAACCCCTTACCTACAATTGACGTAATATTCCGTCCATGTGACCATGGACCTAATTACCAGGAACGGAATATTACGTCATCGCGATCAGCGGCGCCCTCGTGGTGAGCGCCGCTGATCGCAGCCGAGTGTCAGCTAATTATCATAGCTGACACCCGGCGCAATGTGTCAGGGGCGGTCACGGACCGCCCCCGACACGTTAACCCCTTGCACACCGCGATCAAACACGATCGCGGTGTACCGGGGGTTAAAGGGAAGCATCGGCAGGGAGGGGGCTCCCTCCGTGCTTCCCTGAGCCCCCCACGGCAGCGCAATGTGCAGCGCTGCTGCGAGGGGCTCCTTTCCTGCAGGTCCCCGGATCCAATATGGCGACGGGGACCTTCGGGGGCCTGCAGGAAGCTGGCTTCCTCAGTGCCTGCAAAGCGCAGGCATGAGGAAGCCTGTGCAGTGCCTGTGACAGATCGCTGATCTGTCACAGTGATCTGTGATGTGACAGATCAGCGATCTGTCACAGGACAGTTATGTCCCCCCTGGGACAATGTAATAAAGTAAAAAAAAATAAAAAAAGTGTAAAAATAATTTTAAAAAAATCGCTAAATAAATTAAAAAAAAAAATATTCCCCAATAAATTCATTTTTTGGAAATAAAAAAAAACAAAACAATAAAAGTACACATATTTGGTATCGCCGCGTCCGCAACGACCCGCCCTATAAAACTGTCCCAATAGTTAACCCCTTAACCCCTTCACGACCCATGACGCCTACGTAGGCGTCATGAAAAGTCGTGCCCAAACGACCTATGACGCCTACGTAGGCGTCATGCTATAAATAGCCCCCCTGCGGGTCGGGTGACCGGGGTCACTGAAAGGTCACCCGACCCGCACACAAAGGACACTCTACAGTTAATCCCTGGGGGCGTGGCTTAGCCCCCACGTGCCTACGATCGCTCTGATTGGCTGTTAAAAGTGAAACAGCCAATCAGAGCAATTTGTAATATTTCACCAATGAAATTTGGTGAAATATTACAATCCAGCCATGGCCGATGCTGCAATAGCATCGGACATGGCTGGACACCGACCCCCGACCCCCCCACACACCGACTGGCGGGGCCGATCGGCCCCCGCCACCGATGGACGGCGGCGATCGTTCGCCGCCGTCATCATCTGCTCCCCCTCCCCTGTCTATCGCTCCCTCCCACCTTCCGATCCCCCCAGGACCTCCGATCGTGCTCCCGGTGTCCCGCCGTGGCTCCCGGCGTCCGGATCATGGGCGCCGCCATCTTGCAAAATGGCGGGCGCATGCGCAGTGCGCCTGCCATTGTCCAAGATGGCGGCGCCCATGAATTTGCCGGTTGCCCGTTCATTTTTCATTTTGATCACTGTGATACACTCTCACAGTGATCAAAATGAAAAAAAAAGTAAATACACCCCCCTTTTATCACACCCATAGCCAGGCGCAAATAATAAAATAAAAAAAATATTTTTTTTCCATTTAGGGTTCGAACTAGGGTTAGGGTTGAAATTAGGGTTAGGGTTGGAATAAGGGTTACAGATAGGGTTAGGGTTAGAAATAGGGTTAGGGCTAGAATTAGGGTTAGGGTTGTAATTAGGGTTAAAATTAGGGTTAAAATTAGGGTTAGGGCTAGAATTAGGGTTAGGGGTGGGTTGGGATTAGGGTTAGGCTTGTAGTTAGGGTTAGAGTTGGGATTAGGGTTAGGGGTGTGTTGGCATTAGGGCTGTGGTTAGGGTTATTATTAGGGTGGGATTAGGGTTAGGGGTGTGTTGGGGTTAGGGTTGGAGTTAGAATTGAGGGGTTTCCACTGTTTAGGCACATCACGGGGTCTCCGAGCGCGACATGGCGCCACGATTTATTCCAGCCAATTTTGCGTTCAAAATGTCAAACAGCACTCTCTCCATTCCGAGCCCCGACGTGTGCCCAAACAGTGGTTTACCCCCACATATGGGGTATCAGCGTACTCAGGAAAAATTGCACAACAACTTTGGGAGTCTAATTTCTCCTGTTACCCTTGGGAAAATAAAAAATTGGGGGCTAAAAAAATGATTTTTGTGAAAAAAAAATGATTTTTTTTGTTTTCACGGCTCTGAGTAATAAACTTCGGTGAAGCACTTGGGGGTTCAAAGTGCTCATCAAACATCTAGATAAGTTCCTTGGGGGGTCTAGTTTCCAAAATGGGGTCACTTGTGGGGGGTTTCCACTGTTTAGGCACATCAGGGGCTCTGCAAACGTAACATGACGCCCGCAGACCATTCCATCAAGTCGGTATTTCAAAACGTCACTACTTCCCTTCCGAGCCCCGATGTGTGCCCAAACAGTGGTCCCCCCCCACATATGGGGTACCAGCGTACTCAGGACAAACTGTACAACAACTTTTGGGGTCGAATTTATCCTGTTAACCTTGTGAAAATAAAAAATTGCGGGCTAAAAAATCATTTTTTGAGGAAAAAAATAATTTCTTATTTTCACGGTTCTGCGTTATAAACTTCTGTGAAGCACTTGGTTGTTCAAAGTGCTCACCACACATCTAGATAAGTTCCTTGGGGGTCTAGTTTCCAAAATGGGATCACTTGTGGGGGGTTTCCACTGTTTAGCCACATCAGGGGCTCTGCAAACGTAACATGACGCCCGCAGACCATTCCATCAAGTCGGTATTTCAAAACATCACTACTTCCCTTCTGAGCCCCGACGTGTGCCCAAACAGTGGTCCCTCCCCACATATTGGGTACCAGCGTACTCAGAACAAACTGGACAACAACTTTTGGGGTCCAATTTCTCCTGTTACTATTGTGAAAATAAAAAATAGCGGGCTAAAAAAATCATTTTTTGAGGAAAAATTTTTTTTTATTTTCACAGCTCTGCGTTTTCACAGCTCTGCGTTATACACTTCTGTAAAGCACCTGGGGGTTCAAAGTGCTCACTATGCATCTAGATAACTTCCTTAGGGGGTCTAGTTTCCAAAATGGGGTGATATGTGGGGGAGCTCCAAAGTGTAGGCAGACAGGGCCTCTCCAAACACGACATGGTGTCCGCTAACGATTGGAGCTAATTTTCCATTCAAAAAGTCAAATGGCGCTCCTTCCCTTCTGAGCCCTGCCGTGCGCCCAAACAGTGGTTCCCTCCCACATATGGGGTGCCACCGTACTCAGGACAAACTGAACAGCAACTTTAGGGGTCCAATTTATCCTGTTACCCTTGTGAAAATAAAAAATAGCGGGCTAAAAAATCATTTTTGAGGAAAAAAAATGATTTTTTATTTTCATGGCTCTGCGTTTATAAACTTCTGTGAAGCACTTGGGGGTTCAAAGTGCTCACTACACATCTAGATAAGCTCCGTGGGGGGTCTAGTTTCCAAAATGGGGTCACTTGTGGGGGTTTCTACTGTTTAGGCACATCAGGGGCTCTGCAAACACAACATGATGCCCGCAGAACATCCCATCAGTCTGCATTCCAAAATTGCGCTCCTTCCCTTCTGAGCTCTCCCATGCGCCCAAACAGTGGTTTCCCCTGACATATGGGGTATCGGTGTACTCAGGACAAATTACACAACAACTTTTGTGGTCCAATTTCTCCTGTTAGCCTTGTGAAAATAAAAAATAGCGGGCTAAAAAATCATTTTTGAGGAAAAAAAATTATTTTTTTATTTTCACTTTTCTGCGTCATAAACTTCTGTGAAGCACTTGTGGGTTCAAAGTCCTCACCACACATCTAGAAAAGTTCCTTGGGTGGTCTAGTTTCCAAAATGGGGTCACTTGTGGGGGAGCTCTAATGTTTAGGCACACAGGGGCTCTCCAAACACGACATGGTGTCCACTAACGATTGGAGCTAATTTTCCATTCAAAAAGTCAAATGGTGCTCCTTCCCTTCGGGACCCTGCCGTGTGCCCAAACAGTGGTTTATGACCACATGTGAGGTATCTGTGCACTCAGGAGAAATTGCCCAACAAATTTTAGGATCCATTTTATCCCATTGCCCATGTGAAAATGAAAAAACTGAGGCTAAAAGAAAATTTTTGTGAAAAAAAAGTCCTTTTTTTTTATGGATCAATTTGTGAAGCACCTGGCGGTTCAAAGTGCTCACTATGCATCTAAATAAGTTCCTTGGAGAGTCTAGTTTCCAAAATGGGGTCACTTGTGGAGGAGCTCCAATGTTTAGGCGCACAGGGACTCTCCAAACGCGACATGGCAACCGCCAAATATTCCAGCATATTTTCCATTCAAAAAGTCAAATGACGCTCCTTCCCTTCTGAGCCCTGCCGTGCGCCCAAACAGTGGTTTATGACCACATATGAGGTATCGGTGTACTCAGGAGAAATTGCCCAACAAATTTTAGGATCCATTTTATCCTGTTGCCCATGTGAAAATGAAAAAATTGATGCTAAAAGAAATTTTTTATTGGAAAAATTAAAATGTTCATTTTTTTCCTTCCACATTGCTTTAGTTGCTGTGAAGCACCTGAAGGGTTAATAATCTTCTTGAATATAGTTTTGAGTAGCTTGAGGGGTGCAGTTTTTAGAATGTTGTCACTTTGGGGTATTTTCTGCCATATAGACCCCTCAAAGTGACTTCAAATGTGAGGTGGTCCCTAAGAAAAATGGTTTTGTAAATTTTGTTGTAAAAATGAGAAATCGCTGGTCAACTTTTAACCCTTATAACTTTCCAACAAAAAAAAATTTTGTTTCCAAAATTGTGCTGATGTAAAGTAGACATGTGGGAAATGTTATTTATTAACTATTTTGTGTCACATAACTCTCTGGTTTAACGGAATAAAAATTAAAAATGTGAAAATTGCGAAATTTTCAAAATTTTCGCCAAATTTCCGTTTTTTTCACAAATAAATGAAAACATTATTGACCTAAGTTTACCACTAACATGAAGCCAAATATGTCACGAAAAAACAATCTCAGAATCGCTAGGATCCGTTGAAGCGTTCCTGAGTTATTACCTCATAAAGGGACACTGGTCAATATTGCCAAAAATGGCCAGGTCATTAAGGTCAAAATAGGCTGGGTCATGAAGGGGTTAAGCGAACCCCTTAAAAAATAAAAATAAAAAACGAAGCAAAAAATAATGATTTATTATCATACCGCCGAACAAAAAGTGCAATAATGCGCGATCAAAAAGACGCATATAAATATCCATGGTACCGCTGAAAACGTCATCTTGTCCTGCAAAAAACGAGCCGCCATACAGCATCATCAGCGAAAAAATAAAAAAGTTATAGCTCGCAGAATAAAGTGATGCAAAAATAATTATTTTTTACATAAAATTGTTTTCATTGCGTAAAACCGACAAAACATAAAAAACAACCTAAATGAGGTATCGCTGTAACCGTACTGACCCGAAGAATAAAACCGCCTTATAAATTTTACCGCACCCGGAACGGCGTAAACGCACCACCCAAAAGAAATTCATGAAACGCTGGTTTTTGTTCATTCTGCGTCCCAAAAAACTAAATAAAAAGCGATCAAAAAATGTCACGTGCCCGAATATGGTACCAATAAAAGCGTCAACTCGTCCCGCAAAAAATAAGACCTCACATGACTCGGTGGGTCAAAATGTGGAAAAATTATAGCTCTCAATATGTGGTGATGCAAAAACTATTTTTGCAATAAAAAGCGTCTTTTAGCGTGCGACAGCTGCCAAACATAAAAACCGCCATAAATAGTAAATCAAACCCCCCGTTATCTCCCCCTTAGTTAGGGAAAAATAATAACATTTAAAAAATGTATTTATTTCCATTTTCCCATTAGGGTTAGGGCTAGGGTTTGGGCTAGGGTTAGCGTTAGGGTTAGAATTGGGGGTTTCCACTATTTGCGCACATCAGGTGCTCTCCAAACGCAACATGGCGTCTGATCTCAATTCCAGCCAATTCTGCATTGAAAAAGTCAAATGGTGCTCCTTCCCTTCCAAGCTCTGCCATGCACCCAAACAGTGTTTTACCCCCTCATATGGGGTATCAGCCTACTCAGGACAATTTGCAAAACAACTTTTGGGGTCCTATTTCTCCTGTTGCCCTTAGGAAAATAAAAATTTTGGGGCAAAAATATCATTTTTGTGGAAAAAAATGTTTTTGTTATTTTCACGCCTGGGCGTTATAAACTTCTGTGAAGCACTTGGGGGTTCAAAGTTCTCACCACACATCTAGATAAGTTCCTTGGGGGGTCTAGTTTCCAAAATGGGGTCTTTAGTGGGGGTTTCCACTGTATTGGTACATCAGGGGCTTTCCAAACGCGACATGGTGTCCGATCTCAATTCCAGCCAAAAAAGTCAAATGGCGCTGCTTGCCTTCCGAGCTCTGCCATGTGCCCAAATAGTCATTTACACCCACATATGGGGTATCAGCGTACTCAGGACAAATTGCACAATAACTTTTAGGGTCCTGTTACCCTTGGGGAAATAAAAATTGGGGGTGAAAAGATCATTTTGTGGAAAAAATATGATTTTTTAATTGTACCGCTGTACATTATAAACTTCTGTGAAGCCCTTGTGGGTTCAAAGTTCTCACCACATATCTAGATAAGTTCCTTAGAGGGTCTAGTTTCAAAAATGGGGTCACTTGTGGGGGTTTCCACTGTTTAGGTACATCAGGGGCTCTACAAACGCGACATGGCGTCCGATCAGAATTCCAGCCAATTTTGCATTGAAAAAGTCAAACGGCGCTCCTTCCCTTCTGAGCTCTGCCATGCGCCGAAACAGTGGTTCCCCCCCACATATCAGGTATCAGCGTGCTCAGGACAAATTGCACAATAATTTTTGCAGTCCAATTTCTCCTGTTGCACTTGGTAAAATAAAAAAAATTGAACCTGAAGTAATTTTTTTTGTGAAAAAAAGTTAAATGTTAATTTTTTTTAAATATTCAAAAAATTCCTGTGACGCACCTTAAGGGCTTAATAAACTCCTTGAATGTGGTTTTAAGCACCTTAAGGGGTGCAGTTTTTAGAATGGTGTCACTTTTGGGTATTTTCTATCATATAGACCCCTCAAAGTGGCTTCAAATGTGATGTGGTCCGTAAAAATAAAATGGTGTTGCAAAAATGAGAGGTCGCTGGTCAACTTTTAACCCTTATATCTTACTAACAAATAAAAATTTTGATTCCAAAATTGTGCTGATGTAAAGTAAACATGTGGCAAATGTTACTTATTAACTTTTTTGTGTGCCATATCTCTGTGATTTAAGGGCATAAAAATTTAAAGTTGGAAAATTGCGGAATTTTCAAAATTTTCGCCAAATTTCCGTTTTTCTCACAAATAAACGCAAGTTATATGAATGAAATTTTACCACTAACATGAAGTACAATATGTCACGAGAAAACAATGTCAGAATCACCGGGATCCATGGAAGCGTTTCAGAGTTATTACCTCATAAAGGGACAGTGGTCAGAATTGTAAAAATTGGCCCGGTAGTTAACGTGCAAACCACCCTTGGTAGTGAAGGGGTTAATATTGTCTGGATTTAGTTGAGATTCCTGAGGCTGCAGATTGCAATCTGTAACATTTGTTTATATGTTTTTATTTAACAGGTTGCTTTGTCCAGTCTGAAAGGCTGAACTTTGTTCTGGTGCATATTTCCCAACATTTTACTTGATTATAGCACCAACGATAATTTGCAGGATTCACAGGAATTACCCACGCCTGCACCATCTTCCCCAATACCTCCAAGCCAAGAGATGGCTCTACCAAAGGACTCGGGGAATGCTGCCATTCCAACACAGGTCTTAACCACACCACCATCGGAGGTGCAGCAATTAACCAGGCCCATTCGGCAAACCCCACGAGGAAGGCGAACCAGGCATCATCAAGAGCAAGGTTCGCTGCCACAAGAAATCGACATTCAAGTCCTCAAAATCCTTACTACATTAACTTCAGAGGACGATGTGGATAAGTTTGCTCAGTCCTTAGTACCCCAAATGCGAAAAGTCCCCCCCCATCATCAGGCACGGATGAGATCTGCAATCATCACACTCCTGTATGCCTGCCAGGAACAGCATGATCCTACCCCCCTGTTTGGAGTGATTGAGGACTGGCAGATTGCACAGCGTGGGGTTAGCCACCCCCGATCTATAGAGTTTCCTCAGCAGGCATACAGGTATCCCTATCCTCAACCCACACCACCTCCCCAACAGCATTCTGCTCCTCAATATACCTATAATCCCTACCATTATCCCTCCAGCTGTCCCCAGGCTGAGCCACAACAATTGAGACCGCAAACGTATTCTTGGCCATCTGAACCAAGAGGCCGAATTCAGTCTCAAATGATGCCCTCAAACATGGCAACCCAACCATCGTCCCGGGATGGAGAGACCTCCTATGCTTCCAAGCCCCAAGGATTTATTGGACGGGAAATATAACTTGTAAATTTCAGTTTTCCCCACCCATCTTTCTATGTATTTGATTTCATTTGATGTGTTAATTGTTTGAAGTTGCAGTTTACTTGACATACAAAATGTGTTTAAACCAAGGTGCATGTTGTCTTTTTACAATTAGTTCATTAACATTTTACATAACAATATTCAGCCATTACTCTTGGGGTAAGTACAGAAGTGAGCTCCCTGACATAGCTGAGTTTTTTTTTTTAACCCCTTTACTCCCAAGGGTGGTTTGCATGTTAATGACCGGGCCAATTTTTACAATTCTGACCACTGTCCCTTTATGAGGTAATAACTCTGGAACGCTTCCATGGATCTCGGTGATTCTGACAATATTTTCTCGTGACATATTGTACTTCATGTTAGTGGTAACATTTCATTCATATAACTTGTGCTTATTTGTGAAAAGAACGGACATTTTGGCGAAAATTTTGAAAATTTCGTAATTTTCCTACTTTGAATTTTTACGCTCTTAAATCAGAGATATTGCACACAAAAAAAAACATAATAAGTAACATTTCCCACATGTTTACTTTACATCAAAACAATTTTGGAACCAATTTTTTTTTAGTTAGGAAGTTATAAGGGTTAAAAGTTGACCAGCGATTTCTCATTTTTACAACACCATTTGTTTTTTAGGGACCACATCACATTTGAAGTCACTTTGAGGGGTCTATATGATAGAAAATACCCAAAAGTGACACCATTCTAAAAACTGCACCCCTGACGGTACTCAAAACCACATTCAAGAAGTTTATTAACCCTTCAGGTGCTTCACAGGAATTTTTTGAATGTTTAAAAAAGTGAACATTTACCTTTTTTTCACAAAAAAATTACTTCAGGTCCATTTTTTTTTATTTTACCAAGGGTAACAGGAGAAATTGGACTGCAAAAGTTATTGTGCAGTTTGTCCTGAGTACGCTGATACCTGATATGTGGGGAGGAACCACAGAGCATGGAAGGGAAGGAGCGCCGTTTGACTTTTTCAACGCAAAATTGTCTGGAGTTGAGATCGGACGCAATGTCACAATTGGAGATCCCCCAAAAGTGACCCCATTTTGGAAACGACCCCCCAAGGAACTTATCTAGATATGTGGTGAGCACTTTGAACCCCCAAGGGCTTCACAGAAGTTTATAACGTACAGCCATACAATTAAAAAATCATATTTTTTCCACAAAAATGAACTTTTCACCCCCAATTTTTATTTTCCCAAGGGAAACAGGACCCCAAAAGTTATTGTGCAATTTTTCCTGAGTACGCCAATACCCCATATGTTGGAGTAAACCACTGTTTGGGTGCATGGCAGAGCTCAGAAGGGAATGAGTGCCGTTTGACTTTTTCAACGCAGAATTGACTTGACGCCATATCGCATTTGGCGAGCCACTGATGTTATGAATGGGTCACTGAGGAGGAAAACAAGACCAAGCTAAGTCACAGAAAACCAGAGAGGTTGGTAACTACGCGGATTGCAGACCCCTGATCCTAACCACACAACTAACAGCAGCCGTGGAGCGTGCCTAAGATGATTCTAGATGCCTCGTCACAGCCAGAGGACTAAATAAGCCTAAAGCAACAAAAGGGGAAATCTAAACTGCCCCAGAGCAGACCCCAAAGGAATAGACAGCCCCCACACATGTATTGACGGTGAGACAAGATGAAAGCACAAACACAGGTAGGAAAATAGGCTTAGCAAACGATGGGGCCCACACTATCTAGAAAGGAAAGGAAAGATACTGTCTGCAATCACGCCAAGAAACCCTGCAAAAATGTCCAACACTTCTGATAGCAAAAAATACCCTGAAGTCACTAGACTTCTCCCACTATATCAGCACTCTGGCATATTTTGAGAACAGAGCAAAAAGAGGCCAATCTAATAAGGGACAAAAAGCAAACTAGCACATACAATGACATAAAAGTGGAAATTCAGCACAGCCCCAGTCGGGGCTGACTGACCACACAAAAAACTGAATACCAAATCAAATGTTAACATAAGCAGAGAACAACTTAGCTTGAGAAGGCAGGAACTGAGCTGGAAACTAAGATCTCAGAAGGCAGGAAAAAAATCACCAGCATGGGAATAGGGAGTCGGCTGTCTGAAATCCAGTTTGAGACTCCAGATGTCCACTTTGCAGTGCACTGTGTCAGATCAGCGATATGACAGGCACTGCAGGAGGCTTTCTCAGCGCCTGCTCTCAGCAGGCGCTGAGAAAGCCGCCTTGCCCCCGTGGCCATACTGCAGGAAGTAGGCCCTCGGAACAACGCAAGCACATTGCGTTGTTCCGAGGGGCTCAAAGAAGCATGCAGGGAGCTCCCTCCCTGCGCGATTCTTCCCTATGCCCCCGGTACACTGCAAGCATGTTTGATCGCAGTGTGCCAGGGGTTAATGTGTCGGGGGGCGGTCCGTGACAGCTCCTGCCACATAGTGCCTGGGGTCAGCTGTGCCCGGGCCATAGAACGTAATGGCGTTTTCTGGCGCAAGTGCAATAATTACTTTATGCTTTGCCCACACGGTTTTATGCTTTGCGCACTCACGTGAGGACAGATTCCCTTTAATATCCTCCCAGAAGCTGGTCCTCTCTAGTGAAGGACTAGCCTTTTTGGATACACAAGAAACCTGCTATATTTATTCCTGTTGAATGTAGTTTGGGGACATGACTGCTTATCTTTCAAGTTAACTAATCCTCCCACACAGTATTGCATAAAAAGGTTAATTAAAGATGGATCCATACTGACCTACAGAAGCGTATATGCAAATGAAAATTTGTGGGTCACCAGCCCAAAACATGTATGTGGTTGGTGCGCTGGTGATTTGCACTTACTACCCTCAAATGTATGCTTACACCTCATGTGGGATAATCGGCAAACACAAGTGCATAGTTCCATGAGGCAACACTGTATTTTAAATGCAAACATGTCAACAAACTGGATACGGAATAATAAACATTACAGATTTGCTGATGAACACTTTTTTCTAATTAAAAAATGTGTGGCACACTGTACAGTAATGAGGTAGTGGTTCTTTTTGGAAAACGAAAAGTACTTAAAAAGGCTACCTTTCATCCCCCCCTCCAAAAAAAAAACATAACCAACTTCAAGGTTCCTCATTGTATTGAGTCTCTCACTATCTCAAAAATAAATTTTAAAACATTTCCCTATTGTAAAAGTGATTCCAGCTAAGCTAATCTACACAGAAATGAACAACTCCAGTCTATTTGCCATGGTACGAAACTGTTCTGCCTTCATACACGTTGACACGGTGTGCAATCTGGCATGCAGCATAAACCACTTTCTGTCTTCCAAATAAGCAGACCATTCTCTGTAGTCTAACATGTTTATTGGTATGGATGTTGACGTGGCTCACCTGAGAGTCTCATCATTCCTTGCACCACGTGCGTCATATGTCTGACATGAGACACATAACTAGGTGGCATTTTGGGTGATTTAATTCACCTCATTTATCAATGTGTTACTTTACATTAAATGTGGTAGTTCATAGTGGATACTGCATTAAATCGTGGGATGTTCATCAGTTTTCATTATAAAATATAAACTCTATTAATTTTGGGGTGACATGATATAATATGTATTGATAGTCTTTGTACCATAATGATCTGTTATATAAGGCCGGTTTCACATTTGCGTTAGAGGCCGCAGCGTCGGCCTGCGCACGGCCGCCGCTAAGCCCCGCTCCCTGCCGCGCCTCCGCCGGTAGCTCCGCCTCCGGGCGTATGACGCTGCATGCGTCATGCGTCCCCCTATCTTTATCACTGAGGACGCAGGCCGTGCGCAGTATGCGTTTGGCGACGCCTGCGTCCTTTTGACGGAGCGCCGAGCGCAACCAAATTGCAACAGGTTGCATTGGCGCTGGTCGGCGCACCGTCAAAAGGACGCAGGCGCCGCCAAAACGCATACTGCGCACGGCCTGCGTCCTCAGTGATAAAGATAGGGGACGCATGCAGCGTCATACACCCGGAGGCGGAGCTACCGGCGGAGGCGGGGCAGGGCTTAGCGGCGGCTGTGCGCAGGCCGACGCTGCGGCCTTTAACGCAAATGTGAAACCGGCCTAACATGCCTTTTTGCTCATATTTGCATATGGCATTGAATCCATTCTGTGGATATATATTAATATTGCTTTTATATGACTGCCGCCATATAGTTATAGTTTTTTGCATAAGTTTTGTCATAGGTTATTATCATGGAGGTATGCCATCTCTTCTGGGCTGCATGCCTGTATCTCGTTTGACCCTGCACAGTGGTTTTCATGGCGAGATAAACCATAAGTAATTATCATTAGTGGCCAATTTTTTTGATTTTGGAGGTTTGAATTTCCTCTGTATAAGCGCAATGTAAATGTACAATTTATTATGATACACCGTATATATCAGCAACGTCGTTCTTTTTTCTCCTTGGACATGTGCATTTGTAGAGCGGTTTGGTTTGACTTGATGTCCTTCCGGTCATGCGCAATGGGATTCTCGTTGGGCCGTCACTATGAGTGTAGTGTACAGTTGTGGCCAAAAGTATTGACACCCCTGCAATTTTGTCAGATAATACTCCGTTTCTTCCTGAAAATGATTGCAAACACAAATTCTTTGGTATTATTATCTTCATTTAATTTGTCTTAAATGAAAAAACACAAAAAGAATTGTCCTAAAGTCAAATTGGATATAATTCCACACCAAACATAAAAAAAAGAGGGTGGACAAAAGTATTCGCACTGTTCAAAAAATCATGTGATGCTTCTCTAATTTGTGTAATTAACAGCACCTGTAACTTACCTGTGGCACCTAACAGGTGTTGGCAATAACTAAATCACACTTTCAGCCAGTTGACATGGATTAAAGTTGACTCAACCTCTGTCCTGTGTCCTTGTGTGTACCACACTGAGCATGGAAAAAAGAAAGAAGACCAAAGAACTGTCTGAGGACTTGAGAAACTAAATTGTGAGAAAGCATGAGCAATCTCAAGGCTACAAGTCCATCTCCAAAGACCTGAATGTTCCTGTGTGTACCGTGCGCAGTGTCATCAAGAAGTTTAAAGCCCATGGCACTGTGGCTAACCTCCCTAGATGTGGTCGGAAAAGAAAAATTGACAAGAGATTTCAACGCAAGATTGTGCTGATATTGGCTAAAGAACCTCGGCTAACATCCAAACAAGTTCAAGCTGCCCTGTAGTCCGAGGGTACAACAGTGTCAACCCGTACTATCCATCGGCATCTGAATGAAAAGGGACTGTATGGTAGGAGACCCAGGAAGACCCCACTTCTTACCCCGAGACATAAAAAAGCCAGGCTGGAGTTTGCCAAAACTTACATGAAAAAGCCTAAAACGTTTTGGAAGAATGTTCTCTGGTCAGATGAGACAAAAGTAGAGCTTTTTGGGCAAAGGCATCAACATAGAGTTTACAGGAGAAAAAAAGAGGCATTCAAAGAAAAGAACACTCCCTACAGTCAAACATGGCGGAGGTTCCCTGATGTTTTGGGGTTGCTTTGCTGCCTCTGGCACTGGACTGCTTGACCGTGTGCATGGCATTATGAAGTCTGAAGACTACCAACAAATTTTGCAGCATAATGTAGGGCCCAGTGTGAGAAAGCTGGGTCTCCTTCAGAGGTCATGGGTCTTCCAGCAGGACAATGACCCAAAACACACTTCAAAAAGCACTAGAAAATGGTTTGAGAGAAAGCACTGGAGACTTCTAAGGTGGCCAGCAATGAGTCCAGACCTGAATCCCATAGAACACCTGTGGAGAGATCTAAAAATGGCAGTTTGGAGAAGGCACCCTTCTAATATCAGGGACCTGGAGCAGTTTGCCAAAGAAGAATGGTCTAAAATTCCAGCAGAGCATTGTAAGAAACTCATTGATGGTTACCGGAAGCGGTTGGTCGCAGTTATTTTGGCTAAAGGTTGTGCAACCAAGTATTAGGCTGAGGGTGCCAATACTTTTGTCTGGCCCATTTTTGGAGTTGTGTGTGAAATGATCAATGTTTTACTTTTTTCTTCATTCTCTTTTGTGTTTTTTCATTTAAGACAAATTAAATAAAGATAATACCAAAGAATTTGTGTTTGCAATCATTTTCAGGAAGAAACTGAGTATTATCTGACAAAATTGCAGGGGTGTCAATACTTTTGGCCACAACTGTATATTTCAACAATCACGTCCTTTTTTCTTTCGGACATGCGCACTTGTTGTGTGGTCCGACGTGGTTTGATTTTTTTCGGGCATGCGCAATGGGACTAGCTTGTCCGTCACTATGAATGTGGTGTTTATCATGGCAACGGTGTCTCTTGCTAATTTGCATAGGCGTGGTTATGCAGTCGTTTTTTTTGCCTCCTAATTAAAAATTTTCTTTGAGGAGATGGCCTTTTAGTATATGTGCAGTAATTGGATTATTAAGTACATTATTATTAGTGAATATGATTGTTAATCTATATGTAGGATAAATGGACACGCCTTCTTATTTATAATTGGTCCTTTTCGCTATATTCTGGTTGTGATTGGTAGCTCTGGGTATAAAAACCTATTGGTCTCTGATTGGAACCACCCCCTGACGAAGGCAACAGGCCGAAACGCGCATTGGGGAGGGGCGGCTATCCCAGGCGAGCAGGAGCATTACAGCCTGTAAGTTATAATCTCATACAAGATTGATATTTTGACACTTTGATATTTCTGAGCTTTATGCTGCGAGCCTTTTCCACTTGTCCTGAGCCAGGATATGTCTCACCTAGGTACTTATATATACGGATAGGTGTAGGTGTTATAACTGGTAAACTCTATATTACATACTTTTTTGGAGACACCTGCTGGTTGGTTAGTATATTGCACTTATTTGCACTTTTAATTGAGATTTTTGCTGGTCGTTTATTATATTGCACGTAATTGCACGTTCATCATGCTTTGGCTTATATTTATATATTTTTATTAATTGCACTAAGTGACAAATAATAATTTTTTATGGTAATAATTATTTCATAAAACACTGTACACGAGTGGTTATTTTTCCAGCATGGTTCCTATTGTGGATGTGATTTTATATACTGGATAGTATTGCCCCCCTTCTTCTTCATGTACTTGATATTAAATATTATATGTCTACATTGATGCTTTGCAAAAAATGTTTTTAAATAAAATCCTGTCTTTTTATTGAATAATTAATTAAAGAAATAATTTTATGCATAGGACATATGGTCATTGTTTTTGTTAGGTTTATTATTGGTGAACAGGTATAGAACATGCAGTAAAACTATAAGAATGCAAACAACATAGGTAAGTATTGGGCAAATAATCACACAGCTAACACTTACAATTAACAGGAAAGGATTCAGTGTGATGCAAACTTTAACATGGAAATACACAAATTTCTAATCACATCTCCTGTGCACTGGCTGCTTTATAGTTAATCACATCTCTGTACAATACTGCATTGCAAGAACAGAGGTATTAATCTTACCAGATATGCTTTAGCGGGATAGCAAACTCAAGTTGCAGCAGTTACAGGAGGACAAATAAACATGTGCGTACAAAGAAGAAAATGGAGTCTTCTTCCCAGTATAACTGCTTCAATCCCACAATGCGACACTGTCTGCTGTTAAAGACACAGGCTATAAATTCAGCCACCACTAGATGGTGCTGTAACAACCAACCAAAACATAAATACAAACATATTGCCCTATGTTCAGAGGGCAGAACAGAAACCCTCCGCTGAAACAAAATGGTTGGCAAAAAAAGTCACTGACTCAAAGATCAGTAGTATGGTATATGTCCTGTGGTAACAACACGGTGGAAACTCTCATACCCTCCACATCATCTAAGGATGCCTCTTGAATCCCACAAAAATTATGCAGGATGATAGAAGTCTTTATGGCTGCCTGAACATTGGCCAGATGTATTTATATAGTGCACTGGAAAATGCAAGATTTGGAGAACAAAATTCCAAAGGCGCATTCAACATATTGACGGGCTCTTGCTAGTCGATAATTAAACATAAACCTTTTGGTGGCTAAACCTCAGTCGCGGAGAACGCGAGAGCCCCAAACCCTTATCAGCAACCATAACAAAGGGTGCAAGTGGCGCAGAGGCTTCTGTAAGCACACGAGGTTGTGAAAGGGCAAGATCCTTGTCCCAAGGCCGCTAAGCAAATCTGGAAAAGCAAAAGATACTAGTATCCAGAGCATTCCCAGAGGCCCCAATAACAACAATTACAAAACATTAGTTGCTGTCAGCGAAAGCCAGCAGCACCACTGAAAAATACTTTTTGTACTTGAAGAACTGGCCGCCAGTGTTTGACGGCTTGACACGATTGTGCTTACAATCCAGGGCACTGACACAGTTTGGAAACTTGTTTGCTTCCATGAAGCCCTGGGCAATCCTCACACATTCATGTGTGGTTCGCTGAGGCATCACTTGGCTCTTGAGATTGTCCAAAATAATATTACAGGCACAAATAAGTATATTTTCTATCTTACACTACATACCTGTTCAAAGGTGTAACCCCTTAAGGACCGTGCCACTTTGAACTTACAATGACCATGCCTAAATTTTGAAATCTGACCAGTGTTTCTTTATGAAGTAATAACTCTGGACGATTCAACAGATAGCACTGATTGTGAGAATGTTTTTTCGTGATATATTGTACTTCATGATAGTGGTAAAATTTATTTGATATGACTGGCGTTTATATATGAAAAAAATCATAAATTTGGCGAAAATTTTCACAATTTTTAAGTTTGTATTCCCTTAAATCAGAGTTATTGTAGGGTTGAGCAGGTTCGCAGGATGCAGTGACGAGACACTAGATGAATGGTGGTTTACGAAATTACTTTTATCTAACTTTAGCCGCTGGGCTTGCCTGAACAAAACAAACAGTCCACGCAGGGACTCAACAATCTTAACCAAATATACTGCCACTTAGCCTTCCAGGGACTGCTGGTTTCGGTAGCGTGGCCGCGTAGAGGTCGCTGAGGCGGCTGTCCTGAAGTCTCGCTACCCCGGGTAGGAATGGGGCTCAACAGGCCCTGAAGAAAGTGATGACGGTGGGGCGCAACAGGCCCTGAAGACAGCGATGCCAGTGGGGCGCAACGAGCCCTGAAGAAAGCGATGCCGTTGGGGCGCAACGGGCCCTGAAGAAAGCGATGCCGGCGGGGCGCAACGGGCCCTGAAGAAAGCGATGCCGGCGGGGCGCAACGGGCCCTGAAGAAAGCGATGCCGGTGGGGTGCAACAGGCCCTGAAGAAAGCGATGCCGTTGGGGCGCAACAGGCCCTGAAGAAAACGATGATGGTGGCGCGCGGTGATGATGCAGTTCTCCAGATGACCTGTAGCCGTCCTTTATCAAGGAGTCTCTCCTAAAGCCGGGGCAGTGGGCCTTTTATCTCGCCTGTGACGAGGTAGCGTATCTTCAGGCCGGTGACGGCCAGGTCGGCGTGATGGAGGAAGGCTGGGGGGAAGTGTCCAGGCCTCTGTGACCTGGTTACGTGTACTCACGGCCACAACCTGAGGTAAAGTTACTCTCCCACCAAGGCGGGGGGCAGCAGGGATGATTCTCTCAGAACGGGGGCGGGGAGCAGTCTCTGGTAACAGTCTCACGTCTCTCTAGTCGGTCACTGCGCAGCTTTCTCCTCTCAGGCTCCTCTCCGTGCCCCTGCAAGTCACCCTGCTTCCTGCCTTCTCTCTGGCTCTCTCCCAACTGCCACTGCCGCGCGTCCCCTGCTCCTTTTACCCTAGCCCCGCCCCCTGTCGCCCTGACAACTTCAGTCGCATGTCTCCCTTTGTACTCCTGATGTGATTCCTTCAATAACCCTGATGGCGGTCCCCCTGGTTCCGGCCCGAACACTATATGGGGGCCCTCCTTCCCACATTCCCCCACCCTGTAAGCTCGCCAGTCCTCGGGCGAGGGCGTCATTCTATTGAGATTGGCCTGTAAGGGTGTCGATATTCGTTGCCATTGTTCATACCGTTCGGGGGGTTTGCCGGCTGTTGACCGCTCGGAGCGTCTAAGTTCTACTGGGGTGAAATCTTCTGGGGTGATGGACATTGGGGGGCTGCAGGATGAAGGCGGGTTAATTGGGTCAACTGGTTCATTATTGAGTGGAGGGCCTTTGGGGTTTGGAGGGACATCCTCGTCGTCCGAGTCCCAGCATCTGGACTCTGGTTCGGATGTCAACGGGATGGGTTCCAGTTGTTTCGGGTCAGTGGAAATACACGGGCGTAACATATTACGATGCACAATACGGGTGGGCAGTGTTTCATCCTGCCGGGCCATATTTCGTACACAGGTCCTTCTGGGTGGATACGGCGTAATACCCGATAAGGACTCTCTTCCCAACGTGGCTCCAGTTTGTTCTGGGTGCGTTGATCCAGTACTAGCAAACGGTCTCCGCTTTGGAGATGAGGGGGGGAAGTTGTATTCTTTCCTGGGTGTTCCCAGTCTTGGAGTTTGGTATGTACAGTTCGGTGAAGAGTTTGCAGCCTGTGGCGATGATTTCGGACCCAGGACGACACTCCGGTCCAGGGCTGAGGCTCTTCGGGGTCCAACTCTACCTCCGTGATTCCTTTACCCTCTCATCCAAACAGCAGGGAATAAGGCGTATAGCCAGTAACTCGATGTACCCGGTTATTATAAACCCATACTAGTTCAGAAACAGATTCAGGCCAACGAGCTTTCTTGTCGCTCTCCAGAGTACGCAGCATTTGAATCAATGTCCGATTAAATCGTTTACAAGCCCCATTTCCTTTCGGGTGATACGGTGTGGTCCGGGATTTGTCAATCCCGTAGAGATGATGTAGTTCCTCCATAACTTTCCCCAAAAAACATGCTCCCTGGTCAGAATGTATATGTTGAGGACAGCCGTACACTTGTATAAAGTTTCTGCAAATTGCGGAGGCGGCCGACTCCGCGGTCTGGTCTCGAGTAGGGGTGACCACAGCGAACTTGGTGAAATGATCCACCATAACGAGGCAGTGTTCGTATCCTTGGAATGCGGGACCAGTGGTCAGATAATCCACCATCAGAAGCTCAAGGGGTGCTGAAGTCACAATAGTCTGTGTTGCGGCTCTCTGAGCAGGCGGTTTGGCCAATTCACATAAGCGGCAGGTACAGCAAATTTCATCCACAACAGCCGTCAACCGTGGGTGATAAACTTTCTGTTGTAGCCATTGCAAAGTCTTTTTAACTCCAAAGTGGGCCCCTTTTTCGTGAGCCTCTCGAACCAGTTCGTGTAGTTGAGCTCCAGGCGTAACCACCTGCCACACAGTCATTGAGGTTGTTTGCGACGTGAATTTACGGTACAGTAGTCCCTTTCGGATAATCAGTCTCTCCCATTGTCGCAGCATTAGCGACAGGTCTTGGGTCAAAGTTTGCCGTTGAGTACCAGTGGGTAATTGACCAGCGGCGACCCATGTCCGGAGAAGTCCAACTTCTTCATCTTCTTGTTGTTGTTGTATCCACTTATCCCGAGATTGTTCCAGGATGCCCCTGTGGGCCTCTGGGGAAGATACTTTTGAATCAACATTGGTGAGCACAGCAGCGGTGAGAGCGAACGGTATTTCTTCTAATTCTTCGTCTCGATTCTGTCCGGGAGTTGTATGTCGAATCCTGGAGAGGGCATCTGCATGGACATTCTCGGCCCCTCTTTTATAGATAATCTTAGAATTGTACTTCGCCATCCGGGCCACCCATCGCTGCTCCAAAGCCCCCAACTTGGCGTTTTCCAGATGTGCCAGTGGGTTGTTGTCAGTTCGCACTACCACCTCGGAGCCCGCTAGGTACTCTGCGAATCTCTCCGTCATAGCCCACACCACGGCGAGGAGCTTGAGCTTAAAAGAGCTGTAATTGTCAGGGTTACGCTCGGAGTCATGGAGTGAGCGACTTCCATATGCGATCACTCTCTCCCGGCCATCCTGAACCTGTGACAACACAGCCCCCAGCCCGTGAAGACTCCCGTCAGTGTGCAGGATGAACGGCTGAGAGAAGTCCGCATAAGCCAACGCTGGGGCATCCGAAAGTGCAGCCTTGAGGTCTCGGAAGGCCTCTTCTTGAGGGTGTTGCCACTGGATTTTTCGCCCATTGGCCCCAGCGGGAGCCCCCTTCAGCCGGTCATGCAGGGCTCGAGCTCGACATGCAAAATTCTTTACGAAGCGACGGTAATATCCAGCTAACCCCAGAAAAGCCCGCACATCTTTCACCGTCTCGGGGGTAGGCCATTCCTGGATAGCAGCAATCTTCTCCCGGGATGGCCTCACACCCTCTGCCGAAACGACATGACCCAGATACTCAATCTGAGAGCGAAATAGGTGGCATTTCTGAGGCTTCACCTTCAACCCGTACTTTTGCAGCCGGCTGAGTACCTGTCCCAACCGCTTCAGGTGGTCCTCGAAGGAGGCGGCATAGACAATGATGTCGTCCAGGTAGATCAACGTGGCCTCAAAATTAAGATCCCCTAGACATCGCTCCATCATTCGCTGAAAGGTCCCGGGGGCGTTGGCCAACCCGAATGGCATCCGATTAAACTCAAACAGTCCCATGGGCATTATAAACGCCGTCTTAGCTCTGTCCTCTTCTGACATGGGCACCTGCCAGTACCCACTGGCCAAGTCCAGGGTCGAAAAATATGTTGCCTTGCTCAATGCAGACAGAGACTCTTCTATGCGGGGCAATGGGTATGAGTCTTTAATAGTGCAAGCATTCAGTTTACGATAAAACACACAGAATCGTAGTGTACCATCTTTCTTCCGGACCAACACGATGGGGGCCGCCCAGGGGCTTTGACTTTCCCGTATCACCCCTTTTTGCAGCATTTGAGCCAGCAAATTTTTCACCTCTTGATAGAGTTGTGGCGGAATCTGTTGATATCGTTCTCGGATAGGGGCCGCTCCTGCTGTGGGGATCTCATGAGTGATGGCGGTGGTACATCCAAAGTCGTCCTCATGGCTAGCAAATACTTCATGGTACTGTCCCAGCAATGCTTTTACTTGTGAAAGTTGGGCTGCAGTTAGTCCAGAAAGCTCGGCCCGCATCTGCTCCAAGATATTTCGGCTCTTCTCTTGTGTCGAGACTTCGTGGGCCTGTAAGGTTCGCATTGTTACCTCCCAAGGATCCTCGGGGTGTACTCGTAATTGAACCGCAGGAGCAGGCAGCACTTCTTCTAAAGGCTTTACTAGTTTAGCCAGTACAGTCCGTGCTTTCAGAATGGTATCTCGGTCTTCAAGGTTAACGCAGTGTACCAGAACGGTTCCTTTTTGCACCGTAGCAAGGGAACGGGCCACCAGTATGCCAGGAGGCAAGTGCTCTGAGGGACACGGCTCCACCTGCACCTCCACGCCCTCCAAAGGTATCGGGGCCCGAATTGGCAGGGCCACCACTGTCTGTCCTGGAGGCAGCACAAGCGGGGTGCCGCTGACGCGATGACCTTGCCCAGAGCCTCACCCTCCTGGCAGTCCCGATGCACCCGCGCACCTCGCGCCAGCTGCTGGAATACCTGTCCCTGAGCTGTGCGAGAACCCCACTGTTTCAGTATCCTTTGTGTGGGATCATTAAGCAACAGGTTACCAAACTCTTTTAAAATATTCATGCCTAAGGTGACGGGGTGTCGTCGATCAGCTTCTCCTTGAGTCAGCACCACCCCTCTGCGGCCAAGGGGTTTACCGCACAACGTCACCTGCACCCACACTACCCCGGCAACCGGGACCGGCCGTTGGTTGGTGGCTACTAGTCTAATCGTCGGCCCCCACTGAGGCCTTGCTGCCTCCGCAAAGTTTCGTTGAAAGTACGCTGCGGGCATAATGGTTACTTGTGACCCCGTGTCCACCAGACACCGGACGGCCCGGCCCTCTACTTCTGCCCAAACTACTGGACACTTTGCTACCAAATCTACGGGGCTTCCACCACCCCTAGTTTGTGGTTTTCGGCTCCAAGCGGCGTCCCCCCAGCCCGGAGCCCTTTAGTTTAATGGCCGCCGGGGTGGGTATCTCCCACGCCGCGGACACTCTCGGGCGAAGTGGCCTGGTTCTCCACAGTTATAACACCGGGCCGGTATAGACTGACCACCCCGCGGAGAACGTGACCCCCAGGGACCGGGATTAACGCTAGGTCATCCAGTCTCCGGTTCGGTTCTTCTCTTTACTTCAGCCAACTCGCTCTTAATGTTTTTCAATTCTCGCTTCATCTCCTCCACCCACTGAGGTTCTTCAACGGTGTTCGAGGAGGCCTCCACACCTCGGACTTTCCCCACGGGGACCGCCATCCCTTGCTCTTGCTCCCATACCCGTGCCTGACTTCCCACTTCTGAAAAGTCTATTTGGGGATTCATTCTGATCTGTTCCCGTAATGCCTGCTTTATCAGTGGATCTCGCAGTCCGGTCACCAGTAGGTCACGTAGGGTAATGTCAGCAGGTCCTACCCCTACCCCATCTTTTCTTTCAATAGCCGTATGTAATTCTTGGAGTACATTCATATACTGAGTAATCGTCTCCCCCTCTGCCTGCATCTGACTAAACAGACGGGTCCTTAACTCTCCCACATTAGTGGGATCCCCGTGGGTCTGTTCCACTATCTGCAACACCTTTTCAAAAGTGTTGCGGTGCCCCAGAGGTTTCAACATCACTGACCTCCGCACCTCCCCGTCTAGAGCCATGAGTGCCACTTCAGCTTCCACGTCAGGGGTCATTGGGTGCATCCAAAAGAGCCCCCGCATTCGCTCTGTCCAGCTCCATAGCATAGTATTGGAGCCGGAGAATCTAGGCAGGTTGTTCAGCATGGCCCCCAATGAAATACTAGTACGGGGTTCCTCATCTACGGAGTTTACAGCTTCCCCCTGACCTGGGCCACCACCGTCCACGCTCGGAAACTGCATCCTGCCGACTACGCCAAGTGTAGGGTTGAGCAGGTTCACAGGATGCAGTGACGAGACACTAGACGAATGGTGGTTTCCGAAATTACTTTTATCTAACTTTAGCTGCTGGGCTTGGCTGAACAAAACAAGAATTAAGAACAAAATAAACAGTCCACGCAGGGACTCAACAATCTTAACCAAATATACTGCCACTTAGCCTTCCAGGGACTGCTGGTTTCGGTAGCGTGGCTGCGTAGAGGTCGCTGAGGCGGCTGTCCTGAAGTCTCGCTACCCCGGGTAGGAATGGGGCTCAACAGGCCCTGAAGAAAGTGATGACGGTGGGGCGCAACAGGCCCTGAAGACAGCGATGCCGGTGGGGCGCAACAAGCCCTGAAGAAAGCGATGCCGTTGGGGCGCAACAGGCCCTGAAGAAAGCGATGCCGTTGGGGTGCAACAGGCCCTGAAGAAAGCGATGCCGTTGGGGCGCAACAGGCCCTGAAGAAAGCGATGCCGGCGGGGCACAACGGGCCCTGAAGAAAGCGATGCCGGTGGAGCGCAACAGGCCCTGAAGAAAGCGATGCCGTTGGGGCGCAACAGGCCCTGAAGAAAACGATGATGGTGGCGCGCGGTGATGACACAGTTCTCCAGATGACCTGTAGCCGTCCTTTATCAAGGAGTCTCTCCCAAAGCCGGGGCAGCGGGCCTTTTATCTCGCCTGTGACGAGGTAGCGTATCTTCAGGCCGGTGACGGCCGGGTCGGCGTGATGGAGGAAGGCTGGGGGGAAGTGTCCAGGCCTCTGTGACCTGGTTACATGTACTCACGGCCACAACCTGAGGTAAGGTTCCTCTCCCACCAAGGCGGGGGGCAGCGGGGATGATTCTCTCAGAACGGGGGCGGGGAGCAGTCTCTGGTAACAGTCTCTCACGTCTCTCTAGTCGGTCACTGCGCAGCTTTCTCCTCTCAGGCTCCTCTCCGTGCCCCTGCAAGTCACCCTGCTTCCTGCCTTCTCTCTGGCTCTCTCCCAACTGCCACAGCCGCGCGTCCCCTGCTCCTTTTACCCTAGCCCCGCCCCCTGTCGCCCTGACAACTTCAGTCACATGTCTCCCTTTGTACTCCTCCTGATGTGATTCCTTCAATAACCCTGATGGCGGTCCCCCTGGTTCCGGCCCAAACACTATATGGGGGCCCTCCTTCCCACATTATGTCAAACAAAATAAAGTAGTTAATAAATAACATTTCCCACATGTCTACTTTACATCAGCATAATTTTTGAAACATGTCTTATTTGTTAGGAATTTATAAGGGTTTAAAGTTGACCAGCGATTTTTCATTTTTCCAACAAAATTTACAAAACCATTTTTTTAGGGACCACATCACTTTTGATGTGACTTTGAGAGGCCTATATGACAGAAAATACCCAAAAGTGACACCATGCTAAAAACTACACCTCTCAAGGTGTTCAACACCACAGTCAAGAAGTTTATTAGTCCTTCAGGAACTTAAGCAATGTGGATGGAAAAAATGAACATTTAATATTTTTTTTTAACAAAAAAATTTAGGACCCTTTTTTTATTTTCACAAGGGTATCATGACAAAATGAACCCCACAAATTGTTGTGCAATTTCTCCTGAGCACGCCGATACCCCATGTGTGGTGGAAGACCACTGTTTGAGCGCATGTGCGGGCATGTTAGGGAAGGAGCACCGTTTGACTTTTTGGACATAAAGCTGGCTGGAATCGAGAGCGGACCCCATGTGGCATTTGAGAGCCCCCAATGTTCCTAAACAGTGGAAACCGCTCACAAGTGACCCCATTTTGGAAACTAGACCCCTCAAGAAACATCTAGATGTTTGGTGAGCACCTTGAACACCAAGATACTTCACTTATGTTTATAACGTAGTCGTGAAAATTAAAAATGGCTTTTTTCCACAAAAATCATCTTTAGCCCCAATTTTTTTTTTCCACAAGGGTAACAGGAGAAAATCAACCCCAAAAATTGTTGCGCCATTCCTCCTTCGTACACTGAAACTGCATGTGTGGAGGAAAAACAATGGGTGCAAGGCAGGACCCAGAAGAGAAGAAGCAAGATTTGTCTTTTTGAGCAAAATTGGCTGGAATCTAGAGCAGATGCCATGACACGTTTGGAGGGCTGCTGATGTGCCTAAACTGTGGAAACACCCCACAAGTGACACCATTTTGGAAACTAGACCCCTCAAGGAACTTCTCTACATGTGTGGTAAGCATCTTGAACTCCTAGATGCTTTAAAAGTTCATAACAGTGCTAAGAAATTTAAAAAAAAAAATCTAATTTTTCCCCCAAAATGTTTCTTTAATCCCCAAATGTTTTATTTTCTGAAGGGTAATAGGAGAAAATGGACTACAAAATTTGTTGTGCCAATACCCTATGTGGGTGAAAACTAGTTTTGAGGCACAGTGCAAAGCTCAGAAAGGAAGAAGCGTCATATTTGAGTTCAGATTTTGCAGAAACCCCCCATAATTGATGTAATTTTACAAACTACACCTCTCACTGAATTCATCTAAGGGTGCAGTGATCATATTGACACCATAGGTGGGTCTCATACATTTTTCCATTGAGCAGTGAAGAAAGAAAAATTACATTTCTTCCACTAACCTGTTTTAGCCCCAAATTTTTGATAAGGGCTAATGGGAATAAATGGACATCTCAGTTTGTTGTGCCAAGACCCTGCATGTAATCGGGAACTTCTTTTGAAGCACAGTGTAAAGCTCAAAAAGGAAGGTGCACCATATTATTGTACAGATTTTACTATTATGGCTTGAGAGTGCCATGACACACTGAGAGAGCCCCTGAGGTGGTAGAACAGCAGAATCCTCCATAAGTGGCACCATTTTCCAAAATACATCTCTTGATTAATTAATCTAGGGAAGTGCAGTGATCATATTGACACCACAAGTGTGATACATAATTTATACAATTGGGCTGTGAAAAAATAATTACAATACATCTTTACCACAAAAATTTTATTTAGTCCCAGATTTTACATTTTCACAAGGGAAAATGTGGGACAAATTCTGGTGTCATTTTTACCCAATTTCTGCCGAATGTAGAAATACCCCATATGTGGGTACACAGTACTGATTAGCCTCACGGCAAAATTCGGTAGGGACGGAGCGCTATTTCCCTCTTAGAGAGCAGAATTTCCTAGAATAGTTTGCGAAATCCATATACACAGTCCCTAAGTGCTAGATAGCAGAATCCCCCCCTCAAGTGACCCAATTTTGAAAATTATACCCCTTCCAAATATTTGGACGCTAAAGGTGGTTTATGCACACAGGCTCAGAAGGGAAAAGGGCATTTGGATTTGGGAGCACAGAAATTGCTGAATTTCTTTAACTCTGGGCTCTGTCTGGCCTCTGTTAAGTGGACCTTATCAAAAGTACACAAAACTATTGTGGACTGCGGTTTTATGCACTCCTAAAAAGATGGACACCGCTGGATCAGAGGCCAGACGGCGTCCACCGTGCCTCCATCTGCCTCATAGGGGATCCTCCGCTGGGGTGGTCCATCTGAATCACGTATTTCAGAGATTTATACAGAAACCCGTAAGCACTCAGCGTAGAGTGCAGGATAAATGTGAGCCAAGCCTGACTGCGATATTTGGGAGGCAGAATGAACAAAACAGCAGGTAAAGAATTGGTTTTATTTATTTTTATACTGTTCCTCAGTTTAAGCGATTAGACAGCTTAATTCTTCGTGTCTTTGCGATTACAGCGATATCCGATTTATATATTTTTTTATGTTTGGCTGCTGTCACACACTAAAAGACACTTTTTATTGTGCATACCCATATTTTGAGAGCTATAATTTTTCCATATTTTGGCCGACAGAGCCATGTGAGCACTTGTTTTTTGCAGCTCGAGTTGACGTTTTTATTGGTACCTTTTTTGGTCACATGACATTTTTTGATTGCTTTCTATTCCAATTTTTGTGGAGGCAGAATGAGCAAAAACAAGTGAATCAGGAATTATTGTTTTTTTGTTTTTTATTCCCAATCTGTGTGTGGTAAAATCGATAAGGTACCTCTATTCTTCGGGACAGTACGATTACAGCGATGCCTAATTTATATAGTTTAACGTTTTGACACTTTTACACAATAAAAACTTCTATAGAAAAAATAATTATTTTTGCATCGCTTTATTCTGAGAGCTATAACTTTTCTATTTTTCCGCTGAAGGAGCTGTTTTGTGGCTTATTTTTTGCGGGACAAGATGACGTTTTCCGCTATGCCATTTTTATTTACACTCGTCCTTTTGATTGCGTTTTATTCCACTTTTTCCAAGCGGTATGACGATAAAGCATAGTTTGCTACTTTTTGTGATTTTTTTATGGCGTTCACTGAAGGGGTTAACTGGTGTAACACTTCTATAGATCGGGTTGATCCATACTCGGCAATACCAAATGTGTACTTTTCTTGTTTTTTTTTTTGTTTCATAAAAGTGTGTATTTATTAGTGTAATATTTTGTAATATACTTTTTACATTTATTTTCCTCTTAGTTTCAATATGGGACTTTCACTTTTTTATTTATTTTGATTGCAGGTAAAATATATTGCAGTACACTAGGATTGCAAAGCATTATACCTATACTTCTGACACAATGCTGTGATCATGGTCTTAGAAGCTTTCCGTAGCTTGGTGGACCTGGGGTTCGTCATGACGAGCTCGGGTCACCATGCCAACGATTGGGCTCCCTTTGTGCAGGTCTGAAGGCAAAGGGAGCTCCCGTCCATCTGCCTCCTTCCTAAATGTTGCGATCACTCTCGATTGCAGTATTTAGAGGTTTGACACCACTCCTGGCTGCTAGTGCAGACACTCGGCCAGTGGCAGAACTGAGATGCTGCACTGATTGGGCAGGAGGTGCTGATATTTCAGCATCTCCTGCACGATCATGCTGTTATCGGTCAGTCATATCAGATATCTGGGTGCGGGGGGCCGACAGTATGGGACCCCACACCTCTTCCTGTGCAACTCAGCTGACAATGAAAGCTGTTAGCATGGAACTGTCAGTGCGTATGTACACGCAGTGAAAGTTAAAATTTTATGACGAACGTAGCCTGTCCATTATTTTGGCCTCCATAAATTTTTGTCACATTATTTGCATATCTGATGAGAAGTCAGGAAAGATTCAGACCTCTTGATTATCCATTTTAAAAGGACCAGAATCTTGTCGCGGTCTTAAAAATTCAGAAACTTGGCAATAAAGATATGTGCTTGAGCACCAGTTGATGGTGACCAAAAAGAGATCCTATGCACCTAAACTGAAGAGAGTCCAATCAGTCTAGTATTACGTCTACGTAGGTTGTTCTCGAGATTGTCCATGTTATTCTTTTGAACAGTTGTGGCAGACTCCAGAGCAGTGTTTCTCAAACGCCAGTCTTCTTGACCACAGCAGATCAGGATTTCCCTAATATTGCACTGGTGATGAAATTATTAAGGCAGTAGAAATTGCCACAGCTTTTCTGCTGTACAATACTAAGGAAATCCTGAAAACATGATCTGTTGAAGGCCGTGAAGACTGGAGTTTAGGAACTATCGCTCTAGAACTTTAACTTTGCTCCTGAGTGGTGGGACTACATCCTTGAGATCAGAGACCCTGTTTTCCACTCCTGTCATCTCCCGAAAATTCTGAACATCTGCAAGTAGCAGACCAAAGTAATTGTGGTGAATCCATTTTCCTGGTGACCACTAAGTTGCATTCAGTTATGGCTTTAAGAACATCCAACATATTAGGACTTTTCTCACATGCAATTCCTGTAGCCCGAAATCGAGAGAGTTAGGTGAGGATTGGATTGACTGGATATGGAGTTTGTTCTCACTCACAGAAATACGTATGGCAAATTACTCCAGCTTGATGTCTATCTTATTTTGCTTTGCAGGAGACATGATGCCCAGAGGATGGCAATACCAAGGTTAATATTTCAATGTTCAGAAGAGGATAGTTTAGCAGGCTGGAATTCAGAAATGACCGCAGGGAGAAAGAATAGGTTATCATTTGTATATCCATGGAAACATTTAGGGATCGCAATATGGTTCAATAGTTAGTGTATAGCCCATATCACAATAGGCACAATAAGACTCGTAAAAGACAGTCCCAAAAGTGAGATCACCCAGGTGCACACTTTTGTTGATATGTGACACAATTCACATTTTGTATTAGCAGGATATTTGCAGGCAAGAGCAATATAGGGTAAGATAAAAACCACTGCTACTCTGAAGTGACTGGTAGTCTTGGGAATGCCCAGAAGTTCTGGCCCATTAAATGTTGTTTTTCTGTTGATAAAGATAAAGTCCTGACCCAAGCCCCATCCAGAAACATCTGATGATGCTATCTAACAGTCCACAGAATGAGGGGCTGCATTCACCAAGTCAAATTTATGTTATGGGATCTTGTCACTCAATATACTGTGATTTAAACAGCGTTCTCTATATCCCTTACATTACACTTATAAACACATTTATATATTTTTATTTCATTACTCTAGAAGTTATGAACCTAAAAAGCCAGAATTTGACACAACACCCACACCATAATTCACACTTCAGTTTTCACTCCTTTGTTGTAATTTATGTTGTCTATTCTGTATATAAGCATGTGCAGAATATATATAAACATATATGTGCTGTATGGTATATGCAGCAGCCGGGTTATAGTACTTCATACACCATACACCATAATTTGCAAAATAAATCTTGCACAAATCAGATAAGGTAATTTTCTGGATTTGTTTACTAATTTTGACTCTCATAGTTGTGGTCTACCTATGATGTCAATTACAGGCCTCTCTCATCTTTTTAAGTGGGAGAACTTGCCCAATTGGTGGCTGACTAAATACTTTTTTCCCCCCACTATAGATCTATCTATAGATAGATCTATAGTTAGAAAAAAAATAACCAAAAAACAAAACAATGGATACAAGTGCAAGTAGTAGAAAGATTAATTCAATTTTTATTAATAAATATACAAAAAAAATTGACAAGTAAAAATACAGGATAAAAATTCCTATAATAGTAAAAAGGAAATAGCGACAGACACCTAAGTGCCACATCCAATATGGTTGGTGTACAGATTAATATTTATGCCAAAACAGGGTATAAGGGAGGTTAATCCAAAAAAGTGCTCAAAATTGTATACTAATAATAGTGCACAGCAGAATCAATCATAAAATACCCTTTTCATTATAAAAGACTTTATCAAAATATATAAAGTGGCAAGTGCAACAACGTGGTCATATCAGACCTACGAATAAGATACAACCATTCATAATGAAAAAATGCAGGATTGTGCAAATTCAAAAGCACATTGATAATAAAGGAATACAAGACCCTGATAAGTATAGAAGCCATGTGGTCAGCTAGGAATACAAACTAAAAAAAACAACCTTAATAAGAACGTGGGAAGAGGGACCCCAATGCGCGTTTCGCAATCGTGCTTCTCAATGCTTGAGAAAGGTCGTGTTAGGGATGACGGAACGCACCAAATTATAAAATAATAGGTGCGTTCGCAGCCCGGGGTCCACCGTGCAGAGGTGGTACACTGCTGCTAGGTAATGGAAGAATAGAGCGGCGTAAAAGCAGTCACGTGGGTTACGTCACACAATGTGAACAGGTGCGAACTCTGTTAATGCACAGAGTCGCACGACCGCTGAACGTAGATGCTGAAGCCTGTTTAGCTCACAGAGCCCGGCCAAAAGAGCGCACAGTGTACGGCCACAGAACTCTACCCCAAGGACACGGGGTTAGAGTCCTTCTAGGCCAGGGGTGTGGAATCTTTTTTCTGCCAAGGCCATTTGGATATATATACCATCCTTGGAGGCCATACAAACTCTGTCCACAAAGTACATCCTGACTCTGGCACTGGTTTCTTGACTTAATCTTTCATTGCATGCCCTTCAATGTTCAATAGTGAACACTGCGTGTGTGTGCTAACAGAGAAGGAAGAAATTGATGAGATTGTGGCAATCATAATATAGCTCCTGCCCAAGAATGCTCGGGGCCTGATAAAAGGTCATCGAGGGCCGTAAATGGCCCTGGGGCCTGAGGTTCCCCACCCCTGTTCTAGGCCCACTGAGTGCGCGGCGTCGCTGCCGCGATCGCCGCTATAGACGCTGGCTATGAAGTGGAGCACGTGCACTGAGGCGTGCCGAGTCCCTGGTGAGGACTGATGCCTGACTCAACCTCTGTCCTACCTAAACCTAAGCCTGGTCGCTAGCAGGCTAGGCTGCACAACACATGCGTACCAAAGGTAGGGGTTTCTTAATGAGTCATTCACCAGAGACATTCATACGTGGATACATCACTCACGCCACATAGTCTGTAAATACAGTCTATCCTAGCGCATGGCCGAGCGGCCATGCAAACCTTTTATAGCCGCGAGCGTCCGGGACCTTCGTGGCTTCTCGGATGGGCCAATCCGAACACGAGCAGGACATGAGCACGTGACCTTCGATCTCCAATGGGAGATCACTCCACGGGCATGCTCGGTGGCCTGACATGGGGATTTAGTCCCTGGAGAATCTCGCTGCTGAGCAGCATGTATTGCCGTGGATGTGCCAGAGGTGGCAGCAGCAAGCAAACCCAAGACGCTGGTCTGGGCAGAGCGTCTGGACCGACGAGTTTGCTGAGCAACCTCCTCTGCGGCTGGAGAGGAATGGGAGACTGCTGGAAGTAAGGCTCGGGATTCTCGCTGTCCAGTGACAGAAATCCGACGCCTAACAGGTCCACACTTAGGACCGATATGTCGCTAAATGGTCAATTAAAAGAGCACTTTTTTCAACTTTAATATGGTGTCTCAATCATTTTGATTTATTCACAAGGGCTGGTATGTACCTGTGAGGCTTTGCACCCTATTCCCAACTGTGCTGTACTTCTATTTTTTATCTTTCAATCTATCTATAGATCTATCTATCTGTACATCTATCTGTAGATATACTATCTAATCTATATATTTGTGTGTGTAAACATTATTTTTCAATGGAGTATGTGAAAGAAGAGGTTGGACAAGGAAATTACATCACAATTCTTTTTTTTTTTATTAAATAATTTATCTTTATTTAGCTTACAACAACGCATGAAAATCCGTATGAAAAGATGCATGGAAATCCGCATCAAAAACGTGGATTTTTAACAGCACTTTCTGCCAAGAGATGCAGAATCTGCGCAGAAAATTCCACAGGAAAATCCACAACATGTGCACATACCCTTACACTGTGACCTCCCTTCTCATACTCCCCCTTCTGGATACTGACCTCTCGGTACTGAGCTTTAACACTGTCACTTCACATTGCCCCCTCTCTTTACTGTCTTTTTTCATCTTATTTTTACCAAGGAAACAACTACTCGAAAATAAGATGGAAAAAAAACAATTATTTAATAAATGACGAGGTGCCTGTTATTATTCAGTTCAATACCAATATTTTTAGGAGGATAGTAAATAGGCATTGGGGTATCCTTAAGGAGGATAAAATTATTGGGGAACAACTACCAGAAAGACCAAGATTTATATTTAGAAAGGCGAACAATCTGGGTAATATAATAGCCCCCACTATTTCTAAGCCTTTAGCTTCATTAGCCTCATATCCACAACAAACTCCATCTGTTTTTTTTCCATGTAAAAAATGCCAACCATGTAAAAAACTAGGCACAAAGAAGCAATTTAATATTTCTAATAACTCAGTTGAAGTTGTTATTCATCACATGTGCAACACAGGGGGTAATATATGGTATAAAATTCCCCTGCGGTAAACTGTATGTATGGTGGACTATACGCCCGATGCATGTTAGAATAAGTTAACACCTGTGCAACATTAATAAAAAGTTCACTGGTCATCCATTATCCAATCACTTTTTAATGCGCCATGGAGGCTCTGTGAAAGGCACTATTGTGACTGGCATCAAATTAGTTAAAAAAAAACTGGAGAAAGAGTAATTACATCCACCAAATGTCCGGGGAAGAGAGCAGGTGGATTTTTGAACTTGACACCTTGATACCGAATGGCTTAAATAGTGAAATTGAACTATTCGCTTTTATATGAGGTAGGATCATATGTCTCATATGCTATATAAGCTCCAATTACACTCCTGGGACCATCCTTGACGAAGGAATCAATGCATTCCGAAACGCGTTGGATTGTGGTCCTAGCTACGCTCCGTAGCCAGTCAGGTGAGGTATCACGTGACCATGACGTCACGCAAGTTCAAGCAGCTTCTCTGCAACGGTTCTAATACACCTTGCTGGTTAAGAGTCACGGACACCGTACTCACGTGGGAGCGTGGTACTCTAGAGGAAGGACGCCTGTCACCGGCCGGCACAGTACCCTTTAAGGTCATACATGACCTCTCCTTTTGTCCCTATTTTTATATATATATTTATATTTTTTATTATCAAGTTGTGATCTAAAGCTGTTACAACTAGTCCAGCACCTGCCTACTATTGACCGCAGTGTTGTAAATACACACTCTGTGAACATCTTGCCGCAAGCTGAGGTCATCATCTTTGGACATGCTTATTTCCACATAAAGGTAATACACCTGACTTAACCTATTAGCTGTCTTTCTACAGCCCAATATTTGGTTTTATTCATGTCATATTTCTGGTTCTCTTTTCAAAGTCCTTGTATCCAGTGATACTATTTTTTGCTACCCTTAGTTATTATCCAGGTGGATACACCTAAATAAAATGGGAATAGTTGGTGATATCAACTTTTCACAATGGGTGGTGACCATGGGGGCCATTTTGAAGTTGGCCATTTTGGAGCCAACTTTATTTTTTCTAATGGGAAGAGGGTCAGGTGACACATCAAACTAATTTGAGAAAATCACAAGAAAAACAATGGTGTGCTTAGTTTTAACGTAACTTTATTCTTTCATGATTTATTTACAAGTTTATCGTTGTTAACAGCCATTGACATGTCGCAGAGTGTTAGCGTGGGTAGTCTGGAGCCGGAAACTCCAGGAGTGGACCCTCTAGACCGTGGCACCGAGGGGCTCCAGGCGAGCTGCCAGATGGAACCGACCCCTATACAGGGACCGTTAGGAGCAGGCCCAGGGGCTCGAGTACCACGGTACCGGTACCGAGAGGGGCGGCTCAGGATGGACCGGAGTAGGACTGTGGGACTGAAGTATAGATGGCAGAACAGAGCTGGAACCAGGAGGCAGGAATGGAGTAAGACAGACTGGGATGAGGAGAGATGACAGGAGTAGGAACACAGGAGAAAGGATTAGAGGAGGACGGAAGGACTGAAGCTGGATGGAACTGGAACACCGGAGGCAGGACTGGAGCAGGATGGAACAGGAATACTGGAGGCAGGACTGGAGTAGGAAGGAACAGGAACACGAGGCAGGACTGGAGTAGGATGGCAGGACTGGAGCAGGATGGAACAGGAACACTGGAGGCAGGACTGGAGTAGGATGGAACAGGAACACCGGAGGCAGGACTGGAGTAGGATGGCAGGACTGGAGTAGGATGGAACAGGAACACTGGAGGCAGGACTGGAGTAGGACGGCAGGACTGGAGTAGGATGGAACAGGAACACCGGAGGCAGGACTGGAGTAGGATGGAACAGGAACACCAGAGGCAAGACTGCGGAAGACAGCAGGGAACACAAGGGAGCAGGACTGAGAGGCTGCTGTGGGGAGCAGACGAGAATGGAACTGCAGGAGCAGAGAGCACACGGTGAAGCGAGGCCCAGTGTGCTAGGAAACACAACAATCAGGCACCTCCCTCAGGGGGAAGCGGCTTGATATGCTCCTGTCTGGTCTGCCATTGGTCAGGGAGGTGCTTCCGGGTCAGGGCATAGCCGGAGCACAAGAAGCAGGAGGGAGGCACGGCCTATGGCGCATGCGCATTGCACGCAGGGACACCACCGGCCGTGCACCTGCCAGAGGCGACCTCCGTGGATGTCGGGCGGCGGGAGGCTGCGGCGTGGGAGCGGTGGCCGGGTGAGTACACAGAGACTGCGTAACAGTACCCCCTCCCCTAAGCCGCCCTCCCCGGAGATTAGCAAGAAATCTCTTGAGGTACGGGAGCATTGATATTTTCCCGAGACTCCCAGGATCTCTCCTCAGGACCAAAGCCCTTCCAGTCAACAAGGAAAAATGTCCTACCTCTAACCTTCTTCATGGTGATAATGTCCTCCACTTCAAAGACATCATCGGCACACACCGGCTGAGGACCAGAATCAGGCAAGGAATGGAAGCGATTCAGCACCACAGGTTTCAGGAGAGACACATGGAAGGTGTTCGGGACCCGGAGCGAAGCAGGCAACCTCAGTTTGTAGGCGACTTCGTTGATACGTCCAAGAATTGCAAACGGACCGATGTAGCGTGGCCCCAACTTGTAGGAGGGCAGTTCCAACCGGATGAATTTGGATGAGAGCCAGACCTTGTCCCCAACATGATAGGGTGGAGGATCCAATCTCTTTTTGTCGGCAAAATTCTTCATCCGATCAATGGACTTCTTGAGTGACGTTGGTCTCGGCCCAGATCTTGGAAAACTCGGAGGACAAAGCGGTGGCCACGGGTACCTCAGAGGCAGGAATTATCGGAAGAGGAACACCAGGATGTCTGCCGAACACAATGAAAAACGGAGACTTGGCCGAGGACTAACCAGCATGGTTGTTGTAAGCGATCTCTGCCCAGGGAAGTAAGTCAACCCAATCGTTCTGGTGGGCGTTGGAGAAATGACGTAGGTACCCAGACAACGTCTGGTTGGTGCGCTCCACCTGCCTGTTGGACTGTGGATCGTAGGCTGAGGAGAAGTCAAGGGAAATGTTCATGAGCTAACAAAGCGATCACCAGAACTTGGAGGTAAACTGAACCCCTCGGTCAGACACAATGCGTTGAGGTAGTCCATGGAGTCTGAAAATTTGGTCGATGAAGATTTTGGCCAGCTCCGGAGCCGAGGGGAGACCGGGCAGAGGGACGAAGTGGGCCATCTTGGAAAAATGATCCACCACCACCAAGATGACTGTGCAGCCAGAAGAACAGGGCAGGTTGGTGATGAAATCCATGGCGATGTTTTCCCAAGGGACCGCAGGAACGGGCAACGGGAGCCACAAGCCGGACGGAGGTCTTCGTGGAACCTTGTTTTTTGCACAGGATGGACATGAGGCCACAAAATCGAGTACATCTTGGCGAAGCATGGGCCACCAATAGTGACGCGAGATAAGATCCAGGGTCTTCTTGATCCCGGCATGGCCGGCCAGTTTGGAGGAGTGCCCCCATAGGGGGGCTTTTTGTTTGAGGTTCTAAGGCACAAGCGTTTTGCCAGGAGGAGGAGCAAGCCAGTTCACTGGACCAATGTGATGATCCTAGTGGGGTCAATTATATGCGAGGGTTCCTCTGTGGTTTCGTGTGGCTGAAAAACCCTGGACAGAGCGTCGGATTTGGGATTTTTGTTGCCGGGACGGAAACGGAGCTCGAAGTCAAATCGGGCGAAAAACAAGGACCATCTGGCCTGACGAGGGTTAAGACTCTGGGCACACTGTAGATAGGCCAAATTCTTGTGATCCGAGAAGGTGACGAAGGGATGGACAGCTCCATCCAGGAGGTGACGCCATTCCTCCAAGGCCAACTTGATGGCCAGGAGTTCCCGGTCGCCGATCGAGTAGTTACACTCGGATGGAGAAAAGGCCTTCGAGAAGAAGCCACAAGGGTCCAGACGACCCGAGACGGATCTCTGGGACAATACTGCCCCGGCACCTGTCGAGGAAGCGTCCACCTCGAGGACAAAAGGTTGGTTGCTCTCGAGACGATACAGAACCGGAGCTGTGGAGAAGGCCCATTTTAGGGTCAGAAAGGCCTCTTCAGCCTCCGGAGGCCAATCCTTGGGAGTAGCCCCTTTACGGGTAAGAGCAGAAATAGGTCTTGTGATGGCGGAAAAGTGAGAGATGAATTGCCAGTAATTGGCGAATCCGAGAAATTATTGAATCGCCCTTACTCCAACGGGGCGAGGCCATTTGAGAATGGCTGACAGCTTCTTGGGATCCATCCTCAGTCCAGCGTCGGAGATAATGTATCCCAGAAATGGCAGGGAGTTCTGTTCGAAGAGACATTTATCAATCTTCACATACAGGCGGTTCTCCCGAAGATGCTGTAACACCAAGCGGACACTCTTTCTGTGGGCGAGATATCCGGCGAGAAGATGAGGATGTCGTCCAAGTATATGACCACACAGGAGTACAAGAGGTCCCAGAAGATCTTGTTGACGAACTCTTGAAACCGCAGGAGCATTGCAGAGGCCAAAGGGCATGACCAGGTACTCGTAATGGCCATCTCAAGTGTTGAAGGCCGTCTTCCACTCGTCTCCAGCCCGGATGCGTACCAGATTATAGGCTCCTCTGAGGTCCAGCTTGGAGAAGACCTGGGCTCCTCTGAGACGATCAAACAGCTCTGGAATGAGTGGAAGAGGGTACCTGTTCTTAATGCTAATTTCATTCAAACCCCTATAGTCAATGCACGGCCATAGACTTCCGTCCTTTTTGACTAAGAAAAACCCGGCTCCCGCGGGTGACGATGATTTCCGTATAAAACCTTTGATGAGGTTCTCTCGGACATATTCGGACACAGCTGTGGTCTCAGCGGGAGACAGGGGGTAGATTCTGCCCCTTGGGGGAGTTGAACTAGGAGCAAGTTCAATTGGGCAGTCAAAAGGCCGGTGTGGAGGAAGGACCTCCGCTTCCTTGTCAAAGACATCGGCATAGGAACGGTAGGCTGGAGGAAGACCCGGAAGGTCTGGGAGTGGCCGAGGAGCGGCCACCAGGCGGACAGGAATCAGCGAGTTTGGCACGGGTGCCCCCAGTGGAGTATCTCCCCAGAAGACCAATCGAGGACAGGCTGATGAGTCCTTAACCATGGGGGACAGAGTAGAATGGCATGGGAGAGCTTAGGCAAAACGTAAAAGGCTATCTTCTCTCGATGTAAGGCACCGACTTGCAACTCCACTTCCTCAGTGACCAAGGTGATGGTCACCTGTAGCGGTTTGCCATCCACCACGGCAATCTGGAGAGGGTTAGATAGGGCAACCACGGGAATTTGGTATTTGTCCACCTCTTCTGGCCGAATGAAGTTACCTGCCGAACCCGAATCCAAGTAGGCCACCTCGGACCCATGTCTGTCCCGTGAAACCAGAAGCACAGAAATAGTAAGAGGTTGAGAGGAATCATCGTCGCCTAGCGAGGCCTCTCTTACCTGACCTAGGCGGAGGAGTTTCCCTGTCTCTTAGGACAGGTGCCGATATAGTGCGATGAAGCTCTGCAATAGAGGCACAGACCTTGTGCCCGTCTCTCTTGCTGACGTAACTCGGTCAAGTTGAGACGGTCAATCTGCATGGGCACGACTGACCGAGGACTGGCAGAATGGATGAAAAAGGGGGCTGGCCTGGTCGATCTCCCCTCTGACTCCCGAGCGCGCTCCTGGAAGCGTAGGTCAATACGGGTAGCCAGCGAGATAAGGTCTTCTAAGGAGGTCGGGGTATCTCGATCTGCGAGTTCATCTTTTATTCTGCCTGAAAGACCGCGCCAGAACGCCCCTACCAAAGCCGTGTTATTCCAGCCGAGCTCGGAGGAGAACGCGAATAGCGTACTGACCGACCGTGAGAGAACCCTGATGTAGATTAAAGATTGATTGATTCAGTGAGGATAGCTAACCGACCCGGCTCGTCGAAGACCCTGCGAAAAGTATCCAAGAAAACGGGAAGACTCGAGACAACGGGATCATCACGTTCCCAGAGGGGATTCAACCAGGGCAGGGCCTCTCCCTCCAGATGGGACATAATGAAGGCTACTTTGGCCCGGTCAGAGGGATATTGCTGCGGCAACCATTCAAAGTGGAAGCTACACTGATTTAAGAACCACCTGCAAAGCTTAGGATCCCCAGTGAAACGAAGCGGTTTGGTGAGGCGGGGCGTCGGGAGAGCTGTAGGAGGGGAGAGTCAGAGCTGCAGCGGCAGAATGTAGGGCCGACGGGCGGCTATCAAAGGAGGCCATGTGAGACAAAATATGGGCTTGAGTATCTTGTTGCTGGACCAGCTCCTGTTGAAGACTGGTCAGTAATGTGACAGTTCTAGGATCGGCCACTTGAAGGGCCAACAAACGGGCGTCCATGGACTTCATGACGGACATATTGCATCCCTGATTCTCCCGCAGGAAGAGTAACTCTTTCTGGGTGGCAGCTGTGGTATCGGCGGGATCCATGGCCTGATTGTACTGTTAGCGTGGGTAGTCTGGAACCGGAAACTCCAGGAGTGGACCCTCTGGACCGTGGCACCGAGGGGCCCCGGGCGAGCTGCCAGGTGGAACCAACCCCTATACAGGGACCGTTAGGAGCAGGCCCAGGGGCTCGAGTACCACGATAGCAGGTACTGAGAGGGGCGGCTCAGGATGGACCGGAGTAGGACTGTGGGACTGAAGTATAGATGACAGAACAGAGCTGGAACCAGGAGGCAGGAATGGAGTAAGACAGACAAGGAGGGATGACAGGAGTAGGAACACAGGAGAAAGGATTAGAGGAGGACGGAAGGACTGAAGCTGAATGGAACTGGAACACCGGAGGAAGGTCTGGAGCAGGATGGAACAGGAACACCGGAGGCAGGACTGGAGTAGGACGGCAGGACTGGAGCAGGATGGAACAGGAACACTGGAGGCAGGACTTGAGTAGGATGGAACAGGAACACCGGAGGCAGGACTGGAGTAGGACGGCAGGACTGGAGTAGGATGAAACAGGAACACTGGAGGCAGGACTGGAGTAGGATGGAACAGGAACACCGGAGGCAAGACTGCGGAAGACAGCAAGGAAAATGGATAGCAGGACTGAGGCTGCTGCGGGGAGCAGACGAGAACGGAACTGCAGGAGCAGAGAGCACACGATGAAGCGAGGCCCAGTGTGCTAGGAAACACAACAATCAGGCAGCTCCCTCAGGGGGAAGCGGCCTAATATGCTCCTGTCTGGTCTGCCATTGGTCAGGGAGGTGCTTCCGGGTCAGGGCATAGCGGGAGCACAAGAAGCAGGAGCAAGGCGCGGCCCCAGCCTATGGCGCATGCGCGGCGCATGCGCATTGCATGCAGGGATGCCGCCGGCCGTGCCCCTGCCAGAGGCGACCTCCGTGGATGTCGGGTGGCGGGAGGCTGCGGCGTGGGAGCGGTGGCCGGGTGAGTACGCAGAGACGGCGTAACACAGGTTAACACGTGAGGAGTAGAGTTGAGCGAAACAGGTCGGTCAAATTCATAAGTCGCTGACTTTCGCTCAAGTCGGGTTTCATGAAACGAAAGCTGACCATAGCGCGAGGTCGGCCACGAGGTCGGCGACCAGAGCGCCAAAGTTGCATTTCAAATGATGCTTCCAGCGCCCTTTTTTAGCCAATGATGGAGGATGCACACTGTGGGCAACGCAATGACATGGGCATCGGTCACCACCATCTTTGAGAAGGGCATGCAAGTGATTGGCTTGCTTTGTGTGGCATCACAGGGGCTATAAAAGGGCTTGCACGCCGACCGCCATCTTACTTCTGCTGATCTTAGCATTAGGGAGAGGTTGCAGCTGCTGATTCTGAATAAGGGAGAGCATTAGGCAGGGAAGAAGAACAAAAAAACTCTTCTGCTGGTACCGATTTCCACTGTACAACACAACAGTTTGTGTGCAGTGACAGGGGAGGCTATATTTTTGTGCATCAGCTCTGTTGGTTATTAGGCTGCCTTATAAGGCTCCCTGATAGCTGCATTGCTGTTTGCACACTGGTGTGCAAACTGCTTTTTTAAAAGCAAAAAACTTTTCTTCTTTTCTGCACAGTTACCAAGCGTTCATTTTTCCACACTTTTGTGTGCAGCAGTCCTGCTTGTTAGGCTGCCTGCTGCCATACTTTGACTGAGAGCATCATTGTCAGCCTCCTAAAATCTCTAGGGAGCTTCCAATTCTCCCCATTACTATATACACACCTTGTGCCTGGTCATACACCTGCCTATTTCAGCCTGTTAAATTGAGGTGTAATCTATAGTGGGCCTGAGATAATAGTTCAGCCTCCTAAAATCTCTAGGGAGCTTCCAATTCTCCCCAATACTATATACACACCTTGTGCCTGGTCATACACCTGCCTATTTCAGCCTGTTAAATTGAGGTGTAATCTATAGTGGGTTTGAGATAATAGTTCACCTGCCTAAAAATCTCTAGGGAGCTTCCAATTCGTACTATATACACCTTGTACCTTGTTTTACAGTACCATATAGCTCATGGTATTTTGGGTACATTTTTCCAAAAATGAGGAAGTATGGTGGAAGAGGCCATGGAAGTGGGCGGCAGTTGCCAGCTGGCACTGATGGTGGTGGTGGTGCATCTGCTGTTAGTGGCAAAAGCACAATAGCACCTAAGGCAGGAGGTGTTGAGCCTGCGTCATCGTCTGGCTCCACAAGGCCTCGAAGGCTCCCTTTTCTGGGAGTAGGTAAACCGCTTTTAAAGCCGGAGCTTCAGGAACAAGTTTTGGCTTACATTGCTGACATAGCTCTATCGCCTCCTCTTCTGAAGTTTCAAAAAATAAAAGCACTGAGTCGTCAGTGGAGGCTCCTAGTCAGGAACAACACCTTTCGTTGTGTCCTTCACCCCTACCAAAAGTGAAGGATGCAGCAGGCCACACTACAAATTACTCCATGGAGCTCTTTTCACATACCATGCCTGGGTTATCAAGTCAAATCGTGAATTCCCCAGTCCAAGATGAATCTGACATGGAGTGCACTGATGCACAGCCACTGCTAGATTTTTCTGCTGGTACATTCACTCAGTGCACTACATTGTCCTCGCAGTGTACTGAACCAGAATCTGACCCTGATGAAACTCAGGTGCCCCTTCCCGCATACTATACCACGTTACACGATGACACAGAGGAAGGTGCACATGAAATTGAAGAGGAGGTGATGGATGACCCAGTTGTTGACCCAGATTGGCATCCATTGGGGGAAGAGGGTGCCGCTGCCAATAGCTCAGAAGAGGAGGAGGAGGATCTGCAGCAAGCATTGACATCACAACAGCTGTTATCTGGCAGTCCTGTAGCAGTCCAAAAACGGTTTACAAAAACCAGGAGGGTTGCAGGGCAGCTTGGCCAGACGGTCAAATTAGCACAGCGTGCAAGGCCTCAAAATGTCTTCCATAGTAGGAAGAGTGCAGTTTGGCACTTTTTTGAACAAAATCCTAATGATCAGGCAAAGGTTATCTGTAAGAAGTGCGCAAAGACCTTTAGCCGAGGGAAAAATCTGAGAAATTTGAATACCAGTTGCATGCTTAGACATTTAACCAACATGCACTTGCAAGCTTGGACGGACTACCAAACCTCACGTACCACATGTGCACCTGTTCCGAATGAAGTCTGCCAGCAATGCTACATTGCTTCCCCCACTGTAAGCCCACCGGTTAGCACACCACCAGCAGCAAATGTTGAGGTGTCATTGCAAGGCCAAAGCAGTCAGGGAATCACAATGTTATTGCTACGAAAGACAGAATCTAGGCCATCAGCAAGATCACCATCACCAACCCTCTCTCAGTCCGCCATGTCCACCGCTAGTTCCACCATATGAAGCTCTCAAGTCCAGCTCACCCTACCAGAGACTCTGAGTAGGACAAGAAAGTACTCATTCTCTCATCCGCGTACACTGTGTTTGAACGCCCACATTGTCAAACTAATCTCGTTAGAGATGATACCCTACCAGTTGGTTGAAAGCAAAGCTTTCTGCGAGCTCATGGCCTACGCAGTACCACGCTATGACCTACCCAGTCGGCACTTTTCTCGAAAAGCCATCCCAGCCTTCCACCTGCATGTGAAATACCGAATTGTCCATGCACTCAAGCAATCAGTGAGTGGAAAGGTGCACCTCACAACAGATGCATGGTCCAGTAGGCATGGCCAGGGCTGTTACGTGTCCATCACTGCGCATTGGGTTAATGTGGTGGATGCAGGGTCCACAGGGGACAGCGGCGGAGGGACAGTGCTGCCTAGCCCACGGTGCTAGGGCTGGCGGAACGCACCAGATTATAAAATAGAGAGTGCGTTCGCAGCCCGGGGTCCACCGTGCAGAGGTGGTACACTGCTGCTAGGTAATGGCGGAAGGAAAGAGCGGCGTGAAAACAGTCACACGTGGGTTACGTCACCCAGTGTGAACAGGAGCGGATTCTGTTACTTCACAGAACCGCACAGCCGCTTGAAAGTGAATGCCGGAGCCTGTTTAGCTCACAGATCCCGGCCACAGAGCGCACAGCAAACAGCCACAGAACTCCACCCCAAGGCATGGGGTTAGAATCCTTCTAGGCCACTGAGCGCGCGGCGTCGCTGCCACGAACGCCGCTATAGACGCTGGCTAAGGAGTGCCAAGCACTTGCTCTGAGGCGTGCCGAGTCACTGATAGTGACTAATATCTGACTCAACTCTGTCCTACCTATGCCTAAGCCTGGGTGCTAGCAGGCTAGGCTGCACAACACATGCGTACCAAGGGTAGGGGTTTCATAATGAGTCAGTCACCAGAGACATTCATACGTGCATCCATCACTCACTCCTTATAGTCAGAAAGTACTGGCTAACCTAGCGCATGGCCGAGCGGCCATGCAAACCTTTTATAGCCTCGAGCGTCCGGGACCTTCCTGGCTTCTCGGATGGGCAAATCCGAACACGAGCAGGACCTGAGCACGTGACCTTCGATCTCCAATGGGAGATCACACCATGGGCATGCTCAGTGGCCCGACATGAGGACTTAGTCCCTGGAGAATCTCGCTGCTGAGCAGCATGCATTGCCATAGCTGTGCCAGAGGTGGCAGCAGCAAGCAAACCCACGGAGCTGGTCTGGGCAGAGCGCCGGGACCGACGAGTTTGCTGAGCAAGCTCCTCTGCGGCTGGAGAGGAATGGGAGACTGCCGGAAATAAGGTTCAGGATTCTCGCTGTGCAGCAACAGAAATCCGACGCCTAACATTACCCCCCTCCTCTCTGAGCCTTACTCCGCAATGAGAAGAGGAGCGTGGATGTTCTCCACTGGCTCCCAGGTCCGAGCCTCTGGACCATGACCCTTCCATTCCACCAAGTAAAACTTTTTGCCCCGCATCATCTTGCATCCCATGATGGCATTGACCTCAAACTCATCAGACAACAGGTCTGATGTCCTGGCAGATGGCTCAGAAAACCAGGACATGTGAACCGGCTTAAGGAGAGACACATGAAACGTGTCCGAGATAGCCAAATGTGGTGGAAGGGCCAGACGGTAGACCACAGGGTTAACCTGCTCGAGGACCATTAAAGGGCCAATATAGCGCAGTGCGAACTTAGCGGATTCCACCCACAGCCTGATGTTTCGAGCAGAGAGCCACACTAAGTCGCCAGCAGGGAAGGTCAGAGCAGGGCGCCGGCGAGAATCAGCTGAGGACCTCATTCTTTTTTGGAGGCCCGGATAGCATCCTGCGTGTGATCCCAAATGTCACGTGCCTCCACCGCTCAGTCTGCCACCCTAGAGTCAGTGGACGACACGGGCAAGGGGACGCGCGGATGCTGACCATAATTTAAGAGGAATGGGGTCTGACCGGTGGAGTCAGCCACAGCGTTGTTTAAGGCGAACTCCGCCCATGGCAGCAAGGATGCCCAATCATCCTGCCTGGCCAAGACAAAATGTCGCAGATATGTCACCAGGGTCTGGTTGGCTCTCTCAACCAACCCATTTGTCTCGGGATGATAGGCCGAGGAGAGATTTAGCTCAATGCTGAGCAGAGAACAGAGCTCTCTCCAGAACCGAGAAGCAAACCGAGGACCCTGGTCGCTGACAATTTTATCTGGCATGCCGTGCAGGCGGAAAACATGTTTAATAAACATCGCTGCCAGGCCCTGTGCCGATGGTAGCCGAGAGAGTAGTACCAGATGCACCATCTTGGAGAAATGATCGGTGACCACCCAAATGACAGTGCTGCCTGAATATAGTCCCTGACGTCGCGGGCCATATGCGGCCACCAGTACATCCTCGCCAGGAGTTCAGAGGTCCGTTTGATCCCAAAATGGCCACCCACCCTGGACGAATGGGCCCAAGCGAGGACCTCCGATCTCAGATGGGCAGGAACTAAAGTCTTGCCCGGAGGTACAGACTCGAGAGCAACCGGAGCCACGGTCCTCAGGGTCTCTGATGGAACTATCAACCGAGGATCCCCCGATGACACCACGGAGCGGGAAAGAGCATCGGCCCGGATGTTCTCCCCGGAGAGAAAATGCAGCATGAAATGGAATTGGGAGAAGAGCAAGGACCATCTGGCCTGGCAAGAATTCAGCCGCTGGGCTGTCTGTAAATAGACCAAATTTTTGTGGTCGGTGAACACCTGGAATGGGTGGCGAGCCCCCTCCAGGAGGTGTCTCCACTCTGAGAAGGCCAGCTTCATTGCTAGCAACTCCCTGTCCCCGATGGAATAATTCCTCTCCGCCGGTGTGAAGGTCTTAGAGAAGAAGAAGCATGGGTGCTTCTGACCTTGCGAGTCCTTCTGAAAAGGACCGCTCCACCTCCAGGATGAAGGGCTTATCTACATCAGGGCGATGTAGAATGGGAGCGCTAGCTAAGTGGGACTTAATGGAGGCGAAGGCCTTGGAGACAGTCTCCAAGCACAGTTTGGGATTTGCACCCTTCTTGGTGAGGGCAACCAAGGGCGTGACCAAAGTTGAGAAATGGGGAATGAATTGGCAATAGTAATTTATGAACCCCATGAAGCGCTGCACCGCTTTGAGAGAATGGGGTTCCTGCCAATCCATCACTGCCCGTAGCTTGGCAGGATCCATGGCCAAACCCTGGGCTGAGATGATGTAGCCCAGGAAAGGCAAGGACTCCTGCTCAAACACACATTTCTCCAATTTGGCATAAAGAGAGTTGGCCTGCAGGAGATCGAAAACTTTGCGAACATCTCTCTGGTGGGAGTCAATATCTGGAGAGTAAATGAGAATATCATCCAGATAGACTACTACCGAGGTGGTAAGCATATCCCGGAAGATGTCATTCACAACGTCTTGGAAGACGGCTGGTGCGTTACATAGCCCGAAGGGCATCACTAGGTAATCGTGCCCGTCTCTGGTGTTAAAAGCCGTCTTCCATTCGTCCCCCTCACGGATGCGAATCAGGTTATAGGCTCCCCGCAGATCGAGCTTAGTAAACACTCTCGCTCCCCGTAGCCTATCAAACAGTTCCAATATCAGGGGCAAAGGATACCTGTTCTTAACGGTTATAGCGTTAAGACCCCTGTAATCAATGCATGAACGTAATTCTCCATTCTTCTTTTGGACAAAGAAGAATCCCGCACCCGCCGAAGACACCGACTTCCTAATGAATCCTCTTGCCAGATTCTCCCTGATATACTGAGACATGGCCTCTGTCTCTGGGAGAGATAGTGGATATACTCGACACCGGGGAGGCTCAGCACCGGGCAAGAGGTCAATAGGACAGTCGTATGGGCGGTGCGGTGGAAGGGTCTCTGCCGCCTTCTTGGAGAATACGTCTGCATACTGTCGATATGGCCTGGGAAGCGAGGAGAGATCTGCCGGAACCTCAGAAGTGGCGACCTGTACGCAGTCCCTCAGACACCTACCCTAGCAGGCCTTGCTCCAACTGAGAATTTTTCCCGAAGACCACTCTATATGGTGAGAGTGAGATCGCAACCAGGGAACACCTAGGAGGACCTGGTCGATCCCTTCGGGCATAACAAGGAGAGACAGCATCTCCTGATGAGAAGGAGACAAAGAGAGTCTCAGTGGAGCCGTCTGGTGGGTGATTTGGGACGGGAGTGTCGCCCCATTCACCACTCTGATGGTGACTGGTTGAGGTAGCAAGACCAGGGGGACTGCGTATTGTTGAGCGAAGGCAGATGACATGAAATTGCTCTCCGCCCCTGAGTCCACACCATCAGAGTGGAGGAGTTAAATTCTAATGCCCCTTTAAACAGGAGCTTGGAGGAGAAAGTCGCGGTGTCTAGTAGGCCCCCTCCAATAACCACTAGACTGGAGCGTTTCCTGAGTGCTGTGGGCACTGGTTAGCAAGATGCCCAGTCTGCCGACAGCGGAAGCAGACTGGAGGTACCCACGCAGACCGGGTCCTGGACCCTGTGCGGGACACCTCCATGGCCTCTGGAGGCTCGGGAGGCTGACCGGAAGGTTCCAGAGGTCTCGCGAAATTTGGAGCCAACTTATAACTTTGGCGGGACCTGGAATGCTCCATCCCTCGCTCCGTGAAGCGAATGTATTCGGGTAGCGACCGTAATGAGCTCCTCTAAAGTGGTGGCACCTTCCTGGTGGACAGGGCGTCTTTGACGTGATCAGCCAGGCCTCTCCAGAATATGGGTATGAGAACCTTATCTGGCCACTCCAACTCCGAGACCAGAGTTCTGAAGAGGATGGCATACTGGCTGACCAAAGATGCACCCTGGGTCAGAGCCAGCAACTGAAGTGCGGTGTCGTGCGTGACCCGAGGACCCAAGAACACCTGCTTCAGAGTGACCAGGAAATGGGTGGCACTCTGTACCAGAGGATCCCCGCACTCCCACAGCGGGGTGGCCCACTCCAGGGCCCTGCCCGACAGGAGGGAGATGATAAACCCCATCTTGGCCCGCTCTGAGGGGAATCGTGTGGCCAGCAACTCCAGTTGAATGGAGCACTGACTCACGAAACCCCTGCATGAAGCACTATCGCCCGAGAACTTCTCGGGCAGCGGGAGGCGGGACAAGATCGGGGCAGGACTGGCCATGGAGACACGGGCGACAGCCTCTGCAGCTGCTTGGATGGCGACCGAAGTAACATCCGCAGCTGAGGTGGAACGCTCTAGCACTGCCAACCTACCCTCCAGCTGCTGGATGTATCTATGCAGTCGCTGTTCGTCCGCCATTACTAGCCAGACCCTGGCGCTAGAATGTTAGGTCTGGCGGAGCGCACCAGATTATACAATAGTAGAGAGTGGGTTCGCAGCCCGGGAGCCACCGTGCAGAGGTGGTACACTGCTGCTAGGTAATGGCAAAAGGGAAGAGCGGCGTGAAAACAGTCACACGTGGGTTACGTCACCCAGTGTGAACAGGAGCGGATTCTGTTACTTCACAGAACTGCACAGCCGCTTGAAAGTGAATGCCGGAGTCTGTTAAGTTCACAGAGCCCGGCCACAGAGCGCACAGCAAACAGCCACAGAACTCCACTCCAAGGCAGGGGGTTAGAATCCTTCTAGGCTACTGAGCGCGTGGCGTCGCTGCCATGAACGCAGCTATAGATGCTGGCTAAGGAGTGCGGAGCACTTGCTCTGAGGCATGCCGAGTCACTGATAGCGACTAATATCTGACTCAACTCTGTCCTGCCTAAGCCTGGGCACTAGCAGGCTAGGCTGCACAACACATGCGTACCAAGGGTAGGGGTTTCATAATGAGTCAGTCACCAGAGACATTCATACGTGCATCCATCACTCACTTCTTATAGTCAGAAAATACAGGCTATCCTAGCGCATGGCCGAGCGGCCATGCAAATCTTTTATAGCCGCAAGCGTCCGGGACCTTCCTGGCTTCTCGGATGGGCCAATCCGAACACGAGCAGGACCTGAGCACGTGACCTTCGATCTCCAATGGAAGATCACACCATGGGCATGCTCAGTGGCCCGACATGAGGACTTAGTCCCTGGAGAATCTCGCTGCTGAGCAGCATGCATTGCCATAGCTGTGCCAGAGGTGGCAACAGCAAGCAAACCCACGGAGCTGGACAGAGTGCCGGGACCGACAAGTTTGCTGAGCAAGCTCCTCTGCGGCTGGAGAGGAATGGGAGACTGCCAGAAGTAAGGCTCGGGATTCTCGCTGTGCAGCGACAGAAATCCGACGCCTAACACACGGTATAGGAAACAGTTGGCTCTAGGAGTTCGACCCTCCTCCTCCTCCATAAGCGAAAGCTCGTCCACAGAGCGCAGTCGCACGAGCACTCCATCCGCAGCTGCCAGTGTTTCACACGAGGTGTCCCACTATTGAACAGCTAGTGGTAAGCGTCAGCAGGCTGTGTCGAAGATGATGTGTTTGGACGACAACAGACACACAGCGGAGGTACTGGCCGACTTCTTGCAGCGACAAACTGAGTCATGGCTGGGCAGTCTACATCTTGAGGCAGGCACATCCGCTGGTCGCCCGTACACTCCAGTCGTATGCAGAAGCTGCAGCAATTGCTCCACCTTCCCAAGCACCGCCTAATTATCGACATTGCAACAAGGTGGAACTCCACCCTGCACATGGTTCAGAGGCTGTGCAAACAGAGGCAGGCTGTAATGCATTTGTGGGAGGATACACGGGCAGGCAGTTTGAGGGCAGACATGGAGTTGTCTGGTGTGCAGTGGTCAAAGCTGAAAGACCTCAGTAAAGTCCTTCAGTATTTTGAGGAATGCACACGGCTGGTAAGCGCAGATGACGCCATCATAAGCATGAGCATCCCACTTATGCATCTGCTCATGCAAACTTTGACGCACATTAAGGAGCAGGCGTCTGCAGCCGAGGAGGAAGAGAAGGAGGGAAGCTTTGATGACAGTCAGCCATTGTCTGCTCAGGGAACTCTGCTGGACGAGGTGGAGGAAGAAGAGCAGGAGGAGGAGGATGATGGGGATGATTATTTAGGGGAGGAGGATGCTTCTTAGGGGGCAAGAGAAAATGATGGCGTGGCAAGGTCAGGTACAGGGTTTGTGCGTGACTGGAGGGATGTTGATTTGCCTGAAAGTGCTCCTCCACCCAGCACTCACAGTGCATCATTGACACCTGGAACACTGGCCCACATGTGATTATGCCTTGCAGATCCTAAAAAGGGACCCCCACATTGCCAAAATGATGTACGATGACTACTGGTTGGCCAGCATCCTGGATCCACGCTATAAAGTCAAATTCCAAAACATCATACCACAGGAGAACCTAGAGCTAATATTGGCGAACAGACAAGCAACTCTGGTAAACCGTTTGAGGCATTCCCAGCACACAGCGGCGGTGATGGTTCTCCCACGAGCCGTAGGGGGCAACATGGAAGAGGTGTTCGTGGTGCACACAGCCGAAGTGGCGTTGGACACGGGTTTCATGACCATGTTGTGGACTGATCTTTCAAGTACCGCTCACACGACTGGTAATACTGCATCGATTGAAAGTGACAAGAGACAGCAGTTGTCAACTATGGTTACAAACCTCTCCCATATCGATGTTCTCCCTCACAGGTCATTCCCCTTTAACTATTGGGCCTGTAAACTGGACACCTGGCCTGAATTGGCACAATATGCCTTACAGGAGCTCGCTTGCCCTGCTGCTAGTGTGCTATCCGAAAGAGTCTTCAGTGCTGCTGGATCAATCCTGACAGAAAAAAGGACCCGTCTGTCGACCCAAAATGTTGATGATCTAACCTTCATTAAAATGAACCATGCATGGGTTTCAAAGGATTTTGTCCCACCTTCCCCTGCTGACACGTAGGTTGCCAGAAAAATGGCTCGCCTTTCTTCTCCTCTTCCTCGGACTTCTCCAGTTCCTCCATTTGCAGCTGCTGAATGTCCAACATCAACATATGCCATTTTTTCAACCTCCCTAACTGGGCTGCCTCCCCCCCCAGGGCCACCACCTGGCTCACGCACCCGTCTGAGTGCCATTGCCCTGGACAGGTGGGTGGGCCCACTCTTGGGCAACGGCACTGGCACAGGGTCCCTCATAGTACAATCAAGTGTCTCTGACAGCGGTGGTGCACACCCGCCGTCAGACACAACGGTGTACTATGAGGGGCCCTGTGCCAGTACCGCCGCCTATGAGTGGGCCCCCCCTGCTTGCTCAGGGCCCCAGCACTTGCAATACTTACCTCTCCCTGATCCACCGCTGTGTAGTCTGGGCTGTTAAATCCTTCACTGGGACTGCCAATACAAACTTGGTGAACTGATAGATGATGGTTAAGACGTAGCTATGCCCTGTCCTGCTGGGCTCTATCTTCAGATGATCAATGGCTTCCATTTGTTATGGACGTCGACTCACAAAGAGATGCAGTGGTGGTTTTATCATCAGCTTTCACGGTTTTCCTATTCACAGACGTGTGACATTCCTGCCCACATTTTTAAATGTGTCCTCTCATGCCAATCCAATAGAATCGCCTACGGCCTGTGGCTTCTGTCTTTTGCACTCCAAAGTTACCTGACAGATCATAATAGGCAGTGAGGACAGTGTCTACATCTCTCCCTGTGATCACAATTTGATGGAGATGAGTAACGGTGATGGGATCCACGGTACTGCGATACAGCAAACCTTTCTTCACAAAGAACTGTTTTCGCTGTCTCCACATACAAAGTAATTGAGGGTCAGCATTGCCTCTGAGAATTCTCCGGGGAGTTTTTCCTGTGATTAGTAATTCCAAAATTTCTGCAATCGACTTTCCATCTGTACTTGTATCCATCTCGTTTCCTCTTGCGGAGAGTCTGGACTGTCTTACTGAGACTGAAATATATATGAAGATTGAAAAATACCCCAACAGTGTATACAGGTGTATGCTTCAAATACATTACCCTTTTTCTACTTTTTAGATTCTTGTCTAATCCATACTGAGGCTGTGAGTGTCTTTGTCGGACTCCAGAAATATACACGGAGATTTTTAGTGTTTAAACTATGCTATATATACCTGGTATCCAGTGATACTGTACCCTTTCTCAACTTTCTACAATCTTGTCGAATCTATACTGGGCCTGAGACCGTCTGAGTCTGCCTCCTGATATATAGACATAGATTTTTAATGTGTAAACTATGCTACATATATACCTGTTATCCGGTGATACTGTACCCTTTCTCAACTTTCTACAATCTTGTCAAATCCATACTGGGCCTGAGACTGTCTGAGTCTGTCTCCTGATATATAGACTTAGATTTTTAACCCCTTAAGCCCCAAGGGTGGTTTGCACGTTAATGACCGGGCCATTTTTTACAATTCTGACCACTGTCCCTTTATGAGGTAATAACTCTGAAACGCTTCCATGGATCCTGGTGATTCTGGCATTGTTTTCTCATGACATATTGTACTTCATGATAGTGGTAACATTTCATTCAAATAACTTGCATTTATTTGTGGAAAAAAATGGAAATTTGGCGCAAATGTTGCAATTTTCCAACTTTGAATTTTTATGCCCTTAAATCACAGAGATACGGCACACAAAAAACTTGATAAGTAACATTTCCCACATGTTTACTTTACATCAGCACAATTTTGGAACCAAAATTTTTTTTGTTAGGAAGTTATAAGGGTTAAAAATTGACCAGTGATTTCTCATTTTTGCAACACCATTTTATTTTTACGGACCACACCACATTTGAAGCCACTTTGAGGGGTCTATATGACAGAAAATACCCAAACGTGACACCATTCTAAAAACTGCACCCCTTAAGATGCTCAAAACCACATTCAAAAAGTTTATTAACCCTTTAGGTGCGTCACAGGAATTTTTTTAATATTTAAAAAAAAAATGAACATTTAACTTTTTTCACAAAAAAATACATCAGGTTCAATTTTTTTTATTTTACCAAGGGTAACAGGAGAAATTGGACTGCAAAATTTATTGTGCAATTTGTCCTGAGTACGCTGATACCTGATATGTGGGGGGAACCACTGTTTCGGCGCATGGCTGATCTCAGAAGGGAAGGAGCGCCGTTTGACTTTTTCAATGCAAAATTGGCTGGAATTCTGATCGGACGCCATGTCACGTTTGGAGAGCCCCTGATGTACCTAAACAGTGGAAACCGCACAAGTGACCCCATTTTGGAAACTAGACCCCCCAAGGAACTTATCTAGATATTTGGTGAGAACTTTGAACCCACAAGGGCTTCACAGAAGTTTATAACGTACAGCGGTACAATAAAAAATCATTTTTTCCAAAAAAATGATCTTTTCACCCTCAATTTTTATTTTCCCAAGGGAAACAGGACCCTACCAGTTATTGTGCAATTTGTCCTGAGTACGCTGATACCCCATATGTGGGGGTAGACCACTATTTGGGCGCATGGCTGAGCTTGTAAGGGAAGCAGCGCCATTTGACGTTTTTGGCTGGAATTGAGATCGGACACCATGTCACGTTTGGAGAGCCCCTGATGTACGAAAACAGTGGAAACCCCCCACAAATGACACCATTTTGGAAACTAGACCCCCCAAGGAATTTATCTACATGTGTGGTGACCACTTTGACCCCTCCAGTGCTTCACAGAAGTTTATAACGCCCGGACGTGAAAATAAAAAAATCGTATTTTTTCCACAAACATGATCTTTTAGTCACCAATTTTTTTATTTTCCCAAGGGTACCAGGAGAAATTGGACCCCAAAAATTGTTGTCCAATTTGTCCTGAGTACACTGATACCCCACATGTGGGAGAAAACTACTGTATGGGCACACATCGGGTCTCGAAAGGGAAGTAGTGATGTTTTGGAATGCAGACTTTGATGGAATGGTCTGCGGGTGTCATGTTGCTTTTGGAGATCCCCTGATGTACCAAAACAGTGGAAACCCCCCAGAAGTGACCCATTTTGGAAACTAGACCTCCTAAGGAACTTATATAGATGTGAGGTGACCACTTTGAACCCCCCAGTGCTTCACAGAAGTTTATAATGCCCGGGCATGAAAATAAAAAATCGTATTTTTTCCACAAACGTGATCAATTAGTCCCCAATTTTTTTATTTTCCCAAGGGTAACAGGAGAAATTGGACCCCAAAAGTTGTCCTATTTGTTCTGAGTAGGCTGATACCCCATATGTGGGAGAAAACTACTGTTTGGGCACACTTCGGGTCTTGGAAGAGAAGCAGTGACATTTTGGAATGGAGACTTTGATGGAATGGTCTGCGGGTGTCATGTGCGTTTGGAGAGCCCCTGATGTACCTAAACTATTGAAACTCCCCACAAGTGACCCCATTTTGGAAACTAGATCCCCCACAGAACTTATCTAGATGTGTGGTGAGCACTTTGAACCCCCAAGTGCTTCACAGAAGTTTATAACGCCTGGGCGTGAAAATAAAAATATCATTTTTTTCCACAAAAATGATATTTTTGCCCCCAATTTTTTATTTTCCTAAGGGTAACAGGAGAAATTGGACCCCAAAAGTTGCATTTGGAGAGCACCTGATGTGCCCAAACAGTGGAAACCCCCAATTCTAACTCCAACCCTAACCCCAACACACCCCTAACCCTAATCTCAGCCCTAACCCTAGCCCTGGCCCTAACCCTAGCGCTGGCCCTAACCCTAGCCCTAACCCTAATGGGAAAATGGAAATAAATACATTTTCTTTTAATTTTATTATTTTTCCCTAACTAAGGGGGTGATAACTGGGGCTTTGATTTAATATTTATGGCGGTTTTTATGTTTGGCAGCTGTCGCACGCTAAAAGACGCTTTTTATTGTAAAAATAGTTTTTGCATCACCACATATTGAGAGCTATAATTTTTCCGTATTTTGACCCTGAGCAGACTTTCCTGTGCCCCAGTAGTGGAATAAATAGGACGCAGAACCGCTGAACAACTCAAGGAGAGTTGTTGATCAGGACTCTAGCATTAAAGCGTTAATGGAACATTTCATGGCGCCTGAGACAAGTACCTCACTCACAGCTACCGCCCTGCGCCATGTTGCATACGGAGTGGACTAGCCAAAACCCAACATAATGGCTGTGACACATACCCAAGACCTGCCTCTAACAGCTGAGCATAGCTGAGCATATGATTGTAACCTGTTAAATGCCGCTGTCAAACTCTGACAGCGGCATTATCAGCACTCCTGCATGGGGGCGTGTCATTCAATGCTCCCATCAGCGCCTCCCTGACACGATGACTGGGAGCCAATGGGTAGCTATAACAGCCAATGGTTTCTTGAAGACCTCCGTGCCTGTCATAACGGAGCTCCTTGAAAACCTAGCTTGTAGTTGGCCTTTAACGGAAACCACGATTTTTTTTTATGATATGCAGCAATACTGTGGTATGACTGTGTATAGTACAAGTGATCAGACGATCGCAAGTTCAATGCCCCTGCAGAGACTAATCAAGACAGTAAAAAGTTTTTTTTAAAAAAGCTTTAAAAAGTATGAAACAAATTTAAAAAATAAACAAAGTTCAAATCACTCCCCTTTTCCACATTAAAAATAAAGATAACAAAAAATACACATATGTAGTCCAAGTCCAATCTATCGAAATATAAAAATAATAATAAAAAAAAGTAGAAAAAAGTGGCACTCACCGGGTAGTGTAGTCAAGGCTTTATTATAAAAGCATATCAGCGGGAGAACGGGTGCAAAAAGGAGATAGCAACGACTACCCAGTGAGTGCCGCTCTTTTCTAGTATTTTTTGCTATGTGGATTAGCTTATTTTCCATGAATGTGCACCTAAGGGTAAAACAGTTGTATTGCCAGCTGCGTCTCTTTTATACATGTATGATGGTTCGGATGTGTGGACTATTGTGATGGTGCTCGCCTTCTATTTGTGGACTTTGTATTGCTGAAATAAAAATAATAATTTTATTTCTATAGCGCCAACATATTCCGCAGCACTTTACATTATAGAGGGGACTTCTACAGACAATAGACTTTACAGCATACCAATAAACACATAGATCAAAACAGATACCTAGAGGAATGAGGGCCCTGCTCGCAAGCTTACAATCTATAAGGAAAAAGGGGAGACATGAAAAGTGGATGGTAACAATTGCTTTTATTGTTCGGACCAGCTATAGTGTAAGAATCGGGTGTTCCTGTGACGCTGCAGAACCAGGTAACAGTCTAAATATGTAACAGTACAGATGCAGAGGGCTATTAAATTCATAAAGCATGTGAGAACATGATGCAAGGAGCCTGGTTATAATAAAAATTTTGAATGGGCCACACAGGGATATTTAGGTTAATGCGTTGAGGCGGTAGGCCAGTCTGAACAAATGCGTTTTTAGGGCAGGTTTAAAACTGTGGGGATTAATCGTATTAACCTGGGTAGTGCATTCCAAAGAATTGGCGAAGCACGTGAAAAGTCTTGGAGACGGGAGTGGGAGGTTCTGATTATTGAGGATGTTAACCTCAGGCCATTAGCAGAACGGAGGGCATGGGTAGGGTGGTAGGCTGAGGCGAGAGAGGAGATGTAGGGTGGTGCTGAGCCATGGAGTGTTTTATGGGTGAGAGTAATAAGTTTGTACTGAATTCTGGAGTGGATGGGTAAGCAGTGTAATGACTGCCACAAGGTAGAGGCATCGGTATAACGATTGGTGAGGAATATGATCCTGGCTGCAGCATTCAGGACAGTTTGGAGAGGGGAGACCGATTCGGAGAGAGTTACAATAGTCCAAGCGAGAATGAATAAGAGAAACAGTAAGAGGTTTTGCAGAGTTGAAAGTAAGAAAAGGTCTAATTCTAGAAATGTTTTTGAGGTGCAGATAACAAGGGCAAGCCAGTGATCGAATGTGGGGGGTGAATGAAAGCTCGGAATCAAGTATGACCCCAAGACAGCGGGCATGTTGCTGGAGAGTAATGGTGGAACCACATATGGAAATGGCAATGTCGGGCATAGGTAGGTTAGTAGAGGGAGAAAACACGAGGAGTTAAGTTTTTGACAGGTTCAGTTTCAATTGGCAAACCTCGTAATCAGAAAAAAAATTAAAACCGCCAAAATTACTTTTTTTGATCCTCGCATTACAATAAAATATATTGTGAGAAGCGATCAGACTGTCATCTCTCCCAATATGGTATCAATAAAAATATTGTGTCGCCCCACAAAAAAATAAGATCTCATACAGCTCTATCAGCCAAAAATAAAAACGTTACCGGTGTTGGAAAATGAAGACACAACTGGAAAAAAAAATCAGACACTTGTAAAAAATGTATATATTTTATACCACTAAATAATAAAAAAACTGAACAAGTTTGTTATTGCTGTAATTGTATTGATGAGGAGAATCATATTGCCATGTCATTTGTACCACATAATGTACAATGTAAAAACAATTTCCAGAACACAATGTCAGAATTGTGTTTTTTGTTCACAATTTTACTTTGAATGTTTTTGGTTTTCCATTATTTTTTGTGTCAAAATGAATGGCATCATTGAAAAGTACATCTCATCCCACAAAAAACAAGCCCTTATAGATCTACGTGGATAGAAAATTTTAAAAATAATGGCTCTTAAAAGAAGGGGAGGGAAAAAAATGCAAAAAATGGAAATTGGCCATGTCTGGAAGGAGTTAAACGAAAAGTTCTTCAATACAAAAAGTGAAACTCATATATTATATGTCATTACAAACAGAGTGATCTTTTACGTGTTTATTTCTGTCAATGTTCATGATTATGGCTTACAGCCAATGAAAACCCACAAGTCATTATCTCAGTAAATTAGAATACTTTATAACACCAGCTTGAAAAATGATTTTAAAATCCGAAATATTGGCCTACAGAAATGTATGTTCAGTAAATGCACTCAATACTTGGTCTGGGCTCCTTTTGCATCAATGCACCGTGGCATGGAAGCTATCAGCCTGTGGCACTGCTGAGGTGTTATGGAAGCCCTGGATGCTTCGATATGGGCCTTCAGCTCATCTGCATGTTGGGTCTGGTATCTCTCATCTTCCTCTTGACAATGCCCCATAGATTCTCTATGGGGTTAAGGTCAGGCGAGTTTTCTGGCCAATCACGCACAGTGATGCTTGTCGGCAGAGGGAAGCATTAAGTGCTCTAAAAATTTCCTGGTAGACGTCTGCGTTGACTTTGGTCTTGATAAAACACAGTGGACCTACAGCAGCAAATGATATGGCTCCCCAAACCATCACTGATTGTGGAAATTTCAAACTAGACCTCAAGCAACTTGGATTTTGTGCCTCTCCAATCTTCCTCCAACCTCTGGGACCTTGATTTCCCAATGAAATGCAAACTTTCATCTGAAAACAACACCTTGGACCACTGAGCAACAGTCCAGTTCTTTTTCTCCTTGGCCCAGGTAAGATGCTTCTGGCGTTGTCTATTGGTCATGAGTGGCTTGACACATGGAATGCGACACTTGTAGCCCATGTCCTGGATACATCTGTGTGTGAGGGCTCTTGAAGCAATGACTCCAGCAGTAGTCCACTCCTAGTGTATTTCACCCAAATTCTTGAATGGCCTTTTCTTAACAATCCTTTCAAGGCTGCGGTTGTCCTGGTTGCATGTTTACCTTTTCTACCACACTTTTTCCTTCCACTCAACTTTCCATTAATATTTTTGGATACAGCAGTCTGTGAACAACCACCTTCTTTACCAATGATCATTTGTGACATACCCGCCTTGTGGAGTGTGTCAATGACTGCTTTCTGGACATCTGTCAAGTCAGCAGTCTTTGCCTTGATTGTGGAGCCTACTGAAACAGACTAAGGGACCGTTTTAAATGCTTAGGAATATAGTTGAGCGACTTTAGTCGGATCGGGTTTCATGAAACACAATTTGTTTCAGATGAAACTGGTACGACTAAGGCAAAAAAAAGTCAGAGTTTCGTCCGAAACCCGACCCCAAAGCAAGTCAATGGGGAATAAAAGTCGGCATTGAGTGGATGACATTCATTGAAGAACTGAAATAAATTAACTTTTTGATTATATTCTAATTTTGTGAGAGGCACCTGTAGGTACGTCATATATTGTGTATCCCCCTTTCATCACAAGACAGCTTATTTGACCAGCTCTCATGTGCCCCTAATATCTGCGGGTGGAATCACGATCCACCCACGGCTGTTAACATGTTAAATAGCGCTGTCAATCTCTGACAGCGCCATTTAACATGCTTGCATCACTAGCTCCGCCCTTGTCACATAATTGTGGAGCGCCGATTGGTTGGCATGACAACCGAGGGTCTGCAGAAGAGCCCCGTGCTTCTCGTTTCCAATATGCTATGAGCGTCGCCCTGTGGCCGGCATTTATAGCTGATGAGCAATTCTGCTACACATAGCAGGGCTTCAGTCCTGCTATGTGTAACATAATTGATCAAAAGATCGCAGCATTAAGTCTCCTAAATGAAACTATTGAAGCAAGTAAAAAGTAAAAAAAAAGTTTTTTAAACGTTAAAATAATATAAAAGTTCAAATCACCCCACTTTTGTCAAAGCAAAACAATAAAAACATACACATTTTTGATATTGCTGTGTTCATAAACGCCTGATCTCTCAAAATGTAAAAAAAATTAACCCGATTAGTAAACGGCGTAACAAGAAAAAATTAAAAATGCCAGAATTAAGTTTTTTGGGTCGCCTTAACATTGCAATTAAATGCAATAACGGGCGATCAAAACATTGTATTTACACCAAAATGGTATCAATAAAAACGTTAACGCGGCGTCCAAAAAAAACAAGCCCTTATCCAGCCCTATATCTTGAAAAATGGAGATGTTATGGGTCTCAAAATATGGTGGCATTTTTTTTATACACTTTGTATTTTTTTTCACCACTTAAATAAAATAATAACCTATACCTGTTTGGTATCTATGAACTCGTAATGACCTGGAGAATCATAACGGTAGGTCAGTTTTAGCATTTAGTGAACATGGTAAAAAAAAAAAAAAACAATTGTGGAATAGCATTTTTGTTTTGCAATTTCATCACACTTGGAGTTTTTTTCCCATTTTTCAGTACACAATATGGTAAAACCAATGATGTCGTTCAAAAGTACAACTCGTACCGCAAAAAACAAGCGCTCGTATGGCCATATTGATGTAAAAATAAAAAAGTTTTGGTTCTTGGAAGAAGGGAATCAAAAAAGGAAACAAAAAAAAATGGAAAAATCCAACGTGGTAAAGAGGTTAAAAACAGGCATGAATTGCTTATATGCAGTGATGCTCATTTCTGTGAGGGGTCAGTGTTAATCTTATTTTTTTTTTTATTATTTTTATTTTTCTTAAGATACTGTATCAATTTTGTTTGTTAGTAATAACGGTCTCCTGTCTGATAGAAATCGATATTCCTATATGTCTATTGTCTATAAAAAGACACATTTTTTCTAAATACCATACATACTGAGTTGAAAAGCCAACGATATGTTATAAGCTATTTGCTGGCTTATTGGCTGTTATTATTATGATGCCATTTACCATTTGAAAAAAAAGCATAGATTAAATTCCAAAGGAGGTAATGGCACATTTATACGTGCCGACAGCTACTGTTAAACGACCTCTGATCAGTTACACGCAGGGTGACGAATGTTCTATGCACACTACAAAACTTGTTAATTCGACCATTTTGTCCTCTTGAAATTTACATTTATTAGCAGCACATCACCTGTTTACACAGGATTATGTGCTGCAGAGAATGTTGATTTTTTTAAAGCTTGCTTAAAAATCATCTCGCCCAACAAACAAGTATTTTGCTTGTTCATTAGTTGATTTCCAACCTATTTAGATAGGGGGCAGTCCTGATTATGTCCCCACCTTCAGTATTTGGTCAGCATTTTCCATCAGTATCTGTAAGGCAAAACCAAGAGTGTGTGATAAATACAGAAGTGGTGACGTGTTTCTATAAGGGTATGTGCATACATTGCGGATTCGTGTGCGGATTTTTCCGCACGGAATCTGCAGAATCCGCAGGTCAAGATGCCTGCGTTTTACCTGTGGATTAACTGTGGATTTTGTGTGGATTGGCCTGCGTTTTTACACCTTCCGGATACTTATAATGGAATAGGTGTAAAAACGCTGCGGAATCCACACAAAGAATTGACATGCTGCGGAAAATAAACCGAGCTGCGTTTCTGCGCGGAATTTTCCTTAGCATGTACACAGCGGTTTTTGCTTTCCATAGGATAACATGGTACTGTACATCCCTTGGAAAACTGCTGCGGATCCGCAGGGCCAAATACGCTGCGGATCCGCAGACGAATCCGCAACATGTGCACATAGCAGATACTGATGTAAAATACTGACCAAATACTGAAGGTGGGGACGTGGCCTTAAGCTTATATATATGGCTGTCATATCTTTTATTTAGTATACTTAATAAAGTGATTGCTTTAATTGTATAGAACATAGCACTATCCCATCCATCATACACAAATGACTGTTGCCACCACTAGGGGGCACTTTAGTATGCAGTAATTAGGTCAATAGAAGTCAATTGCAGCTGTGTATATTTATGTGTGTGTGTGTGTGTGTGTGTGTGTATAAATGTATATATATATAACCACACACACATTATATATAGTTTTTTTTGTTATATATAATAATATATATATATATATATATATATATATATATATATATATATATATATATACAGTTTTAACTTTTAGTTTTTCCTTTACCCAATTGAGATCCTTAGAAACCTTGGCCTATTTAAATTACTTCAATAACATAGTCTTTAGTTATCATTGAATCAACCAGGAAAGTTAAATTACTTCTGGGTTTTTTTTCTAAAATCAAAGGGTATCCCACAGCTTGGGCCAAATATGCCCATTACATTCTCTGTACATTTAGTGGTATCCTGTTTCCCTAATGCCTCCTCATTCTCTATGTTCTGCATGAGAGTAGCACATTTTAATCAGTTATTTTCCTGCATCTGGGATACATCAGTTTTACCTTACCCACACATGTATAACAGCTACCTTTTTGACATTTTAAAATTCTTCAATAAAAGCACTAAAATAAATTAAAGAAGAAGAAAAAAAGCCCCATAAAAGAAATACCACCTACAAACTATTTCATTGTGTTCAGAATTTGGAACAAGATAATCAGCCCAATATTTCTTATTATAATCTGCAGAGGCTCATACGGTGCTGTTGAACAACCAATGAAAAAGCTAAAGTATACTAAATGTGAACAGAATGTGAGACTTATACCCTAGGTAAATCAACCATCAGTCTACAGTAGGTTTGGAATTTGGTGAGATTTCCAACAAGAAATGAATGCTGAGAAAACGCTCAATGCCATTCTTACATAGCACAAACATGAAGTTGCATTTAGGTACAGATGGACAATATTCCTAAAGTAAGATGCATGGATTAAAATCTTTAATTAGCACGATGTGATGCAGCATTGGACTGGCGACAATATTGATTCCCTCATGAAAGCACCGATTCAATGCCGCCAACTCGCCAAGCAGTATTTCAGTGATCGTACATTTTATTTCCTGTAGTTGCATCACCACACACAAACTAGAATATACAGTACTCCAACTTCATTGCACATTTATAGGGAGGTAGAATTTGCAAAGAACCAGCAGTGACGTTATGCTTACAAATCATGTCCTTCAAGCGGAGTGTACTTACATGATGAAGGCGGATTAGGCTATGTGCACATGGTGCGGATTCTGTAGCGGATCCGCAGGGTTTCTCGCCCTGCGGATTCGCAGCAGTTTCTGCTGCGTTGTACAGTATCATTCTTTGCAATGGTAAAACCAAAAACGCTGTACACATGCTGCGGATTTTTCCGCGTGGATTTGCTGTGGGTTACAATCCGCAGCATGTCAATTCTTTGTGCGGATTCCGCTGCGGTTTCACCCCTTCACCATTGTGAGGTGTGAAACCGCAGGGCAAAACCACAGGCTAATCCGCAGGTAAACCGCAGGTATTTTGACCTGTGGATTTACCTGCAGATTTTCCCAAATCCGCAGCACCTAAAACTACGTGTACACATAGCCTTAGTCCAGGGAAATCAAAACTCCCTGACAGCTCACGCACTTATTTACATAGCACAAGCGCAGATTTTACGGTTAATTGAGAGGAAGGTGTCCAGCCGTTTGGATATAAAACGTTACCAATTTATGAGTACAGCTTAAAAAGTTCCAGGTACATTAAATATATTGCATCTATGCAAAAACCAACGTGTTTCTGACACAGGCTGTCCTTAACCCCTTCATGACCAGAGGTATTTTCGTTTTTTGCTCCCCTTCTTCCCAGAGCCATAACTTTTTTATTTTTTGGTCAAAATGGCCATCTGAGAGCTTGTTTTTTTGCAGGACAAGTTGTACTTTTGAACTTGGTTTTAACATATCATGTACTGGAAAACGGGGAAAAAAAACTCCAAGTGCGGTGAAATTGCAAAAAAAAAAAGTGCAATCCCACAGTTATTTTTTTTTTTTTTACCATGTTCACTATATGCTAAAACTGACCTGCCATTATGATTCTCCAGGTCATTACGAGTTCATAGACACTAAACATGTCTAGATTCTTTTTTACTTAAGTGGTGAAAAAAAAAAAAAAAACTTTGGGGGAAAAAAATTGTGCCGTTTTCCAAAACCTATAGCATCTCCATTTTTCGTGATCTGGGGCTGAGTGGTAGCTTATTTATTGCCCATCGAGCTGACATTTTTATTAATACCATTTTGATGTAGATACAATCTTTTGGTCACCCGTTATTGCATTTTATTGCAATGTAGCGGTGACAAAAAAAACCCTAATTCTGACATTTTTTATTTTTTTTCTCATTACGCCATTTAGCGATTTGTTTTAATTCTTTTTTTATATTGATTGGGTGATTCTGAACGCAGTAATGCCAAATATGGGTATATTTGAAATTTTTTATTGTTTGTTTGTTTTATTGTTTTATTTCGAATGGGGCGAAAGGGGAGTGATTTGAACTTTTATATTTTTTTTTAAAAAAATTTTAAATATTTTTAAAAACATTTTTTACTTTTTGCATGTTTTGATAGTCTCCATGGGAAGAAGTTTAGTTGTCTGATCACCACCTCTGCCACACATGAGGTGATCGCCTGTGTGTAGCAGAAATGCTCACTTTCTATGAACGCCAACCACCATAGCAATGACAATGACAATCATAAAGGTCTGCTTCAGACCTCTGGTTGTCATGCCGACCCATCGGTGAACCGCGATCACATGACGGGGTCACCGATGGGTGCGATTTCCGATGCACTTCCGGTAAGCACGAGTTTAGTGCCACTGTCAGAGACTGACAGCGGCATTTAACAAGCTAAAAGCTGCTGGTGGATCGCAATTCCACCCATGGCTGTTAGAGGCACATGTCAACTGTTCAAAAAACTGACATGTGTTGGGAAAGATCTGGGCTCAGCGCCGGAGCCCACATCAAGGGAAGGGATTCTGACGTGGGCATATTATTACGCCTAACGTCGGAAAGGGATTAATTAATGGTATGAATATAGTGTTACAAGCATGATTTAAATAGAGAAACAAGCTAAAATAAGACACCCCAAATGATTAGGAAAATACAAAAACCAGTAAAGTCACGTGCCTACATTGAACGTTTGGTGAGTTTTCTACCTCAGTATCTGTAAGCCAAAACCAGGAGTGGGTGATAAATAGAGAAGTGGTGACGTGTTTCTATTATACTTTTCCTCTGATTGTTCTCACTCCTGGTTTTGGCTTACAAATACTGATGTAAGGCTGGTTTCACACTAGCGTTTTATCGCGCAGCGCATCGTGCGCTATCGGGCGCATGTGAAATGGTCCCCTATCTTTAAAATGGCGGGCGCAGTGTCTAGCGATTACACGTGCTCATCAGCGTTTTCGTGCGCTGCGCATTTTCCGGGTGTGCGCCCAGATGCGCCAGACGCTACATGTTGCATTTTTTGTTTCGCCCATCCTCTTAAAAAAACGCATACACACGTGAGAGCACGGAATGTGAAAAAAAATAACATTACAATCTATGGAGTCGCTGGCGTGCGCGTGATCGTGAACACGTCAGCGCTTGTTGCGCGCATGCGATTTTAGAGTAAACAATGTCTAGACACTGGTTTAAACCAACCTCTACACAAGCAACATTGTTTGGGAGGAGTCTAGAGAAAAGAAGGGGTCTGCACGGTCAGACCACTTACTCTACAGACAGCCTGGAAGAGATAACAGCCTTGTACAAAGAAGAGCCACAACTTTGGATACAAGCTGCAGCAGCCAAAATATGAGTATTCTTCAACATAATGTCTGCCTGTCCTTTAAAATTTGTTATGTACTAATGTTTTTTTTGTTTAAATTCCAGCATGTCTTCTGGATCGGAATATTCTCCATCCCAGCAAGAACTGGCCGAAGCAGAGCGTGAGGTGAGGATCTTGCTGCCTTTAGGTAAATATAGCTGCCTCTAGAAATGTGTAATAGTATTTTTTCTTTACAGACTTCATCAACGGACCCGGCAAGTAAGGCGGAACAGCGGGAGCAGCCTAGCCAAGTCCCGGCGAGGAGACTGATTGTAAGTTTATAGTCTTTGAATGTCCCTTTTTTTAAATTTATTTTTTCTCTTCCTTTTTTTCTGTCCTTTTTTCATATTCTATCTTGCTTCTTTTATTTCTATTTTTCTATCTTTTTCATTCTCCAAAATTTTCAAGATTATTTTTTTTTCCAGGTTCCACAACGGGATGAAGACATTTACTTGGACAACGACGCCCTGATCTGCCTGGTCCAGGAGCGTGTCCCGTTGTGGGACAGCTGTGACCAGCAGTACAAGGGCACTGTGGTGACCCGGCAGCTCTGGAATGAGGTGGCCGCAGCGATGATGGATGGCTGGGACAGCGCCTCTCCAACTTCCAAAAAGGCATTTTGTAAGTATTTCCATGCTCTGTGATGCCGCATTGACTCTTGTTCCTGATGATACTGTTGTGTTTCCTGCTAGATATATTCTATCAGTAAACACATCAGTGTCCTCAGGATCAGCAATGACTGCATTGTGTATTGTACTGCTGTATTGATCCTGCTTTCACTCTTGCTCCTGATGATACTGATGTGCTTCCTGCTAGATATATTATAGCAGGAAACACAACAGTGTCCTCAGGATCAACAGTGACTGCATTGTGTATTGTACTGCTGTATTGATCCTGCTTTCACTCTTGCTCCTGATGATACTGATGTGTTTCCTGCTAGATATATTCTAGCACAACAGTGCCCTCAGGATCAACAGTGACTGCATTGTCTATTGAATTCTTTTGTGATGCCGCTTTGACTGTTTGCCAAGTTCACTCAGGTGTGTGTGATGATACAAATGTTGCCATCAGTGCATTGTATAACGTTTTTTTCTTTGTTTTTTCAACAGTGAACAAAGTCCGCACACGTTTGCGCTCGATGAAGGACCGCTTCAACACTGATGTTCGTGCCGAGGGACAGGTTCGCAGTGGTTCAGCGGCATGGACCAGAAGAAAGTATCGCTATCATCGCAAGTTGGCGTTCCTAAGACCGGTCCTTGCCACCAGAGCGTAAGTATTATATATATTTTTTTGTAATAATCTGTGCTTTTCTATTCCACAGCTGATGCTTCTTGTAAATACATGATAGTAATGTTTTTCTTTTCTTTCCACAGCACCTGGAGCAGCACCCTGCAACCTGTCCCTGGAGCTGTCCTTCATCGGACGACCTCGGACCCCTCCCAGCCATCCGACAGCCAGGAAGCATCTTGCAGGTCAGCAACACGGACAGCTGGAGACCAGGAAGCTGGTCAATCAGGTGTTCCCCTGTCACAGGTCTCTGCCACTGGTTATGCGGGCACTTCCCGCCAGCGCCAGAGGGTCTCGGACAGGCCTGTCTTGCCCGAGTTCATGCACTTCATTGAGGCCTTTCATGCCAGCCTCAAGTCGCTGTCAGACAGAGTGGAAAGCTGTTTTTAACTCATGGAACTCGGTTTTACCCACATGGAACACCGCTTCCACTCTGTCGACCAGCGCCTTGACTGGCTGGAGGCCGACCTCAACAGACCAGCGCACCATTTTTTTCAGTAAAATTGAATGGGGCATGGCGGAACACCTTAGTCCTGAGCAACAGCTGAATGTGGTGCAGGCCTGCAACACTGCTTACTTGCAGGCTATTCAGCAGAATCAGTACGGGCAGCAGTCAGTGGTGTCATTTCTAAATGTGCCACCACTGACTCGCTGCACCACACTACTGACTTCTGATGCATACCACTGCACGGCCACCTGCATTCCAAGCCAAGCCGGACACCACTACACCACACCAATGCCGAGTGCTGCTGGACACTCCACCGCTGCCACCACCTTGGCAAGCGCAGGTCCTGTCTGGAGCACCACCGCCGCCACCGCTCCACCTGCTTGTAGCACCGCCACCGCTCCACCTGCTTGGACCACCGCCACCGCACAACCTGCTTGGACCACCGCCACCTGCTTGGACCACCGACAACGCTCCACCTGCTTGGACCACCGACAACAATCCTCCTGCTAGGAGCACCGCCACCACTCCTAGGAGCACCACCACCGCTTCACCTGCTTGGAGCACCGCCAACAATCCTGCTAGGAGCACCGCCAACAGTCCTCCTAGGAGCACCGCCATCGCTCCACCTGCTTGGAGCACCGACAACAAAACTCCTGCTAGGAGCACCACCAACAATCCTCCTAGGAGCACCACCACCGCCACCACTCCACCTGCTTGGAACACCGACAACATTCCTGTTAGGAGCACCTCCAACACTCCTCCGAGGAGCACTACCACCGCCACCGTTCCACCTGCTTGGAGCACCGACAACCTTCCTGCTGGGAGCACCGCTGTTATGGAAATATATATGTATTTCATCTAGATCTCACTTGCCTGCTATAGGCTATATGCTATATACTTATGTACTCTTATATACTGTATATACTCATATACACACAGATACATATTCACAGTTTGAACTTTGTAACTAGTTGGTGGAAATGACCTGCTATCCCCCCCATGAGAGAGTCTGGGGAGCTGATGTTATCTCATGATAGCATTGTCTTGTGACATTTCTCCCAGACATACAGAAGAGGTTAGGCCAGATGGTCCAAGCCGATATTGGAGTCTTGCTGACATTGCAAGACAAGGGACAGTAAATCATATGATGTCTAAGTAACCCCATGTCAGACACCCATATATGTTCATGTATTTAAACTGACCAATTAGATAAGAAGTTCAGCCTTTATGTTGATGAGTAACCACTCCTTTCTGTATGAACTGATAAAACCAAGTATATTCAATAAACTGCCAGAGTTCTGCTGGAAAGGATTGCTGCTAACTAGGCTTGGCGTCTTTCCTTCCTTGAGCGCTCAATATGACTCTGTCTGATTAGGACATGCCGCAGCACACACAGAGATATATATCTATATCAATCAAAAATCCATGACACCGCCAGCGCTCCTCCTTTGAGCACCGCCACCACTCCTCCTAGGAGCACCACCACCATCACTCCTGCTAGGAGCACCGCCAGCGCTCCTCCTGGTAGGAGCACCACCCCTGCCACCACCGAGCATCATCAGCAGAGGAGTGATCACCATTCCCTCTTTGTGCAAAGTCACCTAAGTTCAACCCTGTTCAGCCGGTCAAAAAGGTCAAAAATGTCACACACTGTCAAAAGGTCCAGGCAGGAGACTCCAGGATAAAGAAAGAAGAAAAAAACAAAAACTTTGTCCCTCCCCCCCTCTCCTACTGTGTCTGAACCTGCCTCCAGTTCCATCCCTGATCTCCCTTCCCCCACTACTTTCGTCGCCCCTTCCCTTAGAACCCCTTCCTCGCCTTCCAGCTATTCCTCGTCTCTCCACGCCCCCAAAGTAGCCCAATCTTCCCCCAAACGTTCCCAATAAAAAAAGTTTTTTTTATTTATTTATTTTTTCAATAAATGTGAAATTCTGGTTTCCCCTAATACGGTTTGATTAATGTGTCTTTCGCCCCCTACAGACTCTGCACCCGCCGTACACACACTGCGCCGTACACTTTGTGTTTTTGCTACCACATAGCTCCATTACTGACACATGTTTCTTGTGTCAGTCCTGGAGATATGTGTAGTCAAAAGCAAATATATGACTTGTATTTTCACCACCAGTCTCTTCAGTCTGCTAATATTGCACAGACTGAAATGAGGATGGTGTTGAGTGCAAGGCATATCTATTGTTACCTTGCCAGGTATCATACAAAGTTAATTGAGGATGGTGTGTTTTTACCATCATCATTTAACTATTTGTGAGACAAAGCCAGGGGATTCTAGATATACCCTGTAATTAACCACATCCTCTATTCAGTGTGTGGTTAATAAACTGAGGAGATGATGGGGAAAATGCATGTCATATGTACAATACCCTTGCCTCGTATCATAACTAAAGCTGACAATGAATTGAGGCTTGCAAGAGACATCAAAAGCAATAATAAAAGATTTTAGGCATATGTCAAAAGTAAAAGAAAAGTCAAAGATGCTATAGGATTTTTACAGGATGAAAATGATGAAATAGTAAGACAGGATGTTGAGAAGGCCGAACTTTGAAATTCCTATTTTGCATCTGTTTTCTCTCAGAAAGGAAATGTAACATCAACTATTCTTCACTGTCCTATTAAGGGAATAGAAGAATCCAGGATATCTATAAACAGAAAGATAGTGAGGGAACACTTAGCTAACCTAAATGAATTCAAGTCTCCAGGTCCAGATGAATTACACCCCAGAGTACTGAAGGAGATAGCAGAAGAAATTTTTGAACCCCTCTCCATAATCTTTGAAAATTCATGGAGAACAGAAGTCCCAGAAGACTGGAGAAGAGCAAATGTTGTTCCTATCTTCAAAAAGGGGAAGAAGGTGGACCCAGGCAACTATAGGCCGGTGAATCTGACTTCTATACCAGGAAAGATCTTTGAACAAATTATTAAACAACATGTATGTAAGTACCTGGATAAGAATGAAGTGATTAAACAGAGTCAGCATGGGTTTTTAACTAATAAGTCATGTCAGACTAACTTAATTTCCTTCTATGGCAGAGTCAATAATTGGGTGGATTAGGGAAATGCTGTTAATATAGTATATCTTGACTTCAGCAAAGCATTTGACAAAGTATCTCACACAATCCTTATTGAAAAAATGACTAAGTATGGAATGGACAAGGCAACTGTTAGGTGGATTCATAACTGGCTTAGTGATCGGACCCAAAGAGTGGTCGTAAATGGCTGCACATCCAGTTGGAAGAATGTCTCAAGTGGGGTACCACAGGGCTCTGTCCTGGGTCCTGTATTGTTCAACATCTTTATCAACGATTTAGATGAAGGAATTGAGGGTAAACTGATTAAATTTGCTGATGAGACAAAGCTAGGAGGGATAGCTAATACTAGTGAAGAGAGAGAGAGGATTAAAAAAGATCTAAATAAACTGGAGCAGTGAGCAGCAACTAACAGAATGGTTTTTAACGGAAAAATGCAAAGTACTACATCTGGGCAATAAAAATGAAAAAAGCATATACAGAATGGGAGGAATAGGGCTAAACAACAACACATGTGAAAAAGACTTGGGTATACTAATAGATCACAGACTGAATATGAGTCAACAGTGTGATGCAGCAGCAAAAAAGGCAAATACAATTCTAGGATGTATTAACAGAAGCATACAGTCTAGATCACGTGAAGTCATTATTGCCCTCTACTCCTTTTTGGTCAGACCTCATCTGGAATACTGTGTCCAGTTTTGGGCACCACATTTTAAAAAAGACATCAACAAACTAGAGCTAGTCCAGAAAAGAGCCACCAGAATAGTGATCTGCAAACCCTGTCTTATGAGGAAAGGTTGCAGGATTTGGGAATGTTTAGCTTGCAGAAGAGAAGACTGAGAGGAGACTTGGTAGCTGTCTACAAATATCTCAAGGGCTGTCACATTGTAGAAGGATCATCTTTATTCTCATTTGCGCAAGGAAAGACTAGAAGCAATGGGATGAAACTTAATGGGAGGAGACACAGATTAGACATTAGAAAAAACTTTTTGACAGAGTGATCAATGAGTGGAACAGGCTGCCACGAGAGGTGGTGAGTTCTTCAATAGAAGTCTTCAAACAGAGGCTGGACAAACATCTGTCTGGGATGATTTAGCAAATCCTGCTTTGAGCAGGGGGTTGGACCAGATGGCCCAGGATGTCCCTTCCAACTCTACGATTCTATGATTCTATTTATCACAACTGGCCAGGTGAATACACATATGAGTTAACCTGCAGCGTCGCTTCAGTCTGCTTTATCTATTTCACGCAGACTGGAGCGATGCTGCAGTTTAATTCATACAGTATGTGTATTCACCTGCCCATGTGTCATAACATTCTGAAGCTAGGATGCATTATTTTGGGTGTCCTCACTTCAGCATGACACCAGGCCTGGGGATTGTAGAAGTTGTATAACCTTTATTATCTCTCCAGTCTGCGTTCAAGCTCAAGCCACAGTCGTGATAATACAAATAATATGTATAGCCACATGGTCAGGTGTCATAAAGAGTGACGGGTGCTAGTGCATCCCCAAATCACTATTTGTAACATGAGGCCAGGTGACACAAATATTAGTTGTATTGTCTCCACCGTCGCTGTAAATTGAACACAAACTGTAGAGATGATAAAGGTCATACAACTTGTGTGTGTGTGTGTGTGTGTATGTATGTATAGTGACCTGGTCAGGAGTACTAGTAAATTCATGATGCACAAAACAGCATCATGAATTCACTGGTACACCTGGCCTGTTGATTATTGAATTGGATTGTAAAAAGACAGAGTGCACTCGGTACAGGTATCAAAACAGGTTTTTTATTAACATACACACAAGGAAAATTTTTTACAACATTTGATCTTGCCATTCCACCCGTCCTACATCTGAGATGAAGTAGGCCGCAAATTGGTCCCTCATTTGGCCAACTTCAATGGATGACCGGAGAGGGTGCTGATTTAATTCAGGCAATGGGTAAGGAGCTGCATCATCGAGATCAAAGTTCGGGTGCTCTTTAGCCATCACAAAATTATGCAGAACAACACATGCCTTCACCACCTCATCCACGGTTTCCAGTTTCAGATTAATGGCTGTGCCGAGAATGCGCCATCTGGAGACAAGTATACCAAAGGCACACTCTACAGTTCTTCTGACCCTGGTTAGTCTGTAATTAAAGATTTTTTTTGTGTGGTCCAAGTGCTGGCTGGAGTATGGTTTCAGCAGGTTTTGGCACATTTAAAAGGCCTTATCCCCAACCATTACAAATGGCAGTGACGGACCTTCAGTGTGGGGAAGAGGCCTTGGCATGGGGAAATTGAAATGGTTGCCAAACAACCTCTTGTTAGGCGTTGGGTTCCTGCAGCGGCTCAGCAGGAATCCAGAGCCTCACATTCTGCGGTCTCTCATTGTCTATCAACCGCAGAGGAGATTGCTCAGCAGTCTCAGCGTCCCAGACGCTCTGCCCAGACCTGCTCCATGGGTCTGGCTGTTGCTGCCACCTTTTGGGTCAGCAATAAAAATAAATGCAGGCTGCTTTGCAGCAAAACGCTCCAGAGGCTAAGTCCTCTCGTCACGCTACTGGGCATTCTCACGAGACGATCTCCTATTGGAGATCGGGAGTCACATGCTCAGGTCCTTCTCCTGATCTCATTGGTCCATCTCAGAGATCTGGAAGGTCCCTGAAGTGCTCGGCTATAAAAGGTCCGCATGGCCGCTCGGCCATGCACTATTATAGACTCTAGTGGCTAACTGTGTGAATGATGATGGATGCATGAACCTGCGAATGACTCATTAAGATCCCCTCCCTCTGATATTGTGAGTGTGTATAGGGACTTAGGTTTAGAGTCAGCACTAGCCAGTGGCAAGATACAGCCACAGTAGCATCCTCCACAGTGCTAGCGTCCGACAGTGCGCCTGCTACTGGGCATTGTCGATTAGCGGCAGTGTCTGTCGCCGCGCTGCAGTCTGCAGCTCATCTTGGCATCCACAGTAGCGACGCCGCACGCACGGTATGTCTAGACGGACGCTGACCCTCTGACTAGGGCCCAGCTCCTGTGACCATATACCGTACGTACACTTCTCTGAGACCTGTGACGTTAACAGGCTCAGCCTTTTGTGTTTAGCACGAAGGCGTCTCTGTGAATAAACAGAGTACGCTCAGCACACACCGGGTGACGTTCAACCTGCGTGCAATAATACCGCCATATTTAGTGTTCGCCATTATTTAGCAGCAGTGTTAACACCTTCTGCACGGTGGACCCCGAGTGGCGAACGCACTTTATTTATTTAGCGCGTTCCGCCGTTCCTAACATCCGGCCCATGTCCGAGTTCTTAAAAGCCTGGGAGTCATTCCCACAGCCAAATGCCCCAATGTCCACTGCAGCAAACATACAGTCTGCATCCGCAATGGCCATGAGTACTGTAGAAAAGTACTTTTTGTAGTTATAGTACTTGGAGACAGTTCTTTTTGGTTTGATAATCCGTATGTGCTTCCCATCAACCGCTCCCAAACAGTTGGGGAAATTGCAGACTGTCCAGAATTTTTCTGCTATTTAAATCCACTTTTCGGCGGTGGGCAGGGGCATAAATTATGGACAGAGAACGTTCCACAAAGCCCGGCACGTGTCCGCAACAATTCCCGACAAGGTGGATACTCCAATCCGGTACTGGAAGTAGAGTTAAGAGAGGCTCTCTCCAGTAGTCAGGAATCTGTGAAACCGAGAACGAACAAAAATTAATATTTATGTGTATGGTTTTTTAAAACACAAAAAAAAAATACATGGCTTAAAAATAATTCTGCAGCCTTTTGTTTACTACATGGCAGAACAATATTTCTGCAAGCTTTGGAATACTACATGGCATAACAAAAAAATTATGCAGGCATTGGTTTCAAAATATTATGTACCGTAATGTGACCAGGCGCCGTTCCTCCGGAGGAATCGCACGACGGAGCTGTGTGTCCTGTCTCCGTATGGATTGTTGAACATGAGCAAGTAAATCCCTGAAGCTTTGTTGGGACATCCGGGTATAATCAGTAAATTTCTCCGGGTTTGCCTGGAGCTCGCTGTAGAGGGTGTGGTACGCTCCACGGCTCTCCTGGAGTTCAATAATCGGATGTATCCAAAAACGCTGCCGCTGCCGTCTTCGCTGTCTCTCTCTCTTTCCCTTTGTTGATGGCAAGCAACTGCATAAGCCTGAGACAGCGCGATGTCCAGATCCAAGTTGAAGTGAAAACTCTTCCAGCGCAGATCCATGTTAACAAGAGAAAAAGCAAGCAAATGTGAAGAATTCGGCTGTATACAGGGTCTATAGAAAGAATTCCCATAACACATGCCCACTGATGTCTCATTGGTGGAGTCTGTTGCAAGAATTTTTCAAGGATTTTTCTCCTGTGAAATGTGACACCTAGGACAACCCATGCGCATAACAAAACGCAAAGGCATAGAAAAACGCTTGAAATCGCATACAAACGCTGCATTTTTTTGTCGTCATGCACACGCTGATGCGACAAAATATCGCAGCGTTTACAAGCGTTTGCAAGTGTTTTATGTGCGCTCAAAACGCTGCGCAAAACAGCGCAAATGTGAACTTAGCCTCACTGATAAATTTGATTCAAAATTATTTCTGCTATGTACTGTGATACATAAAGACTGTAGATACCAAGTGGTTGACAATATTTAATGAAATGCTATGGTAAATTTTATTTGAAGCAAAAAAAAATATGCCTTTGAGTAAACACAATACCAAAGAGGCTTAGATGCTCATGAGGAGAACATAATTTTACCCCTATACAAGTCACTAGTGCGACCACACTTAGAATACTGTGTACAGTTCTGGTCTCCGGTGTATAAGAAAGACATAGTTGAACTGGAGTGGGTGCAGAGAAGAGTGACCAAGGTTATTAGGGAATTGGGGGGTCTGCAGTACTAAGACAGGTTATTACACTTGGGGTTATTTAGTTTGGAGAATCGAAGGCTTAGGGGTGATCTTATTACAATGTATAAATATATGCGGGGATAGTGCAAAGACCTTTCTAATGATCTTTTTACTCTTAGATCTGTGACGGGGACAAGGGGGCATCCTCTATGTCTGGAGGAAAGAAGGTTTAAGCATACTCACAGACGCGGATTCTTTACTGTAAGAGCAGTGAGACTATGGAACTCTCTGCCATATGATGTTGTAATGAGTGATTCCCTACTAAAATTTAAGAAGGGACTGGATGCCTTTCTTGAAAAGTATAATATTACAGGGTATATACTCTTATTGTTTGCCACATGGGTTTTTTTTGCCTTCCTCTGGATCAACATGTTAGGGCAGGTTAGGATAGGATATGGGTTGAACTAGATGGACTTAACGTCTTCCTTCAACCTTAACAACTATGTTACTATGTAAAGATACCCTATAAGGACATAGTTTTTTCCTTTATTGCATTCTAGAGCCATAACTTTATTTTGGGGGGTTTTTTTTGTAAGACGAGTTGTACTTTTTGGAGGTGCTTCTGATGTAGAATTTTTGGTAATTTTTGGTTGGAGACAAAACTTCAGTTTCACCCTTGTTTTTGAGGGCTTGTTTTTATAGCATTAACCTTGCTTTATAAATAATAACATAACTTTATTACAGTGGTTGATACAGATAGGCGATATCATACATTGGTGATTTTATTAAATAAAATGTATTTTATTGTCAGTTTTCAACTTCATGCCTTTTAAGAATAAATTGTTTGTTAGGTGTCAAAGGTCTTTATTAAGTCAAAGGCAGAGCTGTTGGGACCAACCAGTTCATTAAAGGGAATCTGTTAACATTTTTTTATATTTAATCTGACAACAGCATGAGGCAGGAACAGAGAGCTGGATTCCAGGGATATGTCACTTATTACACTGTGTGCTGTAGTTTCAATACATCAAGTGTATTATCAGCAGGAGATTATCAACGCCTGACTAGGTCTCACAAGCTGGCCAGTCCAGCTAATCTATGTAACCCCACCCCCACCACTGATTGACAGACGACTTACTGTTCACAGTGTACACAGGAAGCTGCAAATCAATAGTGTGGATGGGGTTAAAGAGCTCAGCGTTTTGACCACTGCTATAGGTACAACAGAGAAAACAAGTATTCTAGCAAACTGCAACAAGCAGTAAAATTGCAAAAGAAGGAAACCGCTGAACAGAGGCCAGACGGAGTACAGACTAACTCTACTGCCTCATTATAGTGAATGGATCCCTCAGGAGTTTCATCTGAATTACGTCACTTGGAGATTTAGATGGAAACCACAAAGTAAGTGCTCAGAGTAGAGCACAGGATAAATTCCAAACATTGTTTAAAATGTTCCCAATAAAAGCTTTAACTCAATCCACAAAAATAGCAATGCCCCACTCAGGTCTGTCACCTGATAGTACACAGGCTTTGGAAATGTGCTATGGCTCCTTGCACCCCGAAAAGAAATCTAGCAAATTCTGCACTCCCAAATCCAAATGTCCTCTCCCTTCTGAGCCCCGGGGTGACTAAACCACATTTAACATCCAAATGTTTGTCATTTCTATAGTGATGAGAGTCCGCCTAATTTACGGGTGCATGTCTCCAGAAGCAGGAGTTGTGCACAACGTATTAGTCACTACAACGTACTAGTCACTACAACTTACTGGGCACTGCAATGGCAGTTTGCATTTTACTCAGTAACATCCACTGCTGCTTGTTTCTTTGAAACACCCATGGAGTCAAAATTGTCACTATACATGTACAGTGGGGAAAAAAAGTATTTAGTCAGTCAGCAATAGTGCAAGTTCCACCACTTAAAAAGATGAGAGGCGTCTGTAATTTACATCATAGGTAGACCTCAACTATGGGAGACAAACTGAGAAAAAAAAATCCAGAAAATCACATTGTCTGTTTTTTTTTCATTTTATTTGCATATTATGGTGGAAAATAAGTATTTGGTCAGAAACAAAATTTCATCTCAATACTTTGTGATATGTCCTTTGTTGGCAATGACAGAGGTCAAACATTTTCTGTAAGTCTTCACAAGGTTGCCACACACTGTTGTTGGTATGTTGGCCCATTCCTCCATGCAGATCTCCTCTAGAGCAGTGATGTTTTTGGCTTTTCGCTTGGCAACATGGACTTTCAACTCCCTCCAAAGGTTTTCTATAGGGTTGAGATCTGGAGACTGGCTAGGCCACTCCAGGACCTTGAAATGCTTCTTACGAAGCCACTCCTTCGTTGCCCTGGCAGTGTGCTTTGGATCATTGTCATGTTTAAAGACCCAGCCACGTTTCATCTTCAATGCCCTTGCTGATGGAAGGAGGTTTGCCCTCAAAATCTCACGATACATGGCCCCATTCATTCTTTCATGTACCCGGATCAGTCGTCCTGGCCCCTTTGCAGAGAAACAGCCCCAAAGCATGATGTTTCCACCACCATGCTTTACAGTAGGTATGGTGTTTGATGGATGCAACTCAGTATTCTTTTTCCTCCAAACACGACAAGTTGTGTTTCTACCAAACAGTTCCAGTTTGGTTTCATCAGACCATAGGACATTCTCCCAAAACTCCTCTGGATCATCCAAATGCTCTCTAGCAAACTTCAGACGGGCCCGGACATGTACAGGCTTAAGCAGTGGGACACGTCTGGCACTGCAGGATCTGAGTCCATGGTGGCGTAGTGTGTTACTTATGGTAGGCCTTGTTACATTGGTCCCAGCTCTCTGCAGTTCATTCACTAGGTCCCCCCGCGTGGTTCTGGGATTTTTGCTCACCGTTCTTGTGATCATTCTGACCCCACGGGGTGGGATTTTGCGTGGAGCACCAGATCGAGGGAGATTATCAGTGGTCTTGTATGTCTTCCATTTTCTAATTATTGCTCCCACAGTTGATTTCTTCACTCCAAGCTGGTTGGCTATTGCAGATTCAGTCTTCCCAGCCTGGTGCAGGGCTACAATTTTGTTTCTGGTGTCCTTTGACAGCTCTTTGGTCTTCACCATAGTGGAGTTTGGAGTCAGACTGTTTGAGGGTGTGCACAGGTGTCTTTTTATACTGATAACAAGTTTAAACAGGTGCCATTACTACAGGTAATGAGTGGAGGAAAGAGGAGACTCTTAAAGAAGAAGTTACAGGTCTGTGAGAGCCAGAAAACTTGATTGCTTGTTTCTGACCAAATACTTATTTTCCACCATAATATGCAAATAAAATGAAAAAAAAACAGACAATGTGATTTTCTGGATTTTTTTTTCTCAGTTTGTCTCCCATAGTTGAGGTCTACCTATGATGTAAATTACAGACGCCTCTCATCTTTTTAAGTGGTGGAACTTGCACTATTGCTGACTGACTAAATACTTTTTTTCCCCACTGTACATAAATTCTCAAAGGGGTATAATTTCCAAAATGGAGTCACTTTAGAAGGAATTCTGCTCTTCTAGCAAATAAGGGCTCTTTATATAGAGACTGCAAACTATTCTAGGAAAATCTGCTCTCCAGTTCCTAGTCTCGCCGCATGGCTAATCAGTACTGTACAGCCACATACAGGGTATTTCTACATTCAGCAGAAATTGTGTGACTAATTTTAGTAAAATTTTTACCTATTTAACCTTGTGAAAATGTAAAATCTGGGGCTAAAACAAAACTTTTGTAATAAAAATGTAATTATTTTTTCTTCACTGCCCAAAGGTATAAAATTCTGTGACACACCTGTCAATCACTGCAACCCTAGATTAATACACAGAGAGGTGTAGTTTGTAAAATGGTGTAACTTATTAGGCGTTCTGCTGTTCTGGCACCTCAGGGGCTTTCGCAGTGGGTCATGGCACCCCCAAACCTTAACAGTAAAATCTGCAATATAATATGGACCTCCTTCCCTACTGAGCTTTGCACTGTGCCTGAAAAAGATTTTCCCTTTACATCTAGAGTATTGGCACACTCATGAGAAATTTTTACAAGAATCTGAGGTCTATTTTTTCCTTTAAGAAAAATTAAAAACTTGGGGCTAAAATAACATTTTTGTGGTAAAATTGTAATTATTCTTTTTTCACCGCTCAATAGTATAAAATTCTTTGAGGCACGTGGTGTCAATATGATCACTGCACCCCTAGGTTAATTATTTTGGGAATGTAGTTTGTCAAATGAGATCATATGTGGGGAGTTTCTGCTATTCTGGTACCCTGAGGCTCTTCCATTGTAACATGGTACCCTTAAACCATTCCAGCAAAATCTGGATGCCAATAGGGAAATTCTTCCCTTCTAAGCTTTGCACGGTGCCTCAAATGAGTGTTTGACCACATATGGGGTTTTGGAGTACTCAGGAGAAATTGCACAACAAATTCACTATCTGTGAAAATGAAAAATCGTTGAGCTAAAGCAACAGTTTTGTTGGGAAAAATTTTTTTTATCATTTTCACAGATCAACATTGTAAAATTCTGTGAAGCAGCTGAGGATTGAATGTGCTAACCACATATCTAGATAAATTCCCTGAGGGGTCTAGTTTCCAAAATGGGGTCACTTGTTTGGATTTTCAACTATTTAGGCACATCGGGGCCTAGCCAAACGACATGACACTCTCACACAATTCCTTCAAAGTCTTGGTTCTAAAATGTCACTATTTCCTTTCTGAGCCCTGCCATGTGCACAAACAGTAGTTTTCCTCCACATATGGCGTATGAGCGTACTCAGTAGAAATTTCAAAACAGTTTTTATGGTGCAATTTCTCATGTTACCCTTGTAAAAATAAAAAAAATTGGGTCTAAAATAACTTTTTTGTGGGAAAATGTGATTTTTTTTATTTTCACAGCTCAGCGTTTTAAACTGTGCAGCATCTGGGGTTTCAAGGTGCTCACCACAAATCTACAGTCATATGTTAAAGTTTGGGCACCCCTATTAATGTTAACCTTTTTTCTTTATAACAATTTTGGTTTTTGCAACAGCTATTTCAGTTTCATATATCTAATAACTGATGGACTCAGTTATATTTCTGGATTCAAATGAGGTTTATTGTACTAACAGAAAATGTGCAATCTGCATTTAAACAAAATTTGACCAGTGCAAAAGTATGGGCACCTCAACATAAAAGTGACATTAATATTTCTTAGATCCTCCTTTTGCAAAAATAACAGCCTCTAGTCGCTTCCTGTAGCTATTAATGAGTTCCTGGATCCTGGATGAAGGTATTTGTGACCATTCCTGTTTACAAAACAATTCCAGTTCAGTTAAGTTTGATGATCGCCAAGCATGGACAGCCCGCTTCAAATCATCCCACAGATGTTCAGTGATATTCAGGTCTGGGGACTGGGATGGCCATTCCAGAACATTCTAATTGTTCCTCTGCATGAATGCCTGAGTAGATTAGGAGCGGTGTTATCCATCCCCTGCGTAACTTCAACTTCGTCACTGATTCTTGCACATTATTGTCAAGAATCTGCTGATACTGAGTTGAATCCATGTGACCCTCAACTTTAACAAGATTCCCGGTGCCGGCATTGGCCACACAGCCCCAAAGCATGATGGAACCTCCACCAAATTTTACTGTGGGTAGCAAGTGTTTTTCTTGGAATGCTGTGTTTTTTAGCCTCCATGCATAACGCCTTTTTGTATGACCAAACAACTCAATCTTTGTTTCATCAGTCCACAGGACCTTCTTCCAAAATGTAACTGGTTTGTCCAAATGTGCTTTTGCATACCTCAGGCGACTCTGTTTGTGGCGTGCTTGCAGAAACGGCTTCTTTCACATCACTCTCCCATACAGCTTCTCCTTGTGCAAAGTGCGCTGTATTGTTGACCGATGCACAGTGACACCATCTGCAGCAAGATGATGCTGCAGGTCTTTGGAGGTGGTCTGTGGATTGTCCTTGACTGTTCTCACCATTCTTCTTCTCTGCCTTTCTGATATTTTTCTTGGCCTGCCACTTCTGGGCTTAACAAGAACTGTACCTGTGTTCTTCCATTTCCTTACTATGTTCCTCACAGTGGAAACTGACAGGTTAAATCTCTGAGACAACTTTTTGTATCCTTCCCCTGAAAAGCTATGTTGAATAATCTTTGTTTTCAGATCATTTGAGAGTTGTTTTGAGGAGCCCATGATGCCACTCTTCATAGGAGAATCAAATAGGAGAAATACTTGCAAGTGGCCACCTTAAATACCTTTTCTCATGATTTGATACACCTGGCTATGAAGTTCAAAGCTCAATGAGGTTACAAAACCAATTTAGCGCTTCAGGAAGTCAGTAAAAAGTAGTTAGGAGTGTTCAAATCAAGAAAATGATAAGGGTGCCCATACTTTTGCACCAGTCAAATTTTGTTTAAATGCAGATTGCACATTTTCTGTTACTACAATAAACCTCATTTGAATCCAGAAATATAGCTGAGTCCATCAGTTATTAGATATATGAAACTGAAATAGCTGTTGCAAAAACCAAAATTGTTATAAAGAAAAAAGATTAACATTAATAGGGGTGCCCAAACTTTAACATATGACTGTAGGTACATTCTTTAAAAGTCTAGTTTCCAAAATGGGGTCACTTGTGGGGGATTTCCACTGTTTAGGCACATTAGGGGCTCTTCAGTCAGGACATCCACTAATGATTCCAGCTAATTTTGGGTTAAAAAAATCAAATGGCTTTTTCCCTTCTGAGCCCTGCTGTGCCCCCAAACAGTAGTTTTCACCCACATATCAGGTAGCGACGTACTCAGGAGCAATTGCACAACAATGTATGGCAACATAACTTTATGATTTAAGGACATAAAAATAAAATGGGTAGGCAGGGTGCAATTAGATCTGCCTAGGAGTCTCCCCTTCCTTCCCCTCATTCCCTTGTGTTGCACTTGGTCTTCCCACACTGTGTGCGACAGGTAGGGGTTTAAACACTGAATTCAGCGATGTGTCACTTACTAGGCTGTGTGCTGTTGCTTACTTGCAATGAAGGTTTTATCACTAGGACAGTATCATTTCCCAGGTTAGCTGCCTCCTGCCAAGTCATCAACTCTGCCCCTTCCTATGATAAGCAACATACTGTCTATAGACAATGTACATAGAGAGCTTGGTGTGGGCGGGGAAGGTTACTGAGCTCTGTTTCATGCTGCATCTAAGAACTCTGTGTCACAACAGCAGGATCTCATTTTCTACATTACGCTGCGCTCAGATGAGATAGCAAAAACCGCCTGACAGATTACCTTTTATCCCTTTACCCCCAAAGGCTGTTTGCACATTAATAACCAGGCCAATTTTTACAATTCTGACCATTGTCACTTTATGAGATAATAACTCTGGAACACTTCAATGGATCCCACTGACTCTGAGACTGCTTTTTCGTGACATATTGTACTTCATGATAGTGGTAAAATTTCTTCTGTATGACTTGTGTTTGATTGTGAAAAAATGGAAATATGGCAAAAATTTCACAATTTTCAAACTTTTAATTTTTCTGCACTTAAATCAGAGCATTGTATCACACAAAATAGTTGATAAATAACATTTCCCACATGTCTACAGCAGCATCATTTTTGAAACTTTTTTTGGGTTAGGAAGTCACTAGGGTCAAAAGTTGACCAGCGATGTCTAATTATTCCAACAAAATTTGCAAAACAATTTTTTTTAGGAGCACATCACATTTGAAGTGACTTTGAGAGGTCTATATGACAGAAAATACCCAAAAGTAACACCATTCTAAAAACTGCACCCCTCAAGGTGCTCAAAATCACATTTTAAATGTTTATTTGGAATTCTTGGAATGTGGAAGGAGAAAATGAACATTTAACTTTTTGCCACACATTTTTTACCTTTAGATCCAATTTTTTTTTATTTTTACAAGGGTAACAGGGAAAATGGACCCAAAAATTTGTTGTACAATTTCTCTTGAGCTTACCAATACCCAATATGTGGGGGAAAACCACTGTTTGGGCACACGGCAGGGCTTGGAAAGAAGGGAGCGCCATTTGTCTTTTTGAATGTAAAATTTGATGAAATAATTAGCGGATGCCATGTTGCATTTGGAGAGCTCCTGATGTGCCTAAACAGTGGAAACTGCCCACAATAACACCATTTTGTAAACTTGACCCCCTGAAGGAATTTATCTAGATGTGTGGTGAGCACCTTAAACCCCCAGGTGCTTCACAGAAGTTTAGAACATCGAGCCATGAAAATAAATAAAATCACATTTTCCCCTCCAAAAAAAGTTTTTTAGCCCCAAATTTTTCATTTTCACAAGGGTAACAGGAGAAATTGCACCACAAAATTTGTACACCGATACCCCATATGTGAGAGAAAACTACTGTTTGGGCGCATAGCAGGGCTTGGAATGGAAGGTACGCCATTTCCCTTTTTGAATGCAAAATTTGCTGGTATAATTAGCGGACAATTTCAAGTATAGAGATCCAGTAAATAAAATCAAAAGGCTTTATTTAGATCCACTTAAAATGGTAACTTAGCTGCCAGCATACCCAGCCAGGAATACCGGAGGAAGAGTGCCAATTAGAGACCTGAACGCGTTTCAAACATGTTCAGGTCTCTACCTGGCACACTTCCTCCAGTATTCCCAAGGTGTACGGAGTGTGTACGGAGTGTGTCCATGTGTGAACGAGGTGTATGGAGGAGAGCCGCATTTGTTTGAGGTTTACGGAGTGGAGCCATGTGTGTACTGAGTGGAGCCGTGTGTGTGCAAGGTGTACGGAGCGGAGCCGTGTGTTTATGAGGCATACAAAGCTGAACCATGTGTGTATGAGGTATGTGGAGCCGTGCGTGTACAAGGTGTATGGTGGGGGACAGTCCCGATTTTGAGATTTTGCCCCGCTGTCCTGGCCGGGAGCTTACTTTTCCCGTGGGTGCAGGAGTAAACAGCGGAGCCCCGAGGAGCACTTTAAAACTCGCATGGGACATTCCACCGGAAGTGACGTGCTGGAAGCTGACTGGAAATTATGTAATTTTGGGAGGAGATTGTGACGGAACCATGGAGGGACTTCAGGGAATCCATCACCGTATCCTCCGAGAGCGCGGACAGCGGGATCGCCTTGGACTCGGGGATGTCGGCCATGTGAGCAGATCATGATATGTCCTTTACCGGGAGGCTCAGGTGGGCACTACAGCCGGGCTGCTATAGTATCTTTATAGAATCTTTCTTTCTTTCTCCGTTTATTTCTCTGTTCTTTATATCCCTCTCTAATCTTTCTTTCTTTTTCTCTCTCTGTACCTTCTTTCTCTCTCTAATCTTTCTTTTTTTCTCTCTGTTCTCTCTTGTTCTCTGTTCTTTCTTTCTCTCTAATCTTTCTTCCCCTTTCTTTCCCCTCTTTCTCTCTGTTTTTTCTTTCTCTCTCTTTTCTTTCTTTCCCCTCTTTCTTTGTTCTTTCTTTCTCCCTCTGTTCTTTCTCTCTCTCTGTTCTTTCATTCCCCTCTTTCTTTCTTTCATTTTTCCCCTTTCTCTCTCTCTGTTCTTTCTTCATTCTCTCTCCTGTTTCTTTCTCTCTCTCTCTGTTCTTTCTTTCTCTCTCTCCTTGTTCTTTCTTTCCCCCCTTTCTTTCTCTGTTCTTTTTTTCCCTTCTTTCTTTCTTTCTCTCTCTCTGTTCTTTTTTCTGTCCTCTCTTTCTTTCTTTCTCTCTCTCTCTGTTCTTTATTTCTTTCTCTCTGTGTTCTTTCTTCCCCTCTTTCTTTCTCTCTCTGTTCTTTCTTTCTTGGACTCGGGGATGTCGGCCATGTGAGCGGATCATGATATGTCCTTTACCGGGAGGCTCAGGTGGGCACTACAATGGGAGCCGAGCTGCTATAGTATCTTTATAGAATCTTTCTTTCTCTCTCTGTTTATTTCTCTGTTCTTTATTTCCCTCTCTAATCTTTTTTTCTTTTTCTCTCTGTACTTTCTTTCTCTCTCTAATCTTTCTTTTTTTCTTTCTCTCTGTTCTTTCTTTTGTTCTCTCTGTTCTTTCTCTCTAATCTTTCTTCCCCTTTCTTTCCCCTCTTTCTCTCTGTTTTTTCTTTCTCTCTGTTCTTTCTTTCCACTCTTTCTTTGTTCTTTCTTTCTCCCTCTGTTCTTTCTCTCTGTTCTTTCATTCCCCTCTTTTTCTTTCTTTCATTTTTCCCCTCTTTCTCTCTGTTCTTTCTTCATTCTCTCTGTTTCTTTCTCTGTTCTTTCTTTCTCTCTCGCTGTTCTTTCTTTCCCCTCTTTCTTTGTCCCTCTGTTCTTTCTTTCCCTTCTTTCTTTCTTTCTCTGTTCTTTTTTCTGTCCTCTCTCTCTGTTCTTTATTTCTTTCTATGTTCTTTCTTCCCCTCTTTCTTTCTCTCTCTGTGCTTTCTTTCTCTGTTCTTTATTTCCCCTCTTTCTCTCTCTGTTCTTTCCTCTCTTTCTTTCTCCTCTTTCTTTCTTTCTCTGTTCCTTCTTTCCTTTTTTTTCTCTCTGTTCTTTCTTTACCTCTTTCTTTCTCTCTGCTCTTTCTTTCTTTCTTTCCCCTCTTTCCCTCTCTGTTCTTCCTTTCTCTCTCTCTGTTCTTCCTTTCTCTCTCTCTGTTCTTTCTTTCTCTGTTCTTTCTTTTCTTTCTTTCTTTTTCTCTTTCTGTTCTGTTTTCTCTCTCTTCTTTCTTTTTCTCAGTACCAGCCACTGTGCCCATAATGCCAGCCACTGTGCCCTCAGTACTAGTCAGTGTGATCAGCAGTGCTAAATGGGTGTCGTTGGGGCATGGATATGGGTGTGACTAGTTGTGAAATGGGTGTGGTCAGGGGCATGGCCTAAAATTTGCCACGCACGCGACCATGGCTTCCCCCTAGTTTTTTTTCTTTTAAAATATTTTTATTGAAGTTTTTTCATAAAACTGGGAGGGGGAGGGGGAACAGAACAGGAAAGGGAAGGGGGAGGGAGAAGGGTATATGTACATAGGATGGGTGAGGGTCATAAAAAAAAGAGAGAACCATTGTAACAAAGCATACTTTAATAAGTATACAATATACTTATACCACTAAGAAGTACAATAATACTAAACTTCTAAAGAGGAGTTGCATGAGGGCGGTCTAGTCCAACCACTTAACGAGGTGCATGAAAGAAATTTAAACTCGTCTAAAGTTCCTGTTCCAGACCTTCCACTTATTAGTGTAGACGAAAATATTATTATTACTGACTTCGTACCTCCATTCGATAGCATTATGTTGGTAGATTTTGTCTAGGATATCTGAAAATTTGGGGAGGTCAGGTTTCTTCCAAAAGAAAGCCAAGTTATTTTTAACTACCAAAAGGATGTGTATAACTACCTGTCTCACGGACAGATGCAATTGACCCACTTCCAAAGAAAGCAATGCTTTTTGGGGAGTCAAGGTGAAGTTTCCTGTAAAGGAGACAATATGAAGAGAAACCTGGAGCCAGAGACGTTTTAGTTTCGGGCAACACCAAAAGATGTGGTAAAGATCCCCCTGTTGTCCGCAACCTCTCCAACAGAGGGGCGAGTGGTACTGGTTAATGTGGGAGAGTCTGATAGGTGTGAGATACCACCTGTTAAGTATTTTGAAATAAGACTTGTGAAGAGTCATCGATATGGTAGATTTATACGTATTTTTTATGGCGATGTCCCACTGATCAACCGAGACAACAGTCCCAAAGTCGGATTCCCATCTCTTTAAATATATGTTCTTGCAAGAGAGTTCTTCTCTATTGAAAGAGTAATATATAGTCCTTAAAATCCAAATATTTTTATTAGTAAGGTTGCACAGCAGTGAAGACACAATTTCATAGTTAAAAGAATTACCTATTAGAATTTTTTGTACCTTATCTTTCAGCATTAAGTAGGGAATAAATTCAGAGGAGGGGATATTATATTTGATTTTTAGCTTACTTAGGCTGGTTTCACATTTGCGTTTTTTTCCGCGGTAATTTAGCGCTAAATAGCGCATGCGTTTTTTTTCCTATACTTTGCATGGGATGCGCTTATGTGCGCATACACATGAGTGTGTACGCGTTTTACCGCGCATGCGTTTTTTTGCGGTATGCGCTCGGGCGCACAAAATGCAACTTGTTGCATTTTTTGTGTGTCCGATTTGCCTCAAAAAAACGCATGCGCGCGCAATGCGTTTTTTTACAGCAAGACACCCAATATAAGTCTATGGGTGCGCATATGTGCACATTGGCATGCTTATGTATGCGTTTTTTTGCACATGCGTTTTTTTTGTTAACCATGGAATTTAGGGGTTTGGGTTAGAGTTAGGGTTAGTTAAGGGGGTTTAGGGTTAGGGTGAGGGTCAGGGTTAGGGTTAAGTATGGTTTGGTTAAGGGTTAGGGTCAGGGTTAGGGTTAGGGTCAGGGTTAGGGTTAGGGTTAAGTATGGTTTGGTTAAGGGTTAGGGTCAGGGTTAGGGTCAGGGTTAGGGTTAAGTATGGTTTGGTTAAGGGTTAGGGTCAGGGTCAGGGTTAGGGTTAGGGTTAAGTATGGTTTCGTTAAGGGTTAGGGTCAGGGTTAGGGTTAAGTATGGTTTGGTTAAGGGTTAGGGTCAGGGTTAGGGTTAAGGTTAGTTAGGGTTTGGGTTAGGGTTAAGTATGGTTTGGTTAAGGGTTAGGGTCAGGGTTAGGGTTAAGTATGGTTTGGTTAAGGGTTAGGGTCAGGGTTAGGGTTAGGGTTAAGTATGGTTTGGTTAAGGGTTAGGGTCAGGGTTAGGGTTAAGTATGGTTTGGTTAAGGGTTAGGGTCAGGGTTAGGGTTAGGGTCAGGGTTAGGGTTAGGGTTAAGGTTAGTTAGGGTTTGGGTTAGGGTTAAGTATGGTTTGGTTAAGGGTTAGGGTCAGGGTTAGGGTTAAGTATGGTTTGGTTTAGGGTTAGGGTTAAGGTTAGTTAGGGTTTGGGTTAGGGTTAAGTATGGTTTGGTTAAGGGTCAGGGTTAGGGTTAAGTATGGTTTGGTTAAGGGTTAGGGTCAGGGTTAGGGTCAGGGTTAGGGTTAGTAAAGTCATGGTTTGGGTTAGTGTGAGGGGCCACCTAATGTTGGAAAAAAACGCAAACGCGGTAAAAACGCACTAAAAACGCATACAAACTCATAAAAACGCTGTGTTTTTTTCATGCATGCTCATAAAAATGCTTGAAAAAAATGCAGCAGTTGTATGCTTTTGTATGCGTTTTTCAATGCGTTTTTTTGCGGGAAAAACGCGCTGCAAAAAAAAGCAAGTGTGAAACAGGCCTTAATGTGAGAAAATTAGACCCATCATGTATATTTTTTACTTTTTTTTATACCTAATTTACTCCAGATTTCTGAGAGAGGGAAGTTAAATATTAAAGCCACCAAATGATGCGGAAACCTCAAGGCCTGTTCGTCTTTGTTAAATTTCTTACATGGTTTGATCAATGATATCCATGCAGAAATGATGGGACTGAAAATAGGGTGAGAAGATATCCTTCGGGGATCATGAAACAGGAAGTAGAATAGTAAATCTTGTAGAGAGATAAATTTACTTACGTCTCTCTCCAGGCAAAACCAAGCTGGAGGTTTCTGTTTGTTATTGAGCCAATACCAGCTCTGCTTAATTAATAAGGCTATTCCCCCCCTAGTTTTGATCCTGGGTACGCCCATGTACGGACTCTATATAAGGAGCCCCTAAGTGATAGAAGAGCAAAATCTCCCCTCAACTGACCCCATTTTGGAAATTATACCCCTTTGAGAATCTATCTAAGGGTATAGAAATACACTCCATGAGTGTTTTCCAGAAACAAGCACCAGTGGATGTTGCTGAGTGAAAATTGCAAACTGCCATTGTGGTTACCAGTACGTAGTAGTGCCCGTACATTGTGCCCAGCTCATGCACTCATAAATTAAATGGGCTACTTTCACTACAGAAATGCCAAACATTTGGACACTAACTGTGATTTAGGCACACTGTGGGGCTTAGCACAAAATTAGCAAATTTGGGATCACATTTATCCGGCTCTATACGCTTATCACTTACAACGGGGTTTCGATTTAAATCCTCGAGTGATTTAATTCAGATGAAACCCCCAAGGGATCTATTCATTATAATGAGTCAACATCATAGATGGAGAAAGAAACAGAATTTAAAACCTAAATTGTGCAGAAAAAAAATACTTTATTAATTACAGAAATACATTAAAATAAGGTGTAGGTGGACACAAATAGCCAGGGAAAAAAGGGGATGCAATACACAAGGAACAGGCTGAAAATGCATCCCTGAAACAGCTCACGACCCCCCTCTCCACTCTCTAGCAGATACCATATAACTTGATACATTTTGGCAGCCTGTTATTATCCCACATTACTTAGTGGTTATTTTTGGTATACATCATGTAGTCCCTATTGATTTAATGTGATATCATATGCACAGGCACTTTATATATACCACTTCTACCATACCTTCTGATATGCATTTAACCTGTTTTTCTTCCTGGGTCTATATTAATTTGCACATTTCATAAATTTTGGTTTATTTGCAACACAGCACATATGCACTTTTACAATTGTCCATTTATGATATTGTAATCCATTTTGCTGCTATTTTTTATTTCAACATCTAATTTTCAGCCTGTCCCTTGTGTATTGTGTCCCCTTTTTTCCTTTGGTATTTGTGTCCACCTGCACCTTATTTTAATGTGTTCCTGTAATTAATAAAATATTTTTTCTACACAATTTGGGTTTTAAATTCGGTTTCTTTCTCAGTCTATGATCTATCCTTACTGATATGCCCCATACTATGTCCGTTGTACACATGTGGTGGTAAAAATACATATTTTCTTTACTTCACTACTTATCACCTTCTATTAGTATAATCATTAATTTTACATGTTTACGTTGTCTTTGAGGCTTTTTTGATTATAATGAGGCAGCAGAGTTACTCTGAAGTCCATCTGGCCTCTGTTCAGCAGTGTCCTTTTCTCAGAGGTGCACAAAACTGTGGCCAACGGCACTTTTATGCACTGCTAATAAAAAGACCGTCACCTTCGGATCACAGGTGAGACGGCTTCCACAGTGCCTCCATCTGACTCATTATAGGGAATCTTCCGTTTGAATCAATTATTTCAGAGATTTACACTTAATACCTGGTGTAAGCTTTCAGCACAAGATAAATTTGAGTTGAGCCTTACTGCTATCTTCTAAGCGGCAGATTGAACAAATCAACAGCAGGTGAAGAATTGGTTTTATTTATTTTTTACGTCGTTCCTCATGCAGTATAAGTGATTAGATGACTTTATTCTTCGGGTTGGTGCGATTACAGCTATACTAAATTTATATATTTTTCCAAATTTCCAACAGAATCATGTGACAGCTTCTTTTTTGCGGAACGAGTTGACACTTTTATTGGTACCATTTCCGGGCTCATGACGTTTTTTGATTGCTTTCTATTTAGATTTTTAGGAAGCAGAATAAGCAAAAAACAATAATTTAGGAATTTTGATTTTTATTTTCTTATTTTTATGCTGTTTCGCGTGTGGTAAAATTGATGATGCATATTTATTCTTCAGGTCATCAGGATTACAGTGATAACCCATTTATGTCGTTTTTTAAGTATTGGCTCTTTTACACAATAAAAACTATTTTATAGAAAAAATAATTATTTTTGCATCGCTTTATTCTGAGAGGTATAACTTTTGCATTTTTCGGGTGCCAGAGCTGTGTGGCAATTTGTTGTTTTGCGGGACAAGATGACGTTTTCAGAGATACTATTTTTCTTTACATTCGTCCTTTTGATTGCGCTTTATTTCACTTTTTGTTCGGCGGTATGATGATAAAGCATAATTTTTTGTCTTGATTTTTTTATTACGATGTTCACTAAAGGGGTTAACTAGTGGGACAGTTTTATTGGTCGGGTCGTTCCGGACGTGGAGATACCAAATATGTGCACTTTTATATATGTGTGACAGCTACTTAAGAAAATGAATATTCAATGCTTTCCACTCCCATGGGCGTAGAGAGCAGTGAATTATTCATTCCCTTTATTAGGGGGCACACATGATCACCTGGCAGTTGCAGCGAGCCAGTGGCTGTGGTTACTGTGCCCGCTATTAAAGAGCAATGAATATTCTCTGCTCTCCATGCACATATTCCCGACGTGGAGAGCAGTGAGTATTCTGGCAGCTATCTTCTGCTTGTAAGCAGAGCATGATGTTCCTGCAACACACTGCTTGTAAGTATAAATCAGATGCTGGCATCGGAACAAGACGCTGTGAGGGAGAACAGGGAAGGTAAGTAGGATGTTTTATTTTTTAATGTTTTTCTGATCGTGACCATGCATACCAGGATAGGGATGAGGATGCCATGCATACCAGGCTTACACTCGAGTCAATAAGTTTTCCCAGTTTTTTGTGGTAAAATTACATGCCTCGGGTCATCTTATACTCTAATATATATACATTATATGTTTTTAAATTATTTTGTGATTTTTCAAAAAAATTTCACAGCTTGTTTTCACTTTTTTTTTCTTAGTCACACTATGGGACTTTCACTTTCTGCAATTTGGTCACAGTTATAAGGTATAGCAATGCAGGAGCATTGCTATACCTTATAGCCTGTCAGCCCTGCAGACACAAGTTAGTTAGATTATGCTCTGCGCATGATCTAACTAACTTGCTAGTGCCTGGTGACCCGGATGTCATCATGATGACATAGGGTCCCCATTGCAATAATCGGAACCCCCAAAGATGTTGCATGGTCAACCATCCTAGGGCAGAGGGGTTATTCCCTCTGCCTGCATCCTAAATGCTGCAATCACAACACCTAGAGGGTTAAAGTGCCGGGAGCGGTGCGGGCACCGCTCCTGGCACTGAGAGCTGGGTGTCAGTTGTCAGAATCAGTCAACACACGGTGGCGATCATGCATGTACTGCCTCTTGGTGATCAAAATCGCCTGGACATGTGGCTACATCTAAGGTCATTAAGGGGTTAAGGATTCATACTAAATTTGTGGGAAAATAATAAAGTCTCTACTGGCACATGGAAACACAGTATGGGCCCCATAATAGACTATGGGAAACATACTGTGAATCTATACAACATGGATTCAAAAGGCAGTCAAATGCACAAAGTATCTCCTTTGCTGCAAGCAGGAGCTATGTGAGCCTAGTGAAAAACAGCTGTACTGAAATCTTATTTGCACTGGTAGTCCCTGGAGAACACAGGAAAAGTATAGACCCATGTCTACAAAGTTCTATAATTTACCCAGGCTCAAGGTAGCCGAATGGGAGGTTTAACCAGTTATTGTTGTGACATTCTGAGATATATGTTCATTTATAAAAGTGTAAAGCAGCTACTTGTTGAATGTATTCATCACATTATTTGAAAAAGCATCAGCATATCTTTATGGTGCACTATTACAGGGTTCCCCAACTCCAGTCCTCAAGGCCCACCAACAGGTCATGTTTTCAGGATTTCCCTCGTATTGTACAGGTGATGCAATTATCACCTGGGCAATACTAAGGAAATCCTGAAAACCTGACCTGTTGGTGGGCCTTGAGGACTGGAGTTGGGGAACCCTGCACTATTAGACTTAGGCTACTTTCAGACATCAGTTTTTGTACATCAGGCGCGATGCGGCGAAAAGTGTTAAAACCGGATCTGGCGCCTGTTACCACTGGGTCCGTTTTTTTTCTCATAGAGTTTCATTATTGCGCCGCGCCGAATGCCTATGCGGCGTATCCGGTTTTTGCCGGATCCGGCAAAAACAGCCTGTCCGGCGTCTGGAAAAAACGTTGCATGTAACGTTTTTTGTCTGCGGTAAAAAACCGGATGACGCCGCATCCGGCGAAATCCGTTTTTTTGCATAATGGTAGCCTATGGGCGCCGGATCCGGTGGAATCCGGTTTTGCCTGATTCCGGCGCCGGATCCGGTTTTTGCATTGAGCATGATCCAAAAAGTATCAAATTTTGAGTAAAAACACCTGCCAATTTCCACCCACTCTATTGGAAAGGTAGAGGGCATTCATCACACTGAATGCAGAGGAAGAGCTGACTGGATCCACACAGCCACAGGATCTGCCACATATCCACCAACCTACTGGATTTGCCAGCCAGACATCCACCACCCACCAATCAACTGGATTTGACAGCCATCCACTATTGGATCAGGAGTTTGAGTGTGAGTTTCAAAATTTCCGTGCAAGCATAGGTTTTCGTTTTGTCTGTCTGCATGTCCTTGATTCACACAATCCACTGTGCCTATTGAAAACACGTTGACTGCCAAATTGAAATACCCAAGAGATGGCTATTTCAATATGGCACCCACTGCTGGTACCATGCCCTTCCACAGTACCACCAGCAGGTCCTTGCTAGTACCCCACCACTGCCATGGCTCTCCCCCCGCTGCTACTGATGGACTTGCAGCTGCTGTTTACCCTCCCCCGCTAGATCTGCCGATGCCTGCGCATCCATCCTCATCACAGCCGTCAGGAAAGACTGTGGCACACACACACACACACATATGTTGCATTGTACTATTGTTTTTAAAAAGTTACAGCTGTGGTCATCAGTGTGGGGAGGGATTTTAATTATGTAGGACAGTGTGATGTAGTTTGCGTGGTTGGGTGTGTGTATTTCTGTGTAAATACTGTAGGGAGAGGTACCATATATACTTGTGTATATGCTGAGATGTTAATCCCATTTTTGGGGCTTAAAGTCCCCCTCTTGGCTTATACACGGGTCATATACCTGTGGGTCGGAGGGGGAGCGGGGGTGTCACAGATCATACTTACCAGTCCTGCTGCTGTATCTGTAGCCTTGCTCGCTTGTGTCTTCCTGTCCTCAGCGGTAACGTGGTACCGCTCATTACCATTCCTGAATCTGTGCGATGTGACTATAGCGATATCCACCTCTCCTGGGTCCATTGCTGCTCACTGCGGTCTCTGCTGCATCCTCTGTGGCATTTAGGCAGCAGGGGGTGCGTTGACGTGTAAGTGCACACCGCCCCTCTGCTTGCTGAACAGTCACTGACACAAGAAGTGGCAGACAGTGAAGATGGACCCACAAGAGGTTTTTGTTTTTTTGACCATCATATGGGGGCATATTCTATGGAGCAGCATATGGGCCCATAGTCTATGGATTCCACCCTGGGCTTATACAATAAGTGTTACCTTTTTTTGGGCCTAAATTAGGCGGGTTGGCTTATACATGGGGCGGCTTATGCACGAGTATATACAGATTAAGTTGTTAGAATTGTTTGCGATGGTTTGTTGTCCAAGCTGCATTTTATAGGGTGGTGAGAGTGGAATTCAAAATATCTTAATTTTTAATGTTTTTGTTCTTTTGTTGGATTGTAAAAATCATTGTTGCACACATCACAAATATTAACTACATCATGCTTGTTTCATGCAGGAAGTTTCCCAGGCCACCACTGCCAAAACCCTGTGTGAAGCTATTTCAACTCATAATGTAAGTATTAAGGCCTGAAAGCTTTAAATATGGTTTGTGTTGTAGGTAGCAATAATTTGCACTTACAGATTTTCAGCCAGACATGTCTTCTTCTGGGAGCCCTCCCTCACATCGTCAGTGAAATGAGGTAATTTTTTTTTTTTTTTTTTGGCCTGGCCATTCTTGGTACACATAACCCTATATATGCATTCTTGTTTAATAGGAAGCTGAACCAGAGGGTCTCTCAGAAGGAGACGGACGTAGCGGAGAAATGCCTGGAGTGGGCTCCCCGAGTGTAAGTATCTTTGCATGCATTGCAAGATGTTCACACACATCACTGGACTCAAAAAACAGGTCAACATAACAGCATTTAATTTTCCTTTTCTTGTTGTTTTTTCATTAAAAGCACCTGAATCTGTTGCTCGTTGGAGAGTTCCTCAAAGTGCCTCCCAGAGTCGTCGGCAACCACGTGGGGCGGTCGCCATAGAGTAAGTAATTTTTTTGGGGACTTTTGTGGTTTGTAATTAATGCTGTGATTGTTATGTATACCTTTTTTGTCTTTAAACAGGCTTCACAGCGTGCTCACGATTCCGACAGTGAGGATGTAGCCATTGATGTGGACCTCGTAATTGATATGGTGAGAGATAGTGAGCCGCTATGGAATATGGCGGACCGCTTCCATGCGGATGCTAGTGTTACTAGATGACTCTGGGAGGAAGTGTGCCAGGCTGTGGTATCTAACTGGGAGAAACTCCATTCTTGGGCACAGAAAGAACAGCGTAAGTATTCACATTTCAGTAATGTTTCCGGATGTATTGGGCTTGATCCTAACCATTTTGTGATTTCACTTTTCAGGGGAAAGAGTTCAGTTGCGGTGGCGGTCAATGCGGGATCGCTTCAAGAAGGAGTTCAACAAAGAGATGCAGGCTCCCAGCGGATCAGGAGGATGCAGGAGCCGCTATAAATATGCCCAGGCCCTGTCGTTTCTCCGATCAACTATGGTGACAAGAAGGTAAAAATTCCTACTAGAAGTTACAAAATAAAAAATGTTAAAATGTGTAACCTTTTTTTTGGCAGCCAGGGCTAATCAATATCATGATATTAATGTCTATTTTTTTTCTACATTTTTCAACAGTACCTTCAGTAGCACGCGGGAGCTGCATTGCACCCTTCTGGAGTGATCCCCCAGGAGGCCGTCACCGGGGACCATGACATACCCAACCCCTCTGCACCCTCCCTGCCTTCCCTTGTGTGTGATCCCTCAGCCCCATCAACCTCTGCTGGATCATCTGTGCAAGCTTCATTACATGAAGCTGCTGTTGACAAGGTAGGCTTACCTTTACCTCACCCCTCTGACACAGCTGCCCTCTATAGAACACCTTTGAGTTCTGGGCGGCTGCGTCACCAGGGTCGGGAAAGGCAGCTAGCTACGGAGTTTTTTGCATCTACATGCATCCTTTCAAAACTATGAAAATCATGACTCAGCAAATGTCTGCTGGGTTCAATCTTGTTAGTAGAGAGGTGCTTGATTTAAGCACACGTGTTGAAAGGATGCATCTAGATGCAAATAAAGCACTGCATCATTCTTTTTTCAAAGCTTGTAATTGAGCGCCTTGACAACCTAACTCCTGAACAGCAGCTGCATGTAATGCAAGCCTGCCAGGTGGCCTTATCACAGGTGTCATCAGTAGCCCCTACAACTGGCCCAGTGGTTGCTCCAGGCCCGGTCCTTCCTACCCCTCCTGTACCATACCATTTTACCCAGTACCAACCTCCTGCCCCTTTCCAGTCTCCTTCCCCGTACCAGTTCCCAACTGCATCCGTGCCTCCACTCCCTTCGCAACCTACACTCCCTTCCCAAACTACACTTCCTGCCCAATACATCCAGTCTCCTTCCACATCCCAAATTCAACCGTCCTTCAACACCCACAGTTTTGTTTCCCCCCAGTCTATTGTTTTCTCCACCCCTTCATCAGCTTTATCCACCCCTTCACCTTCTTTCTCCATTCCTATACCTTGTCCTTTGGTCTCTGACCCCTCACAAACTCAATCCTCCCACACTAACCCCGCTGTTGAAGTGGTCCAAACTGAGAGCCCCTCCTGTAGTATTTCCGCTATACATTTCACAAATCTTTAAGGTGTTTTGTTACAAATACAATTTTTGATAAAAAAATTAAAAACTTTCAGCTCAAAGCTGATAAAAAAATAAATTTTGCTTTTGAGTTAAGAAAATGTATTTTGTTTCTTTTACTGTTGAATCTAAAATGTCTATTTATAAAACTGAATGAGTGTGTGAGTAGGTGAGTGTGTGTGAGTATGTGAGTGTGTGTGTGTGTGTGTGAGTGATTGTGTGAGAGTAGGTGTGTGTGTGTGAGTGTGTGTACAAGAACGTGTATGAGTAAACGTACGTGTGTGGCGGTGGGGGGAGGCCTGCTGGTTGGCAGTACTGTGGAAGGTCCTTGGATCACCAGCGGGTGCCACATTGGCATACCCATCACTGGGGTATTTTAATATGGCGGTCGGCGTAGTGCCGGTCAGAATTGTTAAAAAACGAGAAAATAATTGCTTTCTTAAAGGGCCAAAGAGGTAAATAATATAGTAGAAATCACCAAACCCATCCTCCCTCCATAATACCGCTGTATAGCCCCTATATTATTTTCTACACCCCACACTGCATGAATTTGTATCAAGTTTTTAAATAATTGATTCTTTATTAGCTTTTAAAGAGCTTTATTGTCAGGAAGTTTATAATTTACAATACTTTGGGTAAACGAAAGTTAGTTAAAGAAGTTAGAATACTGTTACAAAGGTACAATACTTTTACAAAATTTAAGGTAACAAGGTACAATAACTTTACCCCAAAAAATTAAGTACAAAAAGGTACAAAATAGGTGTTAACATCGTAAACCATGTTATCCTGCCATTCAACTCTACCTTCAGGTGACATGAAGTACTCGGTAAATGTGTCCCTCATTCTGGACACTGCTAGAGTACTTTGCACATTAACAGTGCGATAATCATGCAATGTGGTTTCTACATCATTGTCATCTATGGCAATCTGTTCCTTAGTAATAACCAAATTGTGTAGGACCACACATGCTTTTACCACCTCATCCACATTTTCAGTTTTCAAGTTAATTGCGGTCAACAGAACTGTCCATTTTGCAGTAAGAATTCCAAAAGAACACTCCACCATCCTCCGTACTCGTGTCAGGCGATAGTTGAACACTCTTTTTGTTGGTGTCAAGTCTCTGCTTGCATACGGCAGGTGTTCTGACAGTTGAAACGCTTCATCACCTACGCAAACAAATGGCGGTGGTGGCCCAGATGTTTGAGGAAGCGGTCTTGGAGGTGGGAATTGGAAGGTGTTTCCGTACAAATTACGGCCCATTGCTGAAATTTTAAAAACTTGTGAGTCATTGTAGCGTCCATAGGCCCCAATATCCACCGCAATAAATTTGTACTTGGCGTCTGCAATCGCCATCAGGACTATAGAGAAATATTTTTTATAAATAAAAAATTCAGATCCCGATCCTGCTGGTTTAGTGATCCTGAGGTGCTTGCCATCAACTGCACCCAGGCAATTCAGAAACTGACAGATGCTGTAAAATTGGTCAGCTATTTCGAGCCACCTCTCTGTTGTGGGCTGTGGGATAAACTCTTCATGTAGACTGTCCCACAATGCGCGGCATGTGTACTTGATGATACCTGATAATGTTGAATTCCCAATCCTATACTGGTAACGTAGCGACGAAAGGGATTCGCCTGTTGCAAGGAATCTGTGGGAAAAGTCAAAAACAATAATTAAAGCAAAATAACAGCAACAACAGGAGAAGGCACATTTCCAGTATACTGAAGTCTGCTTTGGAGGAGAAAGAATAAAAATTTGCTTACCGGAGAGTGACCATCAAACGCTCCGGTGGTAAGATGGAGAAACGGCAGTAGGTGTCACGTCTCCAGATCAGTTCTCCAACCCTGTCCAGCAAAAAGGCAAAAGTTTCCACTTTCATCCACGTATATAGCAAAAACTTCTCTGGATTTCCTCGCAACACCAGATATAATGTTGCAAAGACTCCCAGTGTCAGCCTCTGTGCGGTTATAGGGTGAATCCAGAAATGACATCGGCGCTGGCGCATAATACGCTGCCTTTGTCGCTCATTCGCCATGACAATTGCTGCCAAAGAATTGGCCTCAAAAGTGAAATCAATGTAAGCCTGCGCGATGTTTCCAATAATAGCTTCCATCTTGCTCCAAAACAACAACCTCTCAATAGGGTGTATACCAAGGTATATATATAGGTTTTCCTGTGAATACCACTAGCCAATGGTGACTTTTGAGTGTTTTTTAAAAAGCGGATCCGGCAAAAAACGGACGAAACGGATGGAAAAACTGATGCACCGGGCCCGTTTTTTTGCCGGATCCGGCCACCGGATTATGCCAGATCCGGTAAAAAACCGGAAGCGGTGCATCAGTTTTTTACATTTTATGCCGGATCCGACGATGTGGCATGGCGCCGCATTGCGCCTGATGCGAGATAACTGAAATCTGAAAGTAGCCTTAACTGACCGCATCAGTCTATTTGGTTTAATTGTTTGTTTATGTGTGGTTAAAAACCTCATTTGGCACTAATATGAAGACAACGTATTTGAGTTGTATTGCACAGAAATGTTACATCTACAGTATCTAGTGATGTCCTGAAGAGATTTAATTTCATATTTTCTATTTAATTCCATATGTTTTCTAATTATGTAAGGATGCTTGGTAAATCAGACACTTTGGAAAGTTTTAGACCAGGCTTTAGCTTCCTAGAACCTATGTAAAATATTTCAGACAGATTAGTCCCGTGATTGGTCCACAAATTAATGTTTTCTTTAATTTATGGGTTTTTTTTGTGAATATGTTGAACAGTAACCCCTAGAGAAATGAAACTGGTCTAAAACCTTCAAAAGTGCCTTGGTTTACCTATGTGCAATATTTGGTGCAGACAGGTCTAGTCATTCGGCTGTGCATAAAGAGTAAACAACAGACAACACGGAACAGAAATTCATTAATATATATATATATATATATATATATATATATATATAATTGCATTTTGATATTGCACAGATGGCGAGAGAGAGAGAGATATAACGAAAAAACTTGTATTTTTGCATTCTGTGCAAACTGGGGTGTGGCCTCCCTCTCCTGAGCTGGAAATTGTATTTAAACGCTTCCCCTGACTGGTGTCCGGTGGTTGGGACCCGGTCCTTGTCTGCCCTTATTCACACAAATGTCAACTTTGACACATGATAAGGTTACTAATACTAGACATTGTAGGACCGCCACTGAGTCACCTTGTCGATGGTGGGACGGCTTTTATGCTATGTTTGATCAAATACAGTATTACTAAGAACTCTGTATGATTTAAATGCACTTTTGCTTTTTACTTATTTAATTATAGCAGGGTTTTTTTCATTTTGTAGGTTTTGAGAGAGATATAAAATAACCCAGCTTTGTTTGTCTGTGGTTAAAAAATTGCTAATTATATGAAGCCAACATATTGGTCCTATAGCAATAAAAACCCAGTGTAAAACCTTTCTGCTTAGTTGTCTGGAAAACTTGGGTTCAGACTGGTCAAGTCATTTGGCTGTAAATAAATATTTGCGTTATAGTCCTAATTTTTTTTGCAAAAAATTGAACGGCAGCTTCACGAGAGCTGAAACCCTGGTTTAGCGATTTGCCTAATTTGATGCAGGGTGGTCCTGTCATTTGGCCATAAAGTAAAATTTTCTTTTGTATTCCACGTTTTTGGTGAATATCTCAAACAGTAGGCTCTTGAGACTTGAAACACAGTTTAAAACTTTCTAAAGTGCCTGATATACCAGGCACTTTGGAAAGTACTGGAAAATGGCAAAAAAATTCCAAGTGCGGTGAAATTGCAAAAAAAGTGCAATTTCACAATTGTTTTTTTTTTTGACCAAATTCTGGCATTTTGACTTTTTTTCTTGCCATGCCGTTTAGCGATCAGGTTAATCCTTTTTTTATTTATAGATCGAACGGTTCTAAACGCGCAGCGATACCAAATATGTGTGTTTGATTTTTTTATTGTTTTAATTTGAATGGGGCAAAATGGGGGTGATTTGAACTTTTATATTTTTCTATATTTTTAAAAACTTTTTTTTTTTTTTTTTACTTTTGGCATGCTTTAATAGTCTCCATGCAAGACTAGAAGCTGCCATAACCCGATCGGCTCTGCTACCTAGATGATAAGATCGCCTCTCTATGTAGCAGAATTACTCACTTGCTATGAGCGCCGATCACCGGGTGGCGCTCACAGCAAGCCGGCTCTAGCAACCATAGATGTCTCCAGGAGACCCCTGGTTGTCATGCTAACGAACCGGTGACCCACAATCATGTGACGGGGGTCACCAGTGGGCGTATTTCCGTTCCGATGGCCGGAAGTTAAATGCCACTGTCAGTGCTTGACAGCGACATTTAACGGGCTAATAGCCGCGGGTGGATTGCGATTCTACCCGTGGCTATTCCGAGCACATGATCCCGGGAAAGATGTGGGCTCAGCACCAGCACATGATCCCGGGAAAGATGTGGGCTCAGCACCGGAGCCCACATCTAAGGGAGGGAGTCCAACGTTGGCTTCAATTTAAGCCCAACGTCGGAAAGGGGTTATAATCAAACCCAATATTGTTGACATTTTCTGTTGACGTAAGGCCTCCCCTACAACCTCTGGACTGTTAGAAACCCTTCTAGTGTCAATAATCACCTATTGGTTCAAAATATCTACCCAACTCTATGCTGTCAAATGTAGATTGAGTATCCCACAATGTCAATTATAGTTCAAAATTCCCATATTAGAACATTTTTCTTCTTCACAACTTTATCCCTGACCTGTCCGTTGTGTTACTTGGGTTTCATGATGCTGTTTGATCCCTGATGTTCTCAAACAAAGAACATAGAACAGCAGTAGTTATACTGAGAATAAATTATACACAGATGACTCAATTTACTAATTATATGACTTCTGGAGGCAAGTGGTCACTCAGGATTTTATTTAGGGGTATCAGAATACAGGTGTTGGAATATGTTTGGTGCAACATTCCTGTTTATGAGTATTTAGTTGTTAGATTTGTATGCTGTTCATAAAGTTAGAACAAAAAAAACTCCCAGAGGCTCACACAGGGAGAGCATGTGACTGTATTTCCTGTTTTCCTGTGTCTGTGTATGGAAGAAGAAGCAGTCTGCTGTAGATGCTGCGCAGATAAAGACACACAAATGATTTATTCTTGATCTATTAAGCTTATCATTTATTGTTCCTGATTGATCCTGAATAAAGAAGCTCTGTTGTCACATTCTTGGAGAGTATCCTGAATAATCCGCTACCAAAAACAGGTTACTGAACATATATGCACATCACAATTTTCAGATTTATATTTTTAAAATAATTAGAAAACCATGTATGTTTTCCTTGAGGTTGTGTGCCCACATAAACATTTTTTTCGTGTTTTTTAAGCGTTTTTTTCCATGCAAAAACGCTTAAAAAACACATACATTAAGCATACCATTCTTATAATGCATTCTGCAATTTTTGTGCACATGATGCTTTTTTTGCATAAAAACGCATCGCGGTAAAAACGCAGCATGTTCATTTATTTTGCGGTAAAAACGCATTTCCAACTACTGTATATTCTATGAGACTGGGGTTGCTCCGGAAAAAAGCGCATAAAAGCGTGGGGAAAAAAACACATTTTTCCTGGGAAGGAGTCCCGTTTTTAGTCAGGAATTTTCTGCATACATGGGTACATAGCCTTACACTTAACAAATAGTTTCTCCTTTTTTTGGTATATTCATTAAAATTCCAGTAAAATAAATTTTTGGGTGTAACGTGAAAAAATGTTGATAAGTTCACGGGGTATGAATGCTTTTTTAAGGTACTGTAGCAGGCTAAACACCAGACATGAGGTGGAATGCAAAGATGACACATGAGGCCATACTCGAGGCGGCAGGCTAACAAGAGGCATGAGGCAGCCGGCCCAAAATGCAAGACATTAGGCCAGACATGAGGCAGCATGCACAAGACATGAGGCCCGACATGCCTAACACACAAGACATGAGGCCAGCGGCCATACATGACACATGCTTTAAGATTCATACTGAGAAAATGAACACCAAGCACTGCTATCATCTGCACTCAGGATTTCCTGCTCACAAGACAAGCAGCCACAGCAACAGCTCAACCCAAATGAGGACCGCAAGGCTAAACACCATAATAATAATCTTTTTATATAATGCTAACATATTCTGCAGCGCTTTACAGTTTTGCACACATTATTCATCACTGTCCCTGATGGGGCTCACAATCTAAATTCCCTATCAGTATGTCTTTGGAATGTGGGAGGAAACCCACGCAAACACGGGGAGAACATACAAACTCCTTGCAGATGTTGTCCTTGGTGGGATTTGAACACAGGACTCCAGCAATGCAAGGCTGCAGTGCTATCCACCGAGCCACCAAGCTGCAGGCCACAAGCCAAACTACAGGCTGCAGACCAAATGAGAACCACCATGCTGCAAGACATGCGAGAATCACAGGGACACAATAAGCGAGAAGCCCAGGCCAGACACCAAGCATAGGTAGATACAGATGCATTAAATCTAGATGTTATACTGATGTTAGTGTAAACAGTGAGGGATTGTTGAATGCAGTGGAGAGCCGGAGGCAGAGAAGGGGTTAACAAAGGTTTACTGTACAGGAACTTACACAAGAAATACTCCACGCAGGGAGGCAAGAGTAACAGCATAAACTATGGTTATTAAGCACAACGACAATGCACGATAGAAAGATATGCAAAAATGGGGTAACTTATCGCTTGTAGTCCTTGCAGGGGAAAGGCTGGAAAATCTCCCGACGTCGTCACAAATCGTGAACAAAATCTCTGGCTCTATTACAGAGGTATGAGAAGCACTGTATTCCAGTGATGCTGATGGATACGGTCCTGGCTGGCTTTAGTACGCTGGGTTGAAGACACAGTCCTCTGTGTGGATTTCTCAGTGATGGTGCCGAATGCGAACAGTGTGCCCGCTCACAGACCGCAGTAGTGTATGGTCCTCTGAGATAATCTGACTTGCTGTGTTCCTAGAGACTATCAGTCACCACCGGCAGGACTGAATTGTCCACAAGAACAGGGTCAGACGATAACTCAATAGCGTCCAAGTCAATTGTGGTGTCAGCACTCTGGGAAAGGGTGGCGTGGAGTTGTCAACTCGAGCAGCGGAGAGGGAGTCAACCTTCTCTTGTCACTTTCTCGCCAAATCTCCCTCGTTCCCGCGCTCAGTCCTCTTTATACTCCCTGCGCCCCCTACTGTCCAGTGTGATGGTCCTTCCCTCACAGAAGAACCCTCCCCCGGCAGTGGTGACAGCCTCGATAGTTCTGGACTTAAAGGGCACCGGAAACCACTGACTCTGCCTCGGCTCATCCACTTACATTAGCATTTCAATGCCAACTGGGCCTCTGTATTCACTGCCATTCTTACTAGAGGTTGCTATAGCACACGTTATGGTGTTCTATGATTCACAGCTGCACAAGCCATGCACTCAAGGCTCCTACATCCAAAGGACAGGAAAACATATTGGAGGAGGAAGTGGGAGTTGCCTTTTTATGCTTTTGGCTTCCTGTCCAATGACAGGTGCTTATACCATTTTATCAGGTGCTGTCATGGATGTGGGGAAAAACACTTTTGAAGTGGATCTGTTAGATTTCACAATACAAACTGCATACATTGTTCAATAGATCTGTTTGGCCTGATTTAGATTTCACAATACAAACTGCATACATTGTTCAATAGATCTGTTTGGCCTGATGAGACTGGCATTATTACTTTAAAAATCTAAGTAAGTATAAATATGTTTAAGTTTTCGCCCTTGCTTAAAAATTTGCTATTTGCTATTATTCAGTATGTTCCGTGAAATCTGGTGACAGACCCACTTTATCTCAAAATCAGCAAAAGATTTCAACACTTGGTATTGTGCTACTTGCACACTCTGAGATCAAGTATGGAAAAAAGAGAATAAAGTCAAAAAGTAATTTCTATTGCATAATATCTACCGTAAAAACAGCCTGAGCAATAATGGTGGAATTTTTTTTTATTCCTCCTCATACAATTTTTTTCTTATTTTTCAGAACATCATATGGTGAATGGTGCCATTAAAAACTTAAACTTCCTGTGCAAAATACAACCCCTTCTTCAGAGATTTCAAGAGAAAAATACAAATATTATCGATCATAAAAGAAGGGGATGCAAAAAGAAAACACTGCTTTGGTTATTGAAGTTCGGATTCTGCGGTGATGTTGTGTCAACATCATTTGATTACTGCAGCTAATCGCTGAGCTCAGCGGTTCATGCAGTCTCATTCAGAATAGCTACTGAGCTCAGTGATTGGCTGCAGTAGTGATACACACTGTGGATATGACTGTAGGGGGTCAGCCCTTGCCAGGAACTGAATTACAGTGTGACTTTGAGAGATGATGCTCCCCTCTGATTTGTGTGCATTTGGACTAGTTCTTTTCTACCCTGCAGCTTGTTGTGTGTTGGCTTGGAAGTGTCAGTTCAGGAAGCGAAGAGAGAGACTGTGTGAGAGGGACAGGACAATAAGTGTGTCCTAACACTGAGAGATTGGTTAATGAACTATCGACTTCAAGGCAAAAAATAGTGCCCAGTTACTACAGGATGGATCCCCAGGACTGCATCAGAAGGAAAAAGTTGCATCGCACAGTCAAAGTGGTTCTCCCTAAGCTCCTGTAACCTGAGAGAGAAAACAATTCTGTGGTACTAGTAATCCACTACCTCGGGACCAAGCAGGAGCTATCAGATTTTCTCCCAAGCACTACAGAACTGTGAGTGGTACACAGATGTTCAACTGTGTTAGGGTCTTTAGCTAGGGCGCTGTAGCAGCATGGCCTGGTTATCATAAGCCAGGTAGAAAGTTAGAAGAGAGTAGTTTAGAGAAATTGTTTATACTGCTTTTATTGAACTTTGCCTTGCCATAGCTGGAGTGCTGCTTGTGTTACACGTTCCAGCTATCTCTCCTTGTATCCATTATTGCTGTTATCATTATAAGAACCGTTAGTCTTATTTTCCAGCATATAATCTTCTGTCAATAAAGCCGTTGTTTTGGGTCTGCCTCCTCCTCTACTGTACCATAATTGACTCCAGCCTATGGTGTCGTTCAGGCTCATGACATCACTGCTGCAGCCAAAATGCAGAGACTGATGCATTGGTGTAGAGCTAGCACTGGAGGGTGGAGGATGAGTACTAGAAGTAGAAAACTCACTTAAAGTGTATAGGTAACTAACTCCATTGGCTGTCATTTTTACAGAAAACAACTTTCAAGATTATTGAATAAAAATCTTTTTGATATTGTGTTATTTCCACTTTCTGAAGAATATTCAACTTACATTCTCTCTGCACCCCTCAACAAGTTAAATCCAAGTTTAGAGTAAACAGTAAATTGCACCTTACTGCTCCTGTGGTATTGTGGTCATCCACATGCAATCTTATACTCAATGACTCCTTCCTCCCCAGAAGACTACCAGAGTAGGCTGATGGAAGTGGGTGCTGCAGTGCCAGGCCCTGTGGGTCCAACTGATAAATTTTGTAAAGTTTGAGATTTCATTCCTCTTCACATATATTTTGCTAACATTGCAATGCAGCCAATGTGGTGGTAAGAACCATTTCACTAAATTCCTGAGGTTGCAAACACGTTTTCCATTTACGAAAAAGACATGAACTGAGATTATATCTTAAAAATTAGTATTTTATTACAAATATATCATTTTTTAGGAAATGCCCCCCAATATTAACTGCTCTTTTTATTTAGTCGTGGCTAAAAATTTTAAGACTTACTAAATCTTTGGTTTTCACAAAGTTTGCTGCCTCAGCATTTTTAGCTCTTGTAGTCAGATGTTTCTATCGCTGCTGAAGTACAATCATAAGCACTTTAACTGACAAACACATTTATGCAAAGACTCCATATTGATGGACTCCAGTGATGACCCTTATTTTGACTTCTTCAATTTGCCTTTGTACTAATGGCAACCCATTCTTACTTAACTATTTATTGGAGTTAATCACAATTTCTGTCTTTTTGTTTGTCCACAGGATTGATCGCAGGTTTATAATATAATTGCGATTTTTAGAGTATCCTCACTATTGACCCAAAATGTCAATAATTTGTTCTCTATGCCACTTTGTTATTAATTTTACCTTGTGGCAGTATGATCCAATATCCTCAAAATAGCATTGTTCTTCACCAAATTGCTCCTTGCTTGTTGAGAAAAGGTGCTCATTTAGAATATTTATATACCATTCAGACTGTCCCCCCTTTAAGACTGCTTGGAATATCTGGAAGAATGATTGTCCATATAAGACAAGGTGAGCGCTATCATGAGCCCTGTGCCATGCCAATAGTAACACGTCCTGAGACCATTCACGTGTGGGCTGCATTTCATCCAAGAGTTTGCGCTCACTCACAATTTTGCCTAAGAATACGGTCATATATAAGGGATGGTATATAGACATCCTCCAAGAGTAACTTCTCTCAACAATCTAGGAATAATTTGGTAATTAAAAATATTTAGATGGATAACAATGTCAAGGCAAAAGTGATAGCTAAGTGGTTCAGTACAGAAAACATTGACATTTTGGGTCCATAGCTAAGAAACTCCCCAGATCTCAATACCGTTGAGAACCTGTGTTCAATCCTCAAAGAGTTAGTGGACCAACAGAAATTGTGAGGAACTCCAAAGACTGATTAGACAAGAATAGTTTGTCATCAGTTAGGATTTGGTCAGGAAGGTGAATTGCAATAGTTTAGAATACGGAGTCTTTTCAGAAACATGATGTAGTTGTCAATAAAATTTAAAAGCCTTCAGAAATACCTATAATTGTACTTCATTAACCACAGAGACATCTGACTGAAAGATCTTAAAACGCTGAAGCAGCAAACTGTGAAAACCAAAATTTGTGTCAGTCAAAACTGTTGGCCACAACTTTACATGTTTTTTACCCACAACATATTAACTTCTTAATGACCACACGCATTAAATCGGTAGCATTATTCAATCATTGCCAATTTAAAATGGCCATCGGGAATAAGGTTATAACGCCCCCCAGAGTTCGAAAATCTCCGGGGTTTAAACTCCTTGGGGCAGCTAAGACTCTGGAAAACACGATCAAGGCTGGATTTTCCAGTCCACTAACACATGATTGCCATTTTTCAATGAATAACGGTGATCACGTAAAAAAAAATGTGCCCGCAATTAAAATAATATCTCTGACATGATGATGTCCCCAAGCCATGCCTTGTACCTCTGCAATCCCCTTGTCCGTCCTGCTCTTCCTGAAAAAAATTGGATGGCGCAGTGTGCCAGCTGGGATCTGTCATCCAGCACCTAGCAACAGCAGGGATTTTTCCTATTGGTTACCTTTGCTCACTATGATAGACCCTATCACAGTGATCAAAAGCCAATAATTTGTAAATCATCCCTCCTGTGTCAACTCCTTAGATTAATTTAATTTTATAATTTTTATTTCTTTCAATCTTTGCCGTTAGGTATAGAGTTAGGGTTGGGCTTAGCGGACTAGAGTTGAACTTATTGTAAGGGCTAGGCTTATTGCTTGAGTTTCTGCCCCACATGCTTTGTGGCTGTTAGACAGCCCACCAAAAATGCAGGGATTGCCTGTCATACAAAAGCAATCCCCGCATTTTTGGGTGGAGAAAAGACCGCAATTTCACGATTGTTTTCAGGGTCTTTGGTTTTATAGCATTAATTACACTTTGTAAAAAAAATAACATAACTTTATTACTCCTGCTGATACAGTTATGACGATATCACACTTTGGTGTTTTTATTGAATAAAATGTATTTTATTGAGGGCTTTCAACTTCATGTCTTTTAAAAATAAACTGTTTATGTTAGCTGACAATGCTCTTTATTCAGTCAAATGGCTGTTGGGACCAACCCGTTCATTAAAGGGAATCTTAAAACACAATAAAGGTTGCACCATAATTTACCAAGAATGATTAGTCTAGAACAGGGGTGGGCAATTAATTTTCCTGAGGGGCCACATTAGAGACCATGACTGTTGTGGAAGGCCGAACCAATAGCTTGAAATTAATTCTACTCAATATTAATTTATTAATATTAATTGAATCGCTTAATATTGAGCAGAATTAAGTATGCTGACACCCCCTATATATCTTTAAACCCCCCACAGCCCCTTATATACAGCATGAGCCTCACACAGCCTACTACATATGCGGCATGAGCCCCACACAGCCTCCTCCATATGCGGCATGAGTCTTGCACAGCATGCTACGTGTGCGGCATGAGCCCCATACAGCCTCACTATATACAGCATGAGCCCCATACAGCCTCCCTATATACAGCATGAGCCCCACACAGCCTCCTTATATACAGCATGAGCCCCACACAACCTCCCTATATACAAGCATGAGCCCCTCACAGCCTCCCTATGTACAGCATGAGCCCCACACAGCCTCCCCATGTACAGCATGAGCCGCACACAGCCTCCCCATGTACAGCATGAGCCGCACACAGCCACCCCATGTACAGCATCAGTCCCACGCAGACTCCCCATGTACAGCATGAGCCCCACACAGCTTCCCCATTGACAGCATGAGCCCCACACAGCCTCTCCATATACTGCATGAGCCCCACACAGCCTCCCCATATATTGCATGAGCCCCACACGGCCTCCCTAGATACTTTATGAGCTCCACATAGCCTTCCCATATACTACATGACAGTATACAGCCTTCCCATAGCCTCCCCATGTGCTGCATGTCACCCCCATAGAATCCCCATGTGCTGCATGTCACCCCCATAGAATTCCCATGTGCTGTACGTCACCCCCATAGAATCCCCATGTTCACCCCCATAGAATCCCCATGTTCACCCCCCATAGAATCCCCATGTCCACCCCCATAGAATCTCCATGTTCACTTCCATAGAATCCCCATGTTCACCTCCATAGAATCCCCATGTTCACCTCCATAGAATCCCATGTTCACCTCCATAGAATCCCCATGTTCACCTCCATAGAATCCCCATGTCCACCCCCCATACAATCCCGATGTTCACCCCCATAGAATCCCCATGTTCACCCCCAAAGAATCTCCATGTTCACTTCCATAGAATCTCCATGTTCGCTTTCATAGAATACCCATGTTCACTCCCATAGAATCCCCATGTTCACCCCCATAGAATCCCCATGTTCAGTCCCATAGAATCCACATGTTCATACACATAAAAAAACCCCACATACTCACCTCGGTCCTGTTCCCAGGCGCCCTGCTTCTGTTGCTGTCTCCGATGTGCTGACTCTCCAGTGGTACACAGCTGACGCGATGAAATGACGTCATCACATCAGCTGTTTCACATGCTGATTGGTGGAGGAAGTGGCCCCTACTCCATCAAAGCTTTCTGCTCCTAGGGAGACAGCGAGCGAGAAGGCGGACACAGTGTGGCCGGCGGACCTCAGGTTTCAAGCCCCACGGCTGTCTCGGTCTGCGGGCTGGACTGAGACAGCCAGAGGGCCGGATGTGGCCCACGTTCCGCACTTTGCCCAGGTCTGGTCTAGAACACTGAAACTGCATTACTGCTATAGAAAAGGGGAAAAAAGGAAAACAAGCACTATATAACGTACTAGTTATGAACACGTTCTACGCCCGGGTGGCGAGCATTTTTATTGGTATATGGTCTCCCATCTGGGTATGAGCTGCCCCCCTCCTGTTCTGGTATGCATGACACCCCTCACCCCCTTATCCTGGTATACAGGGTCCCCTCTCCCCCTTATTCTGGTATGCATGGTCCCCTCACCCCATTATTCTGGTATGCATACTCCCCTCATCCCCCTTTCATGATATGCATAGTTCCCTCACCCCCTTTTGTGGTATGCATGGTCCCTTTACCCCCCTTTCGTGGTATGCACGGTCCCCTCACCCCCCTTTCATGGTATGCATGGTCCCCTCACCCCCCTTTCATGGTATGCATGGTCCCCTCACCCCCCTTTTGTGGTATGCATGGTCCCCTCACCCCCCTTTCATGGTATGCATGGTCCCCTCACCCCCTTTCGTAGTATGCATGGTTCCCTCACTCCCCCTTTCGTGGTATGCATGGTCCCCTCACCCCCTTTCATGGTATGCATGGTCTCCTCACTCCCCTTTTGTGGTATGCATGGTCCCCTCACTCCCCCTTTCGTGGCATACATGGTCCCCTCACTCCCCCTTTCGTGGTATGCATGGTCTCCTCACCCCCTTTTGTGGTATGCATGGTCCCCTCACCCCCCTTTCCTGGTATGCATGGACCTCTCACCCCCCTTTCATGGTAAGCATGGTCCCCTCACTCTCCCTTTCCTGGTATGCATGGTCTTCTCACCCTCCTTTCGTGGTATGCATGGTCCCCTCACCCCCCCTTTCCTGGTATGCATGGTCCCCTCACCGCCCCTTTCCTGGTATGCATGGTCCCCTCACTCCCCTTTCCTGGTATGCATGGTCCCCTCACCCCCCTTTCATGATATGCATGGTCCCCTCACCCCCCTTTCCTGATATGCATGGTTCCCCTCACCCCCCTTTCCTGGTATGCATGCTACCTCTCACCCCCCTATCCTGATATGTATGGTCCCCTGACCCCTATTAAACTGCCACACATACAAAAAATATATATACAGTCATGGCCAAAAGTATTGACACCCCTGCAATTCTGTCAGATAATATTCAGTTTCTTCCTGAAAATGATTGCAAACACAAATTCTTTGGTATTATTATCTTCATTTAATTTGTCTTAAATGAAAAAACGCAAAAGAGAATGAAGCAAAAAGCAAAACATTGATCATTTCACACAAAACTCCAAAAATGGGCCGGACAAAAGTATTGGCACCCTCAGCCTAATACTTGGTTGCACAACCTTTAGCCAAAATAACTGCTTTCTCTCAAACCATTTTCTAGTGCTTTTTGAAGTGTGTTTTGGGTTATTGTCCTGCTGGAAGACCCATGACCTCTGAGGTAGACCCAGCTTTCTCACACTGGGCCCTAAATTATGCTGCAAAATTTGTTGGTAGTCTTCTGACTTCATAATGCCACGCACACGGTCAAGCAGTCCAGTGCCAGAGGCAGCAAAGCAACCCCAAAACATCAGGGAACCTCCGCCATGTTTGACTGTAGGGACCATGTACTTTTCTTTGAATGCCTCTTTTTTCTCCTGTAAACTCTATGTTGATGCTTTTGCCCTAAAAGCTCTACTTTTGTCTCATCTGACCAAAGAACATTCTTCCAAAATATTTTAGGCTTTTTCAGGTAAGTTTTGGCAAACTCCAGCCTTCCTGGGTCTCCTACCATACAGTCCCTTTTCATTCAGATGCCGACGGATAGTACGAGTTGACACCGTTGTACCCTCGGACTGCAGGACAGCTTGAACTTGTTTGGATGTTAGTGGAGGTTCTTTATCCAACATCCGCACAATCTTGCGTTGAAATCTCTTGTCAATTTTTCTTTTCCGGCCACATCTAGGGAGGTTAGCCACAGTGCCATGGGCTTTAAACTTCTTGATGACACTGCGCACGGTAGACACAGGAACATTCAGGTCTTTGGAGATGGACTTGCAGCCTTGAGATTGCTCATGCTTCCTCACAATTTGGTTTATCAAGTCCTCAGACAGTTCTTTGGTCTTCTTTCTTTTCTCCATGCTCAATGTGGTACACACAAGGACACAGGACAGAGGTTGAGTCAACTTTAATCCATGTCAACTGGCTGCAAGTGTGATTTAGTTATTGCCAACACCTGTTAGGTGCCACAGGTAAGTTATAGGTGCTGTTAATTACACAAATTAGAGAAGCATCACATGATTTTTCGAACAGTGCCAATACTTTTGTCCACCCTCTTTGTTATGTTTGGTGTGGAATTATATCCAATTTGGCTTTAGGACAATTCTTTTTGTGTTTTTACATTTAAGACAAATTAAATGAAGATAATAATACCAAAGAATTTGTGTTTGCAATCATTTTCAGGAAGAAACTGAGTATTATCTAACAGAATTGCAGGGGTGTCAATGTTTTTGGCCATGACTGTATACTCACTTTTCTTCCCTGTGTCCAGTGCTGTCCCATTCTGCCGGAGCCCGGGGGGAGGAGTCTGGCGCCGGAGTACGCGCATGCCCATACCGCGCTTTCCGGCATCATATTGCTGAAGACACACTGCAAATGTGTCTTCAGTAAAATGGCGCCAGATAGTGCTATGCGCATGTGCGATTCCCACACGCACTCTGGCCAAAGAGAAGCGCCGCGGCAATGCTCCTCCCGGTCAGGTAAGGCTGGTTTCACACTTGCGTTTTTTTTCGCGGTATTTTAGCGCTAAAAAACGCATGCGTTTTTTTTCCTATACTTTGCATGGGATGCGCTTATGTGCGCATACACATGCGTTTGTACGCGTTTTTCCGCGCATGCGTTTTTTTGCGGTATGCGCTCGGGCGCACAAAATGCATCCTGTTGCATTTTTTGGGTGTCCGACTTGCCTCAAAAAAATGCATGCGCACGCAATGCGTTTTTTTAACAGCAAGACACCCATTATAAGTCTATGGGTGCGCATATGTGCGCATTGGCATGCTTATGTATGCGTTTTTTTGCGCATGCGTTTTTTTTTTTACCATTAGTTGGACAATGGAATTTAGGGGTTTGGGTTAGAGTTAGGGTTAGTTAAGGGGGTTTAGGGCTAGGGTTAGGGTTAGCTAGGGTTTAGGGTTAGGGTTAGTATGGTTTGGTTAAGGGTTAGGGTCAGGGTTAGGGTTAGTATGGTTTGGTTAAGGGTTAGGGTCAGGATTAGGGTTAGGGTTAGTAAAGTCATGGTTTGGGTTAGTGTGAGGGGCCACCTAATGTTGGAAAAAAACGCAAACGCGGTAAAAACGCATACAAATGCATAAAAACGCTGCGTTTTTTTCATGCATGCTCATAAAAATGCTTGAAAAAAACGCAGCATTTGTATGCGTTTGTATGCGTTTTTTCAATGCGTTTTTTTGTGGGAAAAACGCGCTGCAAAAAAAGCAAGTGTGAAATTAGCCTAAGTATGTAAATATGGCGCAGGAGATAGCGGTATGCAGTGTGTACGCGTACCGCCATCCCCGGCGCCAAGCACACTCTTACCGCTGGATGCCTCATTCTGCCTGGAGCCAGACTGCGCTGGCGCATCGCGCTTGCGCAGTCTATAAAGACTTCAGACAGAGTGACGCTACCATGGTTATATTATAGCTATATGAAATATTAATCTGCAAAATTGCTATGAAAAAAATGGAAGGTACTTAGCACATAGATTGACCAATATATGTGAGCCCAATTTCCACTTCGAAGGACGCCTTGATGTGGCAATTGGGCTTACATCTACTGGCCAATCTATGCGCTAAGTACCTTCCCTTTTTTCATAGCAATTTTTGCAGATGAATATTTCATATATACATTATATAGCACTTTTTTCCCTTTTTCCCATCTTCCATGGCAGCAATGCAGTTTCAATGTTCTAGAGTAATCATTCTTGGTAAATTATCGTGCAACCTTTATTATTTTTTAACTTATATGCTTTATTTGTTTGGCACCTGTTCACACTAGCTTGGAAGTGATGGTCTTTTTCTCTATTTGCATTAAAGGGAATCAGTCAGGAGGTTGCTGCTATTTAATCTGAGGACAGCATGAGGTAGGGGTTAAAACACTGAATTCAATGATGTGTCACTTATCAAGCTATGTGCTGTTGTTTCTTTAGAGTGAACGTTTTATCACTAGTATATTATCATTGCTGTGACTAGTTGGCATGTACTTGCTAGTCAGACTCCTTCCCCTCCTGTGATAAGCAGCTCATTGCCAATAGGCTGTGTAAATGAAGAAAAAACTGAACAAAACCAAAAAATTGACCCAGAGAATATTGGTATAAGTGCAATACATAGACGTGCATTTACACTGTGGCCATTTAACAAACAGAACCTAAGATAAAACCAAAATGAGAGAATACGATGTAATAATTAAATAAGTAGTAACTAACACTGTTTTGGTTAAAAAAACGTAAAAGCCATTCCACCATGACAAAGTGTGCCCCAATAAGGGTACATGTTTACATATACTATCACTATTTTTTTTACTCATTACAGGGTATTGGCTTATTTATTTTTATCAAAGCTTCTGTTTCTTAAATGGCCACAGTGTGAATGCACACCTATGCATTGCACTTATACCAGCCTATACTGTGGCTCAATGTTCTGGTTTTGGTTTAGTTTCTCATACTTTGTTCAAACAGCAATGTGGCTCCCCTTTTTGGGGTGTTCATTTTGCTTATATAGCATTTCACAGGCAGGTGTCTTAACAGTACCCAGATCCTGCTCTGCACTTATCTATTTTACGTCTGCTGACACATAGTGAGGTGAACTATAAGGCCGGAGTCACACTAGCGACAAATACGGACGAGGGCAATGCGATAAAAAAAAAAAAAAATCGCATTGCAATCGTCCCAATGTTAATCTATGGGGCAGCTCCCATCATCTGCTTTTTTCTCGGCTGTTTTCTTCGGGCCGAGAAAATCTCAGCGGTCCCCGCTGTAAACTATTTAACCCCTTGTGATGGATTGCAACGGGGGACCTGACTGACCAACAGAGCGGTAAGGATATTGTTGCTTTTTTGTTTTATTTTTGTTACAGGTCCATGGTTTATTTATGGATTAGTAGATGAATAAATATGGTCAAAAACTTAGTGTCTTTATTTCATTAAAAGAATTTTTAATTAATGTCTGTGTGTGTTTTTTTAACCCTTTAATAGTCTATGGTTAATATTGGATCGGTGTCTTATTGACACCTCTCCATTATTAATCGGCTTAATGTCACCTTTCAATAGCAAGGTGACATTAACCCATTCTTATTAACCCATTAGCCACCAAGACAGGGAAATGGGAATAGAGAGGATAAGTGCCAGAAAAGGCGTATCTTATCCATGTGCCTTTTCTGGGGTGTCTGGGAGCAGATTTTTGTAGCCAAGGGGGGCCAAAAACAATGATCCCTCTCAAGGCTATTAAAATCTGCCCTCACTCACTGGCTTTCCCTCTCTGGTTGCGACTTTACCACGGGAGCCCATGCACTTTTTTTAACAAATTAACCCCTTAATTCAACACCTAATTGTCCCAAATTTTACACACAAACCCTAATCTAATTATTAGTCAAAGACATATAAAAAAATAAATGAAATGAAATGGTTTACTGTATGTAAACCATATGTCATTTCATGTAGGGTTTTGTATTGATTTTACAGAAGCCGGCAATTGATTTAGTGGCTATTCTGCTATGTAGAACTCTATGAAATATATATATATATATATATATATATAGTCTCAATGACGTGTGTGTATATATATATATGTGTATTCTATGTGTCTATATCTATTCTTTTGTTTGTGTTTTACCCTATCATTGGGCTCCATTATATGTCCATTTTGCAGGCCGCCGACAAAATCTCGCCAGACGGATGTCACACGGATGTCAAACGGATGTCACATGAACGCTCAGGTGCAAGAAAATCGCATGCTCGCATTCCAATCAGATGACAGACGGATCACTGTTCAGGAAACATTTGTGCGATTCTGGTCTGTCAAAAACAGACCGATTTTTTTATGTGTTGTGTGTGACTCCAGCTTAAGAGTTAGGTACCGTCCCAGTTGGGTGCACCTTGTAGTGGTGGGATGGCTTTTTATGCTTTTTTGATCAAAACAGTGTTAAGTAGTGTATGTTATTTACATGTATTATTTTTATTTTTTTACTTATTACAGGGAATTTGCTTATTTGATTTTATCCTAGGTTCTTTATGTACATACAGAGCCTGATGTGGGTGGGGTAAGCTTTCTCAACTCTGCTGCATTGCTAAATCTAAAATGTCTGATTGTGTCTGAACTGTTGCAGCCAGTAAACTTAGTGATACATTGTTGGATTCAAAGATTTTTACTTACAATATGCTACTCTCACGGTAAGGTAGCAAAAACCTGCTGACATATTCCTTTCAATCAATAGATCTTTGAATAACACAATTGGAGGTGTTTAAATAAAATGTTCCTGTGCTGAGATAATCTTAGAAATGTGCCCCTGCTGTGTACTGTGTAATGGCTGTGTCTGACCATGTGTAGGGAAATGGACCGGGCTAATGATACCTCTCTCGTGTCAGGGCCAGAACTATTGGGGCTGTCATCACTGTTGCCGGGGGAGAGCTTTCTGGCCAGGACAGACCTTTGCACTGTAGGGGGCGGGTCGGACTTAAAAGGGACAGTTCACGCCAGTGCAGAGCTCTTGGCGGGAAGACAGAGTGCGCAGCAGGAGAAGGTTGATTCACTCGACGCAGAGAGACGCCAGAGTACAGAACCGTGCTGCATAGCACTAGCCCACGCGCCTACTGACTGTGAGCAACTTGTGACTGTCTGCCCTCTCACCTCTGATACGAAGAAATCCCGTGCCGTTCCGCTGACAATTGCTGGTGTGCTATTTAGTACTGACCGGGAGGAACAAGCAGAGCCAGGTAGCAGAACCCCAGCCCCCTCCTCCAAACCCAGACATTCTTTGGTGGTGCCACAGATTACTCCGCATTGTGTTCTTCTGCCCGAGACCGCGAGGCTGCGTCTAGGGAAGCCAGGATACGTCGCTGCCATCAGGAGACAGTGCCTCACTTTCCTTCAGGACCAGGCTAGAGAATTCACGCGTAATTTGCGGCGCCACCGTGGGATTTCAAGTCTTCATCATCCGGAAACATCAGACTGATAAGTTCATCTGTTATATGAACATTATTTCTCTTTCTGTTACTATACTGAGCATTATCCTTTATACTCCCCATATACTCTCCCTGCATGGTATATCCCTTGTAATAAACACGTTAACTCTTGCTCTGCCTCCTGCTCGTCACTGCATCCCGCGTTCCTGCTATATCTTACACTTGGCATAGTCGGCAAGATCAAGCAGTTATAGTTGGCCCTAGGTCCAGTATTTCTCTGGGGGCAATGTTGAGCAATCTCCCTAAGTTTATGGGGACCAACACTATGTTATGGATCTGGACTGAATGCATTAGGGGGATGATGAGGATGCACCCCATGACCCCTGCATTGGAAGCTGAAGTGGCCATGATGGCTTTAGATGGGAAGGGCAGAGATTTGGTTATGCTACGACCCCCCAGAGAGTAAGACAAGGTGCTTCAAATTTTGGAGGGACCCATGGGGACCCCACGGACATACGGGAGTTGAGGATGCATTTATTTAGCCATATGCAAACGGAGGGGGAGACTGTGACTCAGTACATGAATGCCCCCCAGGAGTTACATACTGCTATCACTAGGAAAGACCACATAAGCATAGGCCCTACTGACGTACTGCGAGACGAATTGGTGACAGGCTTGTGAGACGTACTGACGAAACAGGCTCTGCGGGAGCTCTTGTGGGTGAACCCTCGCATGACCTTTTCTGAAATAGAAAGTGAAGCACGTACATGTGAACAAGAGCAGGGGGTGACAGTCAAGGTAGGGAAGGTCCGGAGCGGAGAGGTATCTGTAAACTTGATCACTGAGGCACAATGGGTGGAAGAATTGTGGAAGGAACTCCAAGATATTAGAGTGGAGCTGGCTGACGTGAAAAAGAAGTCAGGAGGTACCTCGAATCCGCCAGGGGGCAGAGATGACCCAGATCTCCGTCGTGAATCAAGGATGCTCCATCGACAGAGACCCCTCACCTGTTTTAACTGTGGAGAGATTGGACATTTGGCTCAGGAGTGCCCATGACGGGGTAGGCCCCAACAACACCGTCCATTAAACTAGAGGGCTCCGAGCCTGGGGGATGCCGCCCACGGCCTGACCAATCACGATGGAGTATTAGAAGTACCACAATCTAGTCTCAATGTGCCCTCTTTTCTGGGCCGAAATGGACGGTCGAGCTGTATGTTGTCTAGTGGATACAGGCTTGCAGGTGACTACGATGCCTGAAACCTACTTCGAGCGGCATTTTCCTGAGGCAAAGCGGCCTCAGTGGGGCCCGGTGATAAAGTTGGCAGTTGCCAATCAGTTGCCCATTTCGGTCGCAGGAGTGGTGTGGTTGCAGATCTACAGGAAAGATCTGGGACGGAAGGGTGTGGTGCTGACTCTTAGAGCAGTAAGTAACGGACATGCTGTCACCCTGGGGATAAATGTGTTATAGGAGTTTAGGAGCCTCCTCATCAATGAACCCTCTGATGTAACACTGAAGCAGTGGAGCCCGCACACTCCCCAGAGAACAATTTTCCAACAGTTGATCCATGTGGCTCAAGCTCAGGAGTCCTCCAGTGACAGTGGAATGCTGGGAAAAGTGATCGCTCCAGCCTCTGCTAAACGCATTTTGCTGCCAGGGCAGACTGTGCTGACCTTGCCTGTCCGGACCCGAACACCTCTAGAAGGAGTGGAGATCCAAATTGAGCCATCCACTACGGAACAACTACCCCAAGTTCTCCTTGTGGCCCATACATTAGCCATTGTTCGTGACGGAACGGTCCTCATACGCTATGTCAATTTGGGAGAACAGGACATCACCATATCTCCTAGAAGTGAAGTAGCCCGGATTATGGGCATGTCATAAGTGATACCTCCTCAGGCGGTGCAGCTGATGGTACAGCAGGGAGATGCTTGGACTGTGACAGTAGATACTTCTCTGCCGCCAGAGCTCCAGCATATCCAGGAAGGACGACAGATATGGGAACAGATGCGAGCCAAGCTGTCAGACCTTACTCCACTACAGATTCAGCAGGTGGAACCCCTACTGGGTCGGTATCGAAACGTGTTCGCACGTTATCAGGATGATTTTGGCTGCACTACAGCAATCACCCATGAGATTCCAACTGGAAACGCTGCACCCGTTAGAAAACGATATCGACAGATTCCCCCCACAACTATACCAAGAGGTGAAAAGTATGCTAAGTCAGATGCTGCAGAAAGGTGTCATAAGGGAGAGCCAAAGTCCGTGGGCTGCCCCTATAGAGTTAGTGCAGAATAAGGACAGCACACTGCGTTTTTGTGTGGACAATCGTAAAGTAAATGCCTGTACTGTGAGAGACTCATATCCGTTACCCAGGATTGAAGAATCTTTGTCTGTATTGGGAAAAGCCAAATTCTTTTCATTGCTGGACCTCGCCAGCTGCTACTGGCAAGTACCGATGTCAAAGGACCGGCCAAAGATAGGCTTTATACTCCCATGGGACTGTATGAATTTAACCTGATGCTGTTCGGTTTAGCCAATGCTCCTGGAATATTCCAACAGTTAATGGAGAGGTGTTTAGGCGATTTAAATTTCGAAACCACGTTAATCTATTTGGACAACATTATAGTGTACGCCGCTTCATTTGAGGACCATCTACAAAGGCTGGATCAGGTGTTAAGTCGCCTTCAAAGACACGGACTAAAAGTGAAACCTCAGAAATGTCATCTTTTCCGCTCTCAAATTGAGTACTTGGGTCATGTCTCTGCTGAAAGGGTAAGACCATCCTGAGAAAAGGTTGCTGTGATACAAGATTGGCCCACACCGAGGATGGTGAAAGACATCCGAGCATTCTTGGGACTAACCAAGGGATTACCAGTGTTTTGTGAGGAATTTTGCCCGCATAGTGAATCCTCTGCTGGAACTTTTAAGGGGAGTACCCTCGGGCGCAAAGAATTGGGCTATTTGTTGGGAAGAACGACAGGAAAAGGCCTTTCAAGACCTGAAGAACGCACTGACGAAAGCACCTGTATTGGCTTATGCAGACTTTTCTCAACTGTTCATTCTCCACTCTGACGGGAGCTTGCATAGACTTGAGGCTGTGTTGTCACAGATGCAGGACAGAAGAGAGAAGGTGATCACTTATGCTAGTCGGTCCCTTCATGAATCCAAATGAAATCCAGACAGTTCCAGTTCCTCCAAGTTAAAGCTGCTGGCGTTGGTGTGGGCTATGGCGGGGAGGTTCGCGGAATACTTACCTGGGTCTGAAGTACTGTTGTGCACTGATAAACAACCCTCTGGCTCATCTGGAAAATGCTCTGGAACAATGATGAGTGGCTCGCATGGCAAAATTTCGATATAGGGTCACCTACAAAAGAGGGGCTGAGATTACTCATGCTGACGCCTTATCCAGGGTTAAACATGCAAAGCCTGGGCGCAATAGGGATGAGGAGTTAGAAAATGAGGAAATCCCCAAGTTCCAAGACTCTGCCAGGACGGTGGTAGCAACGCAGGAACAGGTGCAAGTTTTGGCCTGGGAGGGTGTCTTTGGGCGAGTCTGTGATGAGTGGATCCAGTTGCAGCAGGAAGATGAGGAGCTTTCCCAACTGAGACAGTGGGTGATGTCAAAACAATCGCCCAGTCTAGAAGAGAGAAATGCTCTGTCCCAAGAGACTCTGCGGATTCTGCGACAGTGGGAGCATCTTCAAATGAAGAAAGGATTGCTGTATCGAAAGGTCCAATTACAACGAGAACGAGGTGTCATCTGGCTAGTGGTGATCCCAGAGACGTTGTTACCCAAGGTGGCCATGGAGGCATATGAAAGAGGAGCACATTTTGGTCAATAGATGACTTTCCAGTGGTTGCAACGGTTAGTTTACTATCCTCGGCTGAAAGCTGTAGTGGAAGAGACTTGTCAGCTATGTAGGAGTTGTGAACTAGCAAAACCACCAGAGTAGAGGGCTTCCACTCAAACTATCGTGACTTCTGGCTCCCTGGAACTGATAATGATAGGCTATCTGACTATTGGGCCAGCTCATCAAGTGTAGGAACATTGTCTGGTAATGACGGACCACTTCACGAAGTTCGTTGTCGTGAGCCCAACCCGAAATCAGACTGCGGAGTCTGCCGCGCATGCCATCTGTAAAAAATTTCATCCAAGTCTACGGATGTCTGAAATGTATTCATTCTGACCAGGGAACCTGCTTCCTAGGGAAGGTGGTGGAAGAATTACACCAGATGTACCATATTGAGAAGTCTTGCACCACGCCGTATCATCCTCAGGGAAATGGCGCCTGTGAGCGGTTCAATAGGACTTTAATTCAAATGTTGAGAACCCTGGAGGAAGACCGGAAGGCCCGGTAGCCTGTGTATGTAGCTGAATTAGTCTGGGTGTTCAATAATCAAACGCATCGAACCACTGGTTATACGCCATACACCTTGTTATTTGTTCACTCAGGGAAAGGAGATTACCGAGCTGGAACTGGATCCAGAGGAGGACTACTCACGGACAGGGGGTCCACCTGGGTTCGAGAACACCGCCATCATTTACAAACTTTGCATCACCTGGTGCAGACCAGATTCCAAGAATTAAAGCAGGTGGAGAGGACTCCGCTGCAGGGGGACAAATCTCCAGGTAGGGGACCGTGTACTGGTATGTGAGAAAAGTCCTCAAGACAAACTGGAAAGCTGGTGAGAGAGGAACCCGGATCGGGTGAAGCGGCGAGTCAACTCTGAAGGACCTGTATACGAGATCCAGTCTAAAGAGGGAGAGAATCCTGTTACTCGAATAGTTCACCGAATATGCTTCGGCCCTGTCTGTCCAAAGATCCTGTCCAAGTAGAAGAGGTGCAAGATGCTCCAGAAATATCTCCACCAGTTGCAGTGGATTGTGAAGAGGAAGAAGGACTTGAACGGCTACCTGAGGATGTACAATCTGGACGAGAACCCGAAGTTCCTGAAGGGTCTGCTACAGTAGGAACAGATGAACTATCGCTCTCTCCTTTACAACCTGACTCAACCACTCAAGGTGACTCAATTACTCCTTCTGATTTACGGCACTCCGACCAGCCAGAATACCCCCAATCAATATGATCAAGACCAATTTATTTGGCAACAAACGGTTCAAGAAGAAAAAGAACGTCCACAAGTTTTACAAGAACTCTCACCTGTGGAATGGTGAGCAAAAGGAGAGGGGGAGTGTAGGGAGATGGATTGGGCCAGTGATACCTCTCGTGTCAGAGCCGGAACTATTGGGGCTGTCACCACTGTTGCCGGGGAGAGAGCTTTCTGGCCAGGCAGACCTTTGCACTCGACTGTAGGGGGCGGGTTAGACTTAAAAAGGATGGTTTGCGCCAGTGCAGGGCTCTTGGTGAGAAGACAAAGTGTGCAACAGGAGAAGGTTGAATCACTCTCCGCAGAGAGATGCCAGAGTACAGGACCATGCTGTATAGCACTAGCCCACGTGCCTACCGACTGTGAGCAACTTGTGACTGTCTGCCCTCTCACCTCTGATATGGAGAAAAGGTCCCGTGCCATTCCGCTGACAATTGCTGGCGCACTATTTAGTAATGACCGGAAGAACACGCAGAGCCAGGTAGCAGAACCCCAGCCCCCTCCTCCAAACCCAGACATTCTTTGGTGGTGCCACAAATTACTCCGCATCGTGTTCTTCTACCTGAGACCGTAAGGCTGCGTCTAGGGAAGCCAGGATACGTCACCTCACTTTCCTTCGGGACCAGGCCAGAGATTTCACGCATCACTTGCAGCGCCACCATGGGATTTCAAGCCTTCATCATCCGGAAACATCAGACTGATGTTATATGTTATATGAACATTATTTCTCTTTCTGTTACTATACTAAGCCTTTTCCTTTCCGTATACTCTCCCTGCGTGGAGTATCCCCTGTAATAAACCCGTTAACTCTTGCTCTGCCTCCTGCTTGTCACCAAATCTCCTGGGGAGGGGGAGAAGCAAAAGAGTATACAGACATTACAGCAGGAGATCACAATTATTCTTTCTTTGTGATAAAACATTGTTTAAAAACAGGCAGAGAAATGTTTTACATGAAACTGAAGTAATATTTATTGCATTGTTTCTCATATGCTTTTCAGATGTGTTCAGGCTTTTATATGTGAATTCAGTTGGCCATATTTTCAGTTGTGAGACCGGTTGGAGGAACAGAACCTTGATCTTGTGAGCGGAGGTCCAGCTGGGGAAACGGAACCTTGATTGTGTGATTGGAGAGGAACGTGAATTGTCTCTCTTTTTATCAAAGCAATGGGATTAGGTCGGTGGCAGAAGGCGCTGTCTGCAGCCTTCAGTTTGAGACTGGAGGCCGAGCAGGACTGCGTAGTGTGGCTCCTGTTAGAGCCCTGACAATAAGCGCCATTAGAGGCTGAAGCTGGGCTAGAAGAGACCCATATGAATTCGACCAGGGTAGTGTCAGTTGGCAGTCCAGTGTATCCTTGATATTATCAGTCAGTGTACATTCATACCAATATTTGTATATCGATCTATGCTTCATTTGCTTTATGTGAATATTAATGTTATAGGGATAGTTGTGTCCAGTGTACATTCTTGTTGTGTGGCTTAGCAAGAGTGTAATTGAGTCATGCAAGGTTACTCGCACCAGGGATATTTAGTCGACGACTAGTTTACCGGTGACGCCGGGTTTATTATTTTATAAGGTAGTGTTCAGGGCATCAGTGCCACTAGGGCAAGAGAGAGTACAAGAATCGTGCTGTACTGTCTGTACTGTTACTGATATACAAATTGTCATTTCTTGTATTGTTTAAACCTGCAAATAGTTAATGACAACTTGCTTTATTTTTCCACTGAGTCTCTGTGCGCTGTATTATCATACCTGTTAACAGTTGCATGGAGGTATCTATATTTATACACTTTATATTAGTCTAAAGTATTAGTTGGGATGTTTTCAATGTGACAGGTGTCTACTTTGAGAAAATATCCAGAGTCAAACAAAACAGAGGAGATTTTGGTAGAATTTCTGAAAATTCTTGCAATGACAGTGTGCTCCTGCACCAATTTTTGTTGATATTACAAAGAACTTCCTCCCTGTAGAAGAAAGTATTATTTATCCCTTTATAAAGCACTTGGTTACCTGCATCTTGAAAATTGCCAGGAATGTAACTTTCAGGGTGCAATAGTGTGCCATATGTTCTCTGGGCTATGAAATCACCCTGTGCACGCCACAAATTATCAAATACGTTGAGAAAAACATTGCAATTTTGATTCACTGTATTTGGAGTCAGAATTTCCTGGTTAGGTTATGAGTATTATTTCTAGGGTGAAATGCACATTAGCTGCGCTAAAAGGTAAATATTATTTTTTTTTTAACATGCACATTTTATAGTGTAGTAAAAATGTCTTTCATAGCTCCCCAACTCTAACTCCATTACACTGTTAGTTTATGAGAATGATCAGAGACGCCAGTATGGCTAGGAAATACAAAACCGGAAAGAACATAAAAATTGAAAATGGCAATGAATTAGATATATATACTAGTTTGATTACGAATAAATAATTATTTTCTTTAGGTATATATTAATATATATAGGGTTTATTATATATCAATGTTTATGACTGGACAGCCATCAGATTTATAGCCTTATGTTACATTACCCAATGTTCACAAGCGGGTTTATAAGTTTAACAAAAATTAAATTTGGTACTTTACATTTCAAATGAGGAGCTAAGAGTTAAAGGGTCTAAGAAGCAAAGTCTGCAGTCTCATAACGTGCCTGCGGACTATCGAATTGGGACAGTGTGTTATTCACACACAATTCCTTTGTGTCACAAACAAAGTCCACCACCCATTAGATCTCCCACTTTTGTATTGAAAAAAGTAGGAGCTCTAATTAATAGCACACAACATACTCATTTTAATCCAAGAAGAAATTTGACTCTTGAGAGGAAAACATTGATCTCTTTACAGAATGATGACTCCATTGCGGTAAAACCTGCCGATAAGGGGAATCAACTGTTATTATGGATCCTAGTAAATATAAAAATGAGATATTCAGACAGTTTTCTGTTTGTGATACCTACATACCCTTGAATCATAATTCTTTTTCTAAGATTCAGAACAAAATATCCATGTCGGTAGGGAAATATAAAACATTGACAGTGATTGATAAATTTTCAGAATATCTGACAAAAGAGAATTCCATAACACCTAGATATTGGGAAAAATAATTATCTGATACATTGCCGATTTTGTATTTTCTATACTCCCCAAATTTCATAAGACCCTATTCGATCCCCTTGCCAGGCCTTTTGTGGCTTCAACAAATTCTTTCTTGTCACCGTTTTCTATTACATAAAAAAAATATTGACACTTTTAACTAAAAGTACCGGTAACCTTTAGAAAAAAGTCGAGGATATTAAAAATGTGATACCATTTTGGTTACAATTGATGTAGTCAGCTTGTATACCTCCATAGAACGTCAGAAAGGTTTGGACGCAGTTAAATGGCTTTTGGGATTAATAATTTTTCTTTACAAGGAAATTTCATTATAGATGTTTTGGCATTGGTACTAAATGAAAACTACGGTATGTTTTATTTCAACTACATTTTATAAGCAGAGATGAGGCTCAGCAATGGGTGCTAATGTGGCCCCCATACGCAAATATATACATGATATTTTTTGGGGAAAATTTTGTATATAATCATCATTTATTTCAGTCATATATTAAAACATGGTTTAGATTTATAGATAAACATAAAACGGTGTTAGAAGGATGCTTAGGTCTTATAGCCTTGTATTCTAAAAGCACCCTACCAACCACAGGGGGTGGCACCTATAAAAAATCAAGAGATGGCACCCCCACCATTTATGTCTGCTGTCCTTCACTGATTTTAGATAGTCAAGCAAGAGGGACAGATCAAGGCCGACAAATCCTATTATATAGAATAACTATTCTGCAGGGTATAGAAAGGAGATGACAGACACACATAAAACCAGCAATTTTTTGTATGATAATAAAAAAAAACAGTGTAACCTGAACTCACACAGGTATAGTAGTACCAGTTAATATACTAAGGGGAAATCTTCAATAAAAAGAGAAAAGAGCCAGCACTGCCAGTGGTCAGAACGCATAACATGAGGTGCATATGCACATATCTTACTGCATTCAAAATGAGACATTTAGCAAAATATTGATCAATATATTGAGCCACCCCGCCACGCCAAGGCAATCTCATATGGGGGGTCCTACTCTACATTTTTATTTATTCACTGTGCCATTGCGGCCTCCTAAATGTTTTAAAAGCAAGACCATATCAAATGCAATCCATACCTGAAGCATATCTGCATCACTCCCGTGCAGCCAGATGGAGCAGGTGCAGATGAAGGCCAACCAGGTCTGAACACAGACATCTCAGGTTTGACCTCCACACACTGCCTGACCAGCAAACACAGATGAAGGGCAATGCAGGCTCAGACATGGATGCAAAAATAAATAAAGCCTGGGGCAGGGCGGGGCTGCCGTGAGTGTGCACAGCAGCCTAGATCAATCACAATAAACACAGAAAAGATGGCGAACATGACCCAGCGTGCACGGCAACAGTGGTGGTCAGCCACAAAACCTAATTTGCAATAAAAAGAGAAAAGAGCCAGCACTGCCAGTGGTCAGAACGCATAACATGAGGTGCATATGCACATATCTTACTGCATTCAAAATGAGACATTTAGCAAAATATTGATCAATATATTGAGCCACCCCGCCACGCCAAGGCAATCTCATATGGGGGGTCCTACTCTACATTTTTATTTATTCACTGTGCCATTGCGGCCTCCTAAATGTTTTAAAAGCAAGACCATATCAAATGCAATCCATACCTGAAGCATATCTGCATCACTCCCGTGCAGCCAGATGGAGCAGGTGCAGATGAAGGCCAACCAGGTCTGAACACAGACATCTCAGGTTTGACCTCCACACACTGCCTGACCAGCAAACACAGATGAAGGGCAATGCAGGCTCAGACATGGATGCAAAAATAAATAAAGCCTGGGGCAGGGCGGGGCTGCCGTGAGTGTGCACAGCAGCCTAGATCAATCACAATAAACACAGAAAAGATGGCGAACATGACCCAGCGTGCACGGCAACAGTGGTGGTCAGCCACAAAACCTAATTTGCAATAAAAAGAGAAAAGAGCCAGCACTGCCAGTGGTCAGAACGCATAACATGAGGTGCATATGCACATATCTTACTGCATTCAAAATGAGACATTTAGCAAAATATTGATCAATATATTGAGCCACCCCGCCACGCCAAGGCAATCTCATATGGGGGGTCCTACTCTACATTTTTATCTATTCACTGTGCCATTGCGGCCTCCTAAATGTTTTAAAAGCAAGACCATATCAAATGCAATCCATACCTGAAGCATATCTGCATCACTCCCGTGCAGCCAGATGGAGCAGGTGCAGATGAAGGCCAACCAGGTCTGAACACAGACATCTCAGGTTTGACCTCCACACACTGCCTGACCAGCAAACACAGATGAAGGGCAATGCAGGCTCAGACATGGATGCAAAAATAAATAAAGCCTGGGGCAGGGCGGGGCTGCCGTGAGTGTGCACAGCAGCCTAGATCAATCACAATAAACACAGAAAAGATGGCGAACATGACCCAGCGTGCACGGCAACAGTGGTGGTCAGCCACAAAACCTAATTTGCAATAAAAAGAGAAAAGAGCCAGCACTGCCAGTGGTCAGAACGCATAACATGAGGTGCATATGCACATATCTTACTGCATTCAAAATGAGACATTTAGCAAAATATTGATCAATATATTGAGCCACCCCGCCACGCCAAGGCAATCTCATATTGGGGGGTCCTACTCTACATTTTTATTTATTCACTGTGCCATTGCGGCCTCCTAAATGTTTTAAAAGCAAGACCATATCAAATGCAATCCATACCTGAAGCATATCTGCATCACTCCCGTGCAGCCAGATGGAGCAGGTGCAGATGAAGGCCAACCAGGTCTGAACACAGACATCTCAGGTTTGACCTCCACACACTGCCTGACCAGCAAACACAGATGAAGGGCAATGCAGGCTCAGACATGGATGCAAAAATAAATAAAGCCTGGGGCAGGGCGGGGCTGCCGTGAGTGTGCACAGCAGCCTAGATCAATCACAATAAACACAGAAAAGATGGCGAACATGACCCAGCGTGCACGGCAACAGTGGTGGTCAGCCACAAAACCTAATTTGCACCTGCTCCATCTGGCTGCACAGGAGTGATGCAGATATGCTTCAGGTATGGATTGCATTTGATATGGTCTTGCTTTTAAAACATTTAGGAGGCCACAATGGCACAGTGAATAAATAAAAATGTAGAGTAGGACCCCCCATATGAGATTGCCTTGGCGTGGCGGGGTGGCTCAATATTTTGCTAAATGTCTCATTTTGAATGCAGTAAGATATGTGCATATGCACCTCATGTTATGCGTTCTGACCACTGGCAGTGCTGGCTCTTCTCTTTTTTTATTGCAAATTGGTTTTGTGGCTGACCACCACTGTTGCCGTGCACGCTGGGTCATGTTCGCCATCTTTTCTGTGTTTATTGTGATTGATCTAGGCTGCTGTGCACACTCACGGCAGCCCCGCCCTGCCCCAGGCTTTATTTATTTTTGCATCCATGTCTGAGCCTGCATTGCCCTTCATCTGTGTTTGCTGGTCAGGCAGTGTGTGGAGGTCAAACCTGAGATGTCTGTTTTCAGACCTGGTGGGCCTTTATCTGCACCTGCTCCATCTGGCTGCACGGGAGTGATGCAGATATGCTTCAGGTATGGATTGCATTTGATATGGTCTTGCTTTTAAAACATTTAGGAGGCCGCAATGGCACAGTGAATAAATAAAAATGTAGAGTAGGACCCCCCATATGAGATTGCCTTGGCGTGGCGGGGTGGCTCAATATATTGATCAATATTTTGCTAAATGTCTCATTTTGAATGCAGTAAGATATGTGCATATGCACCTCATGTTATGCGTTCTGACCACTGGCAGTGCTGGCTCTTCTCTTTTTTTATTGCTAAGGGGAAATCTTCGTAATCAGTGCCAAAGAGCTAGAGAGTAGAACTACCTTTAGTTTTTTTTATATACATGTGGTCATAGATACCGTGCAGGCTATGGTGCAGAGTCTAATGACCAGGTGTTGGAAGAGGTGCTCTTTCTCTGATATCTACACCTAGTACGTACCTGCGGAGGTTGGCACCCTAAAATAATGAGAGATGGCGCCCCGACTCTTGCGTCATCTGTCCCTGGGCTCCCCTATGTAGCCCTAAAGTAGGTTTTAAGACGTAAGCACCCTTTGAACACTGTTTTATGTGTTATTTATTTATTTTTTCTCTATGTATGTATTGTATCAACACTTGATGTATTAGGGATTGCGCTTTATATTTTTAGTATATCCCTAATAAAGGTTACATTTTATAATGGTAATCCCTCATCATGTAAACAGAGACTTATGGAAATGAAATAAAAATTTCATGCAAGAGGTTATCCTATACATCTAATCCGTTCCTCAATCAAGGAATTACTGCCCTTACTGTTGTATGATTATTCCGAGCCCTCTCTCTTGTGCTTCTGCTCACCGGGCCCCAGGATATAATAAAGTACTATGTGCCAAAGGCAGCGCACATCTCGAAGCAGGGAGCCTTCCTGGAGCTCCATGTTACAGCCGTGCAGCGCCAAAGGAGTCCCTCCACCTCTTTTGTGATGCGCTGGTGAAGTGGAGCTGCGCCTGCATGAGATCGTATGAGAGGTAAGTATGAAAAACTTAATAAAATGAATTAAATGAACCTGGTTGGGAGCAAATGATGATGAATTGAGGGTGTGTGATGGGAGACAGTGAATGATGATATATTATGGTGGGGGAGCACAAGTAATGATGAATTGTGGGTGGGGGCAGCAAATGAAGATTTGACAGTAGGGGACAGTGAATGATGCTGTATTGAGGTGGGGGAGTACAAATAATGTTGAATTGTGGGTAGTGGGTAGCACATGATGAATTAAGGGTGGGGGACAGCAAATGATGAATTGAAGGTGGATGACAAGGGACAGCAGATGATGAATTGAAGGGTGGGGACAAAGGACAGCAAATGAATTGGGGTCAGGGATGGGGGAACAGCAAATGATGATTTGAGGGTGGGGGACAGGGTGCAGCAAATTATTTGAGGGTGGGGAGAGCAAATAGTGATGAATTAAGGATGAGGGAGAGCAAATGATGCTGTATTGAGGATGGGGGAGACCAAATGATGATGAATTGAGGGTGGTGGTGGGATAGAGAGAGGACATGTCATAATGAATTGTAGCAGACGAGGGCATGTAAATATATTGAATTGAGGGATTGGGAGGTACAGAGTGGGATATTGTCATGATCTATTTTTGGATCTGTGTCAGATTCTGGATTCTCTTTTATAAACTTTTTTCCTTTCAGGCCATCGGGGATAATATTAGTTTTTGCCCCCGGTGGCCGCTGGTGTTACTACAAGTTGTTAGTCTGCTGGTGGGTTTTTGCCCCGGTGGCCGCTGGTGTTACTACAAGTTTAGTTAGTCTGCTGGTGGGTTTTTCCCCCCCGGTGGCCGCTGGTGTTACTACATGTTTAGTTAGTCAGCAGTAGAGTTGAGCGATACCGTCCGATACTTCAAAATATCGGATCGGAATGGATCGGCCGATCTTTAAAAAAAGTATCGGTATCGCTGATGCCGATACCGGAAGTCCCATTCAAGTCTATGAGACTTCCGGTATCGGAATTAGAAAAACCCTTTCCTGCCCTTGTACAGCCTCTCGGGGGTCTGTACGGGCCTTCCGGGGGTCTGTGCCGGCCTGCCGGGGGTCTGTGCCGGCCTGCCGGTGGGCTGTGCGGACTGCCCGGGGTCTGTGCACCCTGTGGGGGTCTGTACCGGCCTGCCGGGGGGCTGTGCCGGCCTGTCGGGGGGCTGTGCTGATGTCTGGGGGTCTGTGCAGGCATCGTCCGATGGGACTACAAGTCCCATCGGGCGATGCCTGCTACCATGACAGTGATTGACACATTAGCCAATGATGGGACAGTAGTAGTCCCATCATCCGGCTAATGTGTTAAATGTAAAAAAAAAAAAAATACTACATACATACATACTACATGCATACTACATACATACTACATGCTACATACATAGTACATATATACTACATGCATGCTACATACATACTACATGCTACATACATACTACATACTACATATATACTACATGCATGCTACATACATGCTACATGCTACATACATACTACATACATACTACATACATACTACATACATACTACATACATACTACATATATACTACATGCATGCTACATACATGCTACATGCTACATACATACTACATACATACTACATGCTACATACATACTACATACATACTACATATATGCATCATACATACTACATGCTACATACATACTACATACTACATATATGCATCATACATACTACATGCTACATACATACTACATGCATGCTACATACATACTGCATGCATGCTACATACATACTACATGCATGCTACATACATACTACATACATGCTACATACATACTACATGCTACATACATACTACTTACATACTACATGCATGCTACATACATACTACATGCTACATATATACTACATACATACTACATATATACTACATGCATGCTACATACATACTACATGCTACATACATACTACATACATACTACATGCATGCTACATATATACTACATACATACTACATGCATGCTACATACATACTACATGCTACATATATACTACATACATACTACATATATACTACATGCATGCTACATACATACTACATGCTACATACATACTACATACATACTACATGCATGCTACATACATACTACATACATACTACATGCATGCTACATACATACTACATGCTACATATATACTACATACATACTACATATATACTACATGCATGCTACATACATACTACATGCTACATGCATGCTACATACATACTACATGCATGCTACATACATACTACATGCTACATACATACTACATACATACTACATGCATGCTACATACAATACATTCATACAATACATACATAGACATACAGTACATATAACATAGAGTAACATACTTACCAATACTTGTCACATTGTTCCCCAAAGCCATTGTCGTCTACAGAATAAATATTAACATAACAAACCACAAAAATACTCACCCATGATCCGAAGCAGTCCACGAGTGTGTCCCACGACGATCTTGGGTAGAGAACTGCAGCATCAGCTGATGCTGCCGCTCTCTACGGGCTGCAGGAATCCAATGACGGAAGGTAGGTATCCTTCCGCACTGTATTCCTCCGCCACTTAAAAAAAAAGTCCCTAGTCTCACATTATGGTAAAAGCTGTGTGGGAATTTCCTACTTGCGGTATCGGAATGCTCAACACTAGTCAGCAGGTGGTGACCATTCCCTCCCTCCTATAAAAGGTCGCCTGAGGCATCAGCTGGGGTTGGTGATACACTTCCTTTTGGATACCAACCGTGGTGAAGACTGGAGCTAACTGGTGCAGTGGTGGTTCAGCTTATCAGGAGCAGGGGTAGTTCAGGGGCCCAGGTTCCTCATCCCCTGTTTTCCTACTACTGCCCTGTGACAGATATGTTGTGAATGCAGGAGTGTGACTGGTAATGAATTGGGGGAAGATTACTGGTTCTAATTAATTTATATATCTATTGAGTGGGAAAAGTGGTTATTTATGGAGCACATTTCTTGGGGGCATAGTGGTGGATTGCAATTTATATTTGGAAGGGTGGGTTGCAAAATGACTAATTATTAGTTAATGGTGGATGCATGTCTGTATTCAGCTGCGCAGAGTAGAAGTTAGGGAAAAAGTGGCAAATGTTCTCTGGAAGCAGTGCTCTAGATAGCTGTGTACTATTTTCTGTAGAGATGAGTTCTGGTTGTATTAATCGATGGCGGTATGGTCAGGTTGAAGAAGAAAAGCAAAGATGAAGGACTTCAACTAGAGGCGTCAGCAGCGAGTCAGTATATTAACTGTACACTTACACCATACACTGTATACTATATACAGAGCTCCTGTGTATAATGTCACTGGTGATCACAATATTGCCTGTACACTGACACTATATACAGAGCTCCTGTGTATAATGTCACTGGTGATCCCTGTATTACCTGTACACTATACACTTTATACAGAGCTCCTGTGTAAAATAATGGCACCTATTATATTAGTATTGTGGTTGTTTATTAATGATCAGTATTGTAGTATACAATCACTATGTGGTGGTAATATGTGGTCCGGTCATGATGTGGCGGCATTTGTTCCTTGTATGTAGTATTATTTGGTCACTATGTGGTGGTAATATGTTGCCTGGTCATGGTGTGGCAGTATTTGTTTTTTGTTTGTGGTATTATTCGGTCACTATGTAGTGGTAATATATCATCTGGTCAGGGTGTGATGATATTTCTTCCTTGTACATGGTATTATTCAGTCACTATGTGGTGGTAATTTGTGGTCCGGCCATGGAGTGACGATATTTGTCCCTTGTTTGTGGTATTATTGGTCATTTTAAAAAATGTATGTGACACATTTACTTAAAATAAATAAAAATATACATAAAAGGAGAATTGAATACTTAAAAAAAGGTTTAATAAGTTAGAGTAGAGTATGGCCCTGCCAAAAGAATCTACTTTCTTGTCGTGGCAGGCTTAAAAAATCTGATGGCTATGTGTGATATGGTGTTTGATAGGAACTGATAATGTGTGATTGGTGAGGACAAGGTGCAGAACTGATGTTTTCCAAGAGTGATATATAAATAGATAACCTTCAGCACTCAATAAGTCACGAAAAATATTAGGAATTCCAGAAAAATTGAATTTATTGAACAGCCGACATGGTAAGGTATACAGACATCATCCAACGTTTCGGCTATATTGCCTTTATCAAGGTAGTCTGCGTTGCAAAATAAGGATAAAGAAATGCTAGCATAATATCCAAAATGCCAAAAAGGTAAGGTAAAGGTAAAGTAAACCTCTTTGCCATCTCTACTGGAAGTTGACCGCCATTCCCAGCACCACAGGCGTCCTGGCTGTTTACACTGATGAACTTCATATTATTAAGCCCCATTGCTTATCATACAGCTGACTGAGTCCTTTTTGGCATTTACGGATATTATGCTAGCATTTATTTATCCTTATTTTGCAACGCAGACTACCTTGATAAAGGCAATATAGCTGAAACGTTAGACGATCTCTGTATACCTTACCCTGTTGGCTGTTCAATAAATTCAATTTTGCTGGAATCCCTAATAATTTTTGTGACTTATTGAGTGCTGAAGGTTATCTATTTATATACCTTTTTTCTTTTAAGCACCGTACTTACATATTGAGTGCACCACCTTTGACCTTTGCATTTGTTTTCCAAGAGTGGGCGGTGAGACTGTGGAAGGTTCGAGTGGTGGAGGCAGAGCCTCAAGGGGGTGTCATGAGTTGTATGACCTTTGGCCGCACACAGCTATGACATGTGCAGGGGGCTTATATTAGTTTTCCCACCGCTGCCAACAATGTGAAGAAAACAGCAAGCTAGTCTTGCCCTAACAATTTATTGCAGGGGATTATTGTAGATATCCCACTGCTGCCACAATATGTCATGAACTGCCGGGATTTATGTATATCCCACTTTCCAGCTCCGCTTTGGAACTTGCAGCTCTCCGGCACCCCCCTTACCCTCATGTCAGTCAGGAAACTGCACCTAGGATAATTAGTCACCAGACGGGCTACTTGTTGTGCGCTGGCTATTAGGCATGCTGCAGCGAGGGAATTATAAATACTTTGAGCACAGCCACACATCAGCTTATAAAACCTGCTCTATCACTGCCAGCACTACCCACCTAGCCAAAATACACTTCGCTGCCACCAGCTTTCGATTCCTATATTAATATTTTAAATTAATACAGGGGTCCTGAAGCCAACCCAAATTAGTAGTGTAATTTACTTTTAGGCACGTGAATTCGTCATAGAGCATAGAGAACGACTAGTAATAATTTTATATTTTACTCCAAAAAGTAGGTAGTGTTTACAAAAGGTATAAAGGTTAAGCAATATGAGACAATTAAAAGTATGTACAATGCGAATTGCAAAATAAAGAGGATGAAAACAGTAAATGAACACTCACATGATGCTTAGATCATTTCTAAGCATCAGGAGGAGGAGGAGCGCCGAGAGATGGCTGCTCTGGCATGAGGCTCCTGAGTTTTTTAGTTTTTTACCCCATTTAATTGTTAATTCTCCCTTTGGTTCACTCACCATTGCGTAGCTACAGGATTCGGCAGAGCTGGGAGTAGTGTGGAGACTGCGATCAGCTGGGACCGGTGTCTTTCTGTCCTCGTGGAGCTCCGTGCCTGGATTCAGCTGGGAGAGAGTGAAGCTGCTGGCTGCCTGCCTTGTACCCATTTCCAGCATGCAGATGATCCCAGGATAGGAAACCTGGTGGAGTGTGCAGTGCTGGAGTTGTTCTGGAGATCTTGTGGTCCACATGGAGCTGTAGGGCTACAGGATTCGGCAGAGCTGGGAGTAGTGTGGAGACTGCGACCAGCTGGGACCGGTGTCTTTCTGTCCTCGTGGAGCTCCGTGCCTGGTTTCAGCTGGGAGAGAGTGAAGCTGCTGGCTACCTGCCTTGTACCCATTTCCAGCATGCAGATGATCCCGGGATAGGAAAGTTGGTGGAGTGTGCGGTGCTGGAGATGTTCTGGAGATCTTGTGATCCAGGTGGAGCTGAAAGGGTGAGCTGGGCAGGTTTGGACTGACTGTTGGCGTGTCCCCTGATGTCCCTGTCTTGTTGCACCCATGCCCTCCCCCCCAGCAGTGCTGGGAGCACCCTTTATGGAAAGTTGTACATTTAACTCTGCTAAGCTGTGACTGTTCAGTCTTTATAGCTACAAGCTGAGTGTAGTCATGGCCACTGCACTCTTTAAACCTACTCTTATGATTTCAAGGGACGATTTATTATTCTGGAATCATCCGCAATTTCTCATGGACTCCCCTTCTTGGAGCATGATTGCTAATTCAACAATTGAGTACATAAAATCCATTACTTCTGTGAAACCTGTGGAGGTGTACTGCAAGAGAGGTAGGAGAGGAGGAGTCCTGGCACGCCTTCGGAGGAGAGGGTTCAGAACAGCTCTTCCTTCACTCCACTTGGCTAATGTCCGTTCCTTATATAACAAAATGGAGGAACTGAACTTACTTTGTAACATGAGATCTGATATGGCCAATTCAGCTGCTCTTTGTTTTACTGAGACCTGGTTGAATGACACCATCCCTGATTGTAGTCTGGATCTACCTGGTTTTGTTATCTACAGAGCTGACCGTGATTGTTTAGCTTCAGGTAAACAAAGGGGGGGTGGGGTATGTCTCTACATCAACACTAGCTGGTGCTGTGATGTTAACATACTGGGAAAAGGTTGCTCTCCAGATCTAGAGTACATTGCACTCAATTGTAGACCATTTTACGCTCCAAGAGAGTTTTCATCTATGGTTCTGGTTGCAGTATATATTCCCCCTCAAGCATCTGTTAAAGCTGCTATTGGTGAATTAGCTTGCAAAATATCAGAATGGGAGAAAGGATCTCCTGAAGCATTTGTGATCGTAATGGGGGACTTTAACAAAGGAAAACTCAACCTGGATCTCCCCAAATTTACTCAACATATAAACTGCTTCACGAGAGAGAACAATACGCTTGATCACTGCTATACTGTCTTAAAAGGGGCCTACAGGGCAGTGAGGAGAGCAGCAGTGGGCTTTTCAGATCATTGTCTAATTCATTTAATTCCAGCCTACAGGCAAAGGTTGAAAACATCCAAACCTACAGTTTATACAAAGAAGACATGGTCTGAGGAGGCAAAATTGCAACTGCAAGCATGCTTTGAATGCACGGACTGGGAGGTATTCCAGGAAACATGCTCGGGTCTGGATGAATGGGTTGATGCAGTGTCCTCATATATCCGTTTTTGTGAAGACACGTTTATTCCATCCAAATCTGTCCACTTTCGGGGAAACAACAAGCCGTGGTTTACAAATAAAGTCAGGTTGATCCGTAAGAGAAAAGAGGAGGCTTATAAAGCAGGCGATATTACTGAATTCAAGAAACTTAGGAACTCGCTATCTAAAGAGATCAAGTTAGCCAAACACGAGTATGCAAAGATTCTGGAGGAAAGGTTCTCATCAAAAGATACTAGATCTGCATGGAGAGGATTAAGAGAGGTCACCAATTATAAAAGCCACCCCACTATAGTGAACCCCAGCAGAAGTCTGGCAGCAGAGTTAAATGAATTCTACTGCAGATTTGAGGCAAGCTCTACACACAGTGGCTATTCATCTCTAAGCTCCTCAGTCTGTTCATATAAAGATCATTCATTGTGCAACACCCAAGTAGCGATCTCCGAGACAGAGGTGATACGCATCCTGAAGGGACTTAAGGTCAAAAAGGCACCTGGCCCTGATGGTGTATCTCCAATGTGTCTGAAAGTATGTGCTACCCAGCTTGCCCCTATACTGACAAATATATACAATGTGTCACTGAAAGAGTGCGTTGTACCTCAGTGTTGGAAAAATTCCACAATTATCCCTGTCCCCAAGAAAGTGGGATCCTCTGAGTTGAACGACTATAGACCAGTAGCACTCACATCTGTAGCTATGAAAGTCTTCGAAAGAATTATGATGTCCCACCTGATAAAATTCACGCAGAAGCTATGGGACCCGCTTCAGTTTGCCTATAAGGAGAATCGTTCGGCAAACGACACTGTCAATCTGGCACTGAAGTACATTTTGGATCATACAGATGAACGGCACTCATATGTCCGGATTCTTTTCATGGACTTTAGCTCAGCGTTCAATACCATCGATCCGAATTTACTTCATAAGAAAATGGTAGCTCTTGGAGTCCCTCTCAACTTATGCTTGTGGATTTATAACTTCCTGACAGCCAGGATACAGAGTGTAAAAGTTGGATCATTCACTTCGGACACCTTGGTCACAAACATCGGGGCACCTCAGGGGTGTGTTTTGTCCCCGTTACTGTTTTCTCTCTATACGAATGATTGCATCTCTTCAGCAGACTCAGTAAAAATCTTGAAATTTGCCGATGATATGACACTGATTGGTCTCATCAGGGGAAATGCTGAAGACTTGTATCGGAGTGAGGTGGAAAGAATATGTGACTGGTGTAAAGCCAATAATCTTGTACTCAACACTAAAAAAACTGCTGAGATGGTTGTGGATTTTAGGAAAGATCAACATGAGATACTTCCAATCTACATCCATGACGAAGTGGTTCTTAGGGTCACAGAGACCAAATTCCTTGGTGTTATCATCTCTCATGATCTTAAATGGGGGAAAAACGTGGATGCTGTTATAAGAAAAGCACAACAGAGGATGTTCTTCCTGCGTCAGCTGAAAGATATGGTTTGTCTATGAATCTGCTGATCTTATTCTTTAATGCTGTCATCAGATCTGTGATTTGTTCCTCTCTGATAGTCTGGTATGGGGGAGCCACTGCGCATGACAAACTCCGCTTACAAAGGACTTTCAGAACAGCAGAGAGAATTATAGGCTCCCCCCTGCCTAAAATCCAGGATCTTTATGATAAGAGTATTCGATCCCACGCATTGAAAATTTCATCCGATCCCTCTCACCCGGGACACTCCTCATTCCAACTACTCCCTTCAGGACGTCGCTTCAGAGTCCCCAAATGCAGTACCAACCGCCATATGAACAGCTTCTATCCACTCTCTGTTCAACAATTAAATCGTCATGTGTAGACTATATACTGTATCTGTCTTGTTAGATGTTACTTGTTGTATCTGTTGTTATATATTATGTTGCCTCTTTGCCACAAAGAATTCCTTGTATATATGTAATATGTACTTGGCGATAATAAATTTGATTTGATTGATTGATTGATTGATTGATTTCAGGCAAAACCAGGCTGGGGGATGGGCGACACATCCCAATGCATGTGGAGGTCTTGAGATAACAGTATCCAGGCAGCAACTAACTGGGGGAGCTCAGTTGCAGACTTGTATGTCTGGGCTTGTGACATCACTAAAGGGGCTGAGTTATGGCCTCCCTCCCCTTCTCTCAGAGTACAGACTTGGTTCTGAAAACTTCTAATAATCATAACTGGGCTTGAGAACCTAGCAGAATATCGGCAGAACCATCATTCATCTTATCTTGAAATTAGCTTTCTAAGGACTCCAGACACTGGCTGTCTCTTCCTCTTGGTTCAGGAGAAATCCATTTCTCTGGTTCTGTTGGGGCTGGAACCGTGAAAAACACGGACTAAGTAACCCTGTCAAAGAACGTCCCGGGTATGTAGTTTTTATTTCTCTATCACAACCTCACATCATTTTATGACCAAATGATTAGCTTCTCATTATTGTCTATGGGAAGTAAGAGCACATGAGAAGACAAAGAAGCCCCCTGCTGTGAGGCAGGAAATCATTCAATGGTATTTCTGGGTACACTGAGTGTGTGTGAGCTGAGGGGGGGAACGAGAAGGAGTGAGGAGAGCTGTAGTCTCAGGATACAGGCTGCGAGTGAGCCAAAATTTGCAGGCAAAGGGAAAAGAACTGGGGGGGGGGTCAAACCCTCACCACTGACATAGCAGAGTTCAGTATGTGAATAGAAGATTCTGCAATGTGATAATCACGGGAATCTTACATCATTTTACATTATTGTTACAGGGGGCACAAAAATGTTGCCAATATGGGATCCTGAAATTCCTTGTGGCAGTCCTGCATCTCTTGAATGAAGCTAAATAGAATGTGGTAAAGGAAAAGGATCCATCAAAATGAAATACTTCATTTACACCCTTCGTTAGGGCGTTACATCCTATTAATGTAAAAATTGATCAAATCGTTAAAAAACATTGCCATATTTTACAAAAAGTGTATCCCAATATATTAGAGTTTAAGAACCCTCCCTTGATCTGTAATAGAAAAAATACTGAATATTAGGAATAAATTAGTACGTGCGGATAAAGGGAGTGGAACAAAACATCCAGACAGTAACTTCATTCTAGTAGATAAAATGGGACCTATGCCTCTTTGAATTATGCTCCATGCAACAATATTATCAAGAGTGAGTTTTTTTACTGATCCTCAAACAGGAAAACCTTTAAAAATCAGTGTTTTTTTTACTTGTATGTCTAGCAATGTAATATACTTGATTAAATACCCTTCTGGCTTCCTTTATATTGGGGAAATAACTCAGCAGGTTAGAATTTGTATATGTAAACATAAGTCCACCATTAGGTGTAATGATATTTTATTATCGCTTCCATTTCATTTTAAAGAAAAAGGACATACGATTGCTGAATTGAAATATCAAGCAATAGAACAAAATCCTAGGAGGAGAGGCAATATTAAGAAAATTCTAATTCATAAAGAAACTTATTGGATACATATTGGATACATACTTTAATCACATTATCCCCTAATGGTCTGAACAGAACCTACAGTGGGTACAGAAAGTATTCGGACCCCTTTACATTTTTCATGCTGTGTTTCATTGCAGCCATTTGATAAATTAAAAAAAATATTTTTTTCTCATTATTGTACACTCTGCACCCCATCTCAATTGAAAAAAAGAGAAATGTAGACATTTTCGCAAATTTATTAAAAAAGAAAAACTGAAATATCACATAATCATAAGTATTCAGACCCTTTGCTCAGTATTGAGTAGAAGCACCCTTTTGAGCTAGTACAGCCATGAGTCTTCTTGGGAATGTTGCAACAAGTTTTTCACACCTGGATTTGGGGATCCTCTGCCATTCTTCCTTGCAGATCCTCTCCAGTTGGATGGTGAACATTGGTGGACAGCCATTTTCAGGTCTCTCCAGTCAGGGCTCTGGCTGGGCCAGTCAAGAATGGTCACAGAGTTGTTCTGAAGCCACTCCTTTGTTATTTTAGCTGTGTGTTTAGGGTCATTATCTTGTTGGAAGGTGAACCTTCGGCCAAGTCCAGAGCTCTCTGTAAGAGGCTTTCCTCCAGGAGGTCTCTGTACTTGGCCACATTCATGTTTCCTTAATATGCGACCAGTCGTCCTGTCACTGCAGCTGATAAACACCCTCATAGCATGATGCTGCCACCACCATGTTTCACTGTTGGGATTGTTTTGGGCAGGTGATGAGCAGTGCCTGGTTTTCTCCACACATACCACTTAGAATCATCACCAAGTTCTGTCTTCGTCTCATCAGACCAAAGAATCTTATTTCTCACAGTCTGTCTTGGAGTCCTTCGTGTGTTTTTTAGCAAACTCTATGCGGGCTTTCATATGTATGGCACCGAGGAGAGGCTTCTGTCGGGTCACTCTGCCATAAAAGCCTGACTGGTGGAGGGCTGCAGTGATAGTTGACTGTGTGGAACTTTTTCCCATCTTTCTACTGCATCTGTGGAGCTCAGCCATAGTGGTCTTGGGGTTCACCCCTGGAAGAAGCATTTCATAGCGAAACGCGAGTCGGGTATGGTGAGTCACCGGGTACTATTTAGGTAACTATACTTTGCTATGTTTAGTATGTGGCCATTTTATAATGACTTATATTAGTACTCTTGTATATTATGTGTGTTACCATCAATGTTACCATCATTTCAATTTCACTGGATACTTATATATTTATGTGGTGCTATGTGTATATATTTTTTGCTATTGGATTTTTCTAATTGTCTACTGTTTACTTCATTGTGGAACATTCATATTGAATATTTATATTACCTAGTATGGACAATTGATCTATAACTATAATGTGACCATACGTTGGTGTGGTTGCACTATGCACTGAATTTGTATAATTTTTCCCGGGTTTCCCACCTCAAGTTTTACTTACCTGTGGTATCTTGCTCTATGTTTTTAGTATTGTTAATAATTGATTCAATAAAAGTAATTTTTAAATTGAGAAATGGTAGTCATAGAGCATTTCTATTGGTGTTATATCTTGTTTAGTTATTAACAAAAGCCTGGGATGGGCTAAAACGTCTCTATTTGTTTGAATTTCTATATACTGGATTAAATAAGCAATTATTCTACATGTGACTACTGGGATTTCTTTCTTTATAGTTTTCACCTTCATGACCAAGCCAAATATTACAATTCTGACCAGTGTCAATTTATGTGGTAATAACTCTGGAACTCTTCAACGGATCCCACTGATTCTGAGACTGTTTTCTTGTAATATATTGTACTTCATGATAGTGGTACAGTTTGTTCAATATGACATGTGTTTATTTGGGAAGATATTGGAAATTTAGTGAAGATTTTGAAAATTTAGCCATTTTCAAACTTTCATATCTTATGCCCTTAAACCAGAGAGGTGCTTACATTCTTCTTGTTATGCCGTCCTCCTTCTGTGCTTCGTGTGGATGACGCGTCCTCCATCATCCACACACCTTCTGCGCAAGTGCGCTTCTCTTTGCCTTGCCGAAGCAGAAGAAAGTACCGTCACTGGCATGCGCTGGCGCTCTTTTGCCCGTTTCCGGTACATGCACACTGCAGTACTTTGCTCCTCTCTCGGCAGGACAGAGAGAAGTGTGCCTGCACAGAAGCGCGAAGGGGAATACTTTGTGGATAACGAAGGATGCGTCATTCACATGATACTGGTGACAGGTTCCCTTTTTACACTCCACTGCTGCTCTAGGCTCAGTTTACAGGCTACAGCAGTGATGTCATGACTACACTGCAGCCAATCACTGGGCTCAGCCAATGAATATGGCACGTGCCGCTGAGGAGCTGAGATGTGTACTGTCATCATAATGTCATCACTGGAGCCTGTACACCAAGACCGCAGAAACGAGTGAGAGCCGCTACTGGATGAAAAAAAAAGAGAATTATCGTAGTTTTTTGTTTTAATCCTCTGTTGGCCTGTTTACACATTAAGACATGTTGCCGAAAACGATCATTTTTAAACTTAAAGATCATCTCACTCAACGACAAAAGTGGTTTGCTCTTTCCTCAGGTGATTGACGGTCTCTTTAGGTAGACCAATAACAAAGAACAAGCATTCCTAGGAACACTCATTTACAATTGTCTCACTGGCTAAATAGGCCCAAAGAAACTGGCTCAGTTTACATAGAGTTAATAAACAGACTCATATGCTGTTGATTTTGTTCTAATAATTTAGATGATGATTTCCATATTTAATCTTCCATAGTTTTACAAGTGTGTGGCACAACTCAGTATGGCTTGTGGTGTTTCATATTGGTTGCAGATTTTTTCAGAGTGTAAAATGTGAACTCTATTTATCCTTACGTATAAAGATTGTAAAAGGGTAAGTATTGCACATGAAGTGATTGACCTTTAAGAGGTTGTTTGGGATTTAAAAAAAAGGCTGGAAATATGTTAAAATAATAAAGTGACCATTATATACCCATTCAGTCCCCGCAGCTACACTGATTGTGCTTTGTTGGTCCCTGCAGCGATAACATCATGACCATCATTCACGTGACCGTCACAGAAAATCAGTGGTCGAGTATCAGCGTGGAGATCAATGAATGGCTTTGGGTATTATGTTATTGATGGACATGACAGAGTGGCAGTGCTGGAGCAGCAGAGGATTGAATAGAGAAGTAGTGGTTATTTTATTATCTTAACACATTTCCAGCTCCTGGGAAGTTTTTAGGTTTTTTGGAGGGGAGGGGTTGATTTAGTCTGGATAATCGGGGTAAAAAAGAAATACCCCTTTCCAAGCCAAATGCTGTTTGTGAATTAATTCATCCTTAAAGGGAGCCTGTCAGCTGATACATGCTGCCCTATCCATGGGCAGAATTTGTCGGGCACTGGCTGTAGTATCCCAGCCATGTATGCTGCAGCGTTTCAGAGAAAAACATACTTCAATAACATCTGGGAACCGAGCCCCACTTTGCATTAGTTGTACAAGAGGGACCCCGGCGGCTTATCCCCGCCCACTGACAATGACTGACAAGCATCTGTCTGCGTGTGCGTATATCCAGAGTCTTGCCAGTCATTGTCAGCGGGCTTATAGAAGGCGGCGGAAACCCGCCTGTACGACAAGTCACACGTGCGGCTCGGTCCTATTAGGGTATGTGTCCACGGTCCGCATATTCAGCGCTTTGGACGCAGCGGAAACCTAGCTCCGCCCAAAGTGCTGCCCCTTTTGTACGCACTGTGATTCACTGCATCCTATTCATAGAATGGGTTATTTATCTTGCTGAGATGGAGCGTCTATAAAGACGCACTGCATGTTCGGTTACGCAGGGCTGCTGGATGCAGCTGTGCACGCACAGTGGAGATGGGATTTCATAAAATCCCCTCCACTATGCTGTAACATCTGGACGCTGCGGTTGTACGCAGCGTCCAATCCGCATCAAATCCTGAAGGAATCCTGACAGTGGAAACATACGATAAAAAGCATGTTTTTTTCTCAAACGCTGCAGCATTTCAGAGACTGACATACAGTATATGACTGTGATCATACAGCCAGTGCCCGATACATGCTGCCCACAGCTTCCATTTAAAGGGGTTATCCAGTGAAATCAAAATATCACCTATCCGCAGGAATCCGCATTGACTGAATTTCATTACTGTTACCAAAAGGAACCCAAGATTGGATGCCTGACCGCCACTCTGTTTATTCTCCATGGAGCTGCTGGAAAAAAGCCAAGTGCTGCACTCTGAAACTCCATAGGAAATGATGCATGCGTTCTACATTCTGAGGCCGGAGTCACACTAGAGTGGAATACGGACGAGTGCTATGCGATAAAAAAATTGCATAGCACTCAAAACACTGTTAATCTATGGGGGCAGCTCCCATCACGGTCTTTTTCTCGGCCGTATTATATGTGCAAGTGAAATCGCAGCAAGTTGCAATTTTCAACTCATATCGGCCGAGTCTCGCCAATGCAAGTCTATGGGTGCGAGAAAAACTCGGACACCACACGGACCGTGTGACTTGCGAGAAATATGCAAGCATTTTCCAGGTGACATGAAATTGTATCATCCATTATCAGGAAGCTTTGGCTTTCTCTGGAAACCTCTAGAAAAATCCAGGAACACATAGACGTCGAGATGCTCATAGTTCTGGTTCAGGAGAGGTCAGAACTATGGGACCAACGTGACGCATTGTGTGGACCGCGCACGTAAGGATGCAGCATGGAGGCGAATCTGCATCCAAATGTTCCCCAACTTTGAGGAAAGAACTTGTGAGACCCAGCAAGAAATTAGTAAGTACAATCATAAAGTACTATTAAAAGTTCCACATGAGGTAACAAATGAACATAACATCATCATATGTGATGTTGTTTGCAATATGTGGCTAAGTAGCAGGCCACATTATACTGAAGCCAACATTTTGGAAGCCAAACACTGTGATTGAAAGTTGATACATTTCTTGTGTTACTTTGCAGAGACTGATGTCACTAGACGGTGGCGCAGTTGCCGAGACCAGTACCTGCGGGAGCGACAGCAGCGGGTCAGGAGTGGCAATGCAGCCCCCCCCAAAAGAAAATATCTCTATTACGATAGACTGAATTTTATTGCTCCTTTTATGGATCTCAGACCGTAAGTGCATGCATGACACCACATTTTACACATGCTCTTATGGGCAAATCTTAATATGTTCTTTTTCTACTTTGTGTTTAAAAACAGAACTGAGTCAAACCTTAGAGAGAGGGAGACAGCTTCTGACTCAGAGGTCAGCATAGATCCAGTTGGGGAAGGTGAAGAAGTGGCTGGCCCATCTTCGGCACCATCAAGCAGCACCCAACCAACAGCACCTTCTGCCCCACAGGAGACAAATTCAGAGGACGAGGACCAGGGCCACTGTAGCATCTCAACCTTGCCACTGGATTCCTCACCCCAGGCTGCTATCATCCCACGCCGGCGCAGGAGGGAGCTTACCACCACAGGCAACAGGAAGCAAGTGGACACTGGGGTGTTGGACTATTTTTCCAGGACTGTCAATGATGATGGGTAGGAAACATACACACGCAGTCTGGCACACTACTTACGTCCCATTACCCATGAGGTGAGGCTGCGGACCAGAGGGACCATACAAATTCTCATTGATGCGTGCACACTTCCAAACAATCCCAACCTGGTATTTGTTTTCCTGGGGAAGGTTTTCCTACTGCAAATGCCAGGAATCCAGGAAGAGCAGGCTGCATCAGTTGCTGTGCAACCTCCCCCACGTATGCCAACACCTCAGCCACAACCCACCCCAAAACAACATCCACCACAACATGTGCAATTTTATGAGCATACAGCACCTGCCGAATATGGCCACTTGAGCAGACCCACTGTTGGAGGCGGGTCCCAACATGGGTATGCTCGATATGGCCATATTGGGGGGTATGAACAAATGGCCCATGCCACTACCCTGGAGTACCAAAAGCCACACCATGCTGGCTTTGCATCATCCATCCCACAGGATGAAAGTCAAGTTGGCCAACAAACTAGGCCTACCTCACATGCGGGCCTTCCGCCATCACCACCCCCAACCTAACCAGAACCTTTAAGGTTAATTGTAAACCTCACATATTTTTTTTCTTTTATATAGGTCCAGTTTTGTTGGCCCAATGTGCCATATGATACAAATATGGTTGATATGTTAAAAAAAAACTGTTTGCATTAAAACTAGTTAAAACAATATGAGTGTTTTGTGATATTATGACAATATAGATGATGTGTTTATTTTCATATTATTAGGCCAACACAACACACACTTCAAACATTAACATTACTTTATTTTGGTCTCTCAATAGCAAAAAATTGTAACATAGAAACAGCATTGTCTTGCCATGGATCCCTCTGGTGAAACAAAAAAATTTGCAAAACCATCCTGCACTTTAAGTCCAGAGGGCTGACCACGTTGATGAAGTACATGTGTAGCAGCCATTCCATTATTTGCATATGCAACTTCACCACCAGCTTTTGAGGTACAGTCATGGAATCTGGTGAAGTTATGAAGTACCACACAGGCTTTAATAACCTCATTCACATTTTCCTCACTAAGTTGAATGGCTGACTGCAGTACCCGCCATTTGGCACAGAGAATGCCAAAGGCAAAAGGCACACTCCATAAGTCATCGTGAGTGGGATAGGTGGAAATTAAAGATTCTGTGCCGGTGGTCCAGGCCTCTACATGCATAGAGCCTCATGACGTTGCGTGTTAATTGAAAGGGCTCATCAGCAACCATCACATAAGACACTGCTTCTATAGTAGACCCTGGTATCTGACGTGGGGGTGGGAGGTCCAACTCATTATTGAGCAGCTGCCGACCCTTAATGGAAGAATTGAAGACTCTGGAGTCTCCTGTTCTTCCACAGGCCCCAATATTTACAATTATAAACCTGTAGGCACTGTCGACCAGGGCCAACAGCACTACAGAAAAATACTGTTTATAACTATAATATTGAGATCCAGAGTTTGGCGGCTTACACACACGAATGTGCTTCCAGTCCAGGGCTTCAATACAGTTTGGAAACTGGCACGTTTCCTCCAAGCCACGGGCTATTTGCAGCCAGTCTTGTATTTTGAGCTCAGGCATGACCGATTGATGCAGTCGGGACCATATTTCAGAGCACGTAGAACAGACAATGCCTGAGATGTTGAATTTCCCAATTAAAAATTCTAAATGAAGAGCCGCATAGGAAAGTCCAGTGGAAAGGAATCTATAAGGGAATATAAAAAAAAAATTACATATCCATGCTTAAAAAAATACAGTTTAGGCCTTCCTAAAAGTTATGGGCAGTAAAAAATAAGCTCTGCCTTAATAAAATAAAACACAATTCAATACCTTTGCTCCTTTTCAAAGCAGCATATAATGTCAAAGGCAAAATGTGAGACTAAAAATAAGGAAATAAAAAGGAACAAAACGCTACAACAAAAGGAATGGATGAGTGTATTTCACAAAAACACAAGTAAAATACATCATCAACATAGAGGATGAATAAGGTACATACTGTAATGTAAGTAAAAGGCGCTCCTCTGCGGAAATACACTTGCGCATCTTGGGGTCCTTGAAGGTGATCCCAGGGCGCACAATGTCTATTAGAATGTCAAATGTGGGCACACTTATACAACAACACTGGAAGAACTTGTCAGGATGGCTGTGTATTGAAGCATTCAGACGGTGGAAATTACCTTTAGTCAGCCATCGCCTCAAAAGCGGATGGACCCACATTCGTCTCTGCCTCCTCGGATCCACAATCACTGGGTATGGCTCCCCAAAACGGCTGGACAAAACCCTGTGGATAAGCACCTGCTCAGTAGTGTTGAAAGTAAACCTGTCTGACATGTTTGATACAAAACAGAAATACCACAACACAAGCACGGACTCTACTGCAAAGATTGGAGGGGGCCACCTGTTGTAGAGCCAATAAATAGGGTTGATGATTATGATTTTAATTAATTTCAGGCCGTAGATCTGATAAATGTCCATTTGCAAGTCTGCAAGAAAATCACGGCATACACATGCCATGCAGATGTCACACGGGTACTTAGATGCGAGGAAATCGCATCCTCGCATTGCAAAATTAGAAACGAATTGCACATGGCTCACCGTACGGAGAACATTGGTGCGATTCTCTGTCGTTAAAATCGGACCGATTTTTTTATACGTTAAGTGTGACTCCAACCTAACGGTGGTATAAGTTCCTCATTCTGCCAATAGGGGCAGATCCTAGCTTTTAAATCTTCAACAACTAGTTTTCATTTGACCACTGACAACCCCTTTACGGCTAGCTGGATATTGCATCTGTATTGCAATTTTTATACTTTTGTAATACTGATTGTCTTCTGGATTTAAGCCTTTACCCACAGTTTCTGCAGCCATTATTCTGTTACTTTGGCTTAGGGTTTTAACCTTAGTATTTTACATTCTTAACATTTTTATAGTCTGTGCTGTAAAATGATTTATAATAGCTCTTCACAGAGAGAGTGGCATTTGTTAAAATGAGACTGTTTCTTATGATGGTTCTGTAGGCAACATAGGAGGATAGACCAAAGACCACAATAGTCAGTGTCTGACACATTGACTGTTATGAGAAAGGTTTCTAGGTATGCTGTGTAACCTGTGTAGAGGTCATTCTGCAGGAAGGAGAGGAAGTGAGCTGTGACCATCAATACTTGTTAATAGCAGGTCCTGTGTTATGTATATATACAGTTTACATACCCTGGTGACTTTGGCCTGATAACATGCATAGAAGTTGACACAAATGGGTTTAAATGGCTACTAAAGGTAACATCTTCACCTGTGACCTGTGACAAATGCCAGGAAAATTGTTCGGGATGCAAAGAAAAACCCACAGATAACATCAGCTGAAATACTGTACTATCTGAAAACTAGCAGTGTGGCTGTTAGTGGTTAGTGGTTGGTGGTTGGGTGAAGCCACTTACTGTCAAATTACTGTGTTTTCTCTTTTAAAATCATAATAACAACCCAAAACATCCAAATGACCCTGATCAAAAGTTTACATACCCCATTTCTAAATACCATATATTGCCCCCTCTAACATCAATGACAGCTTGAAGTCTTTTGTGGTAGTTGTGGATGTGGTTCTTTATTTTCTCAGATGTAAAGCTGCCCACTCTTCTTGGCAAAAAGCCTACAGTTCCTGTAATTTCCTGGTCTGACTAGCATGAACTGCGCGCTTGAGATCACCCCAGAGAGAAGCCGCCCGGGACCTGTCCGTAGGACTACTGCACAGCATCGCACTGTCAGTGGGCAGAGAGAAGCCGCCAGGGACCTGTCTGTATGACTAGTGCACAACACCTCACTGTCAGCGGGCGGGGAGAAGCTGTCAGGGACCTGTCTGTAGGACTAGTGCAGAGCGCCGCTCGCTCCCCAGCAGCTATTAAAAGTATGTTTTTCTCTGAAACCCCGCAGCTTTACAGAGACATTCATACCTGGTGAGATACTACAGCTGGGGCTGATACACGCTGTACATAGGTTGAGCAGCCTGTATCACGTGTCAGGCTCCCTTTAAAGGGGTAGTCTAGACTTGGAATAAAAGCCTGCAGTCAGTCTATATGACCTAGATACATTTGGCGTCTTTCAATAAAAAAAAGAATTGAGAGAAGCCGAAAGAGTGTAGTCGACACATGACAAGTTGTATATCCGCAATCACATGACCGCCTGTTCACATCACCGATACTGGGGCCATTATTACTGTACATGGGGGACTCAGGGGACATTATTACTGTACATGGGAGGACTCAGGGGGCATTATTACTGTACATGTGGCGACTCAGGGGATATTATTAAATGGTAATATACGGTAAGTAGAAATCAGCACTCAAAAGGAATGCAACAAGAATTACATGTTATTCACAATGCAATTAGTCCAATGTGAATATAATTTCAGGGGGCGCTCCTATAGTGTGGGGACCATTATACAGCGTGGGAGCTAATGTGGGGGCCAGTATACAGTGTGAGGACTACTGTTGGGGCCATTATACAGTTTGGGAGCTAAGGAGAGGGCCATTATACAGCTTGGGGGCTAATATTGGGACTCTTGTGAGCAGCCCTCATACAGTGTAGGAGCCAATATAAAGTATGGGGACTACTGTGGGGTCATTATACAATGTGCAAGTTAATCTGGGTGCCATTCTATAGTTTAGGGGCCATCATACAGTGTGGAGACTACTGTAGATGCTCATAGAAAGTGTGAGGTCCAATACATAGTAATGGGGCTACTGTGGGAGCCATTAGACTTTGTGAAGGTCATTAGTTAGTGTGGATGTTACTGTGGGGGCCTTTATACACTGTGATGACTACGGGTCATTATATTGTATTTGAAGGAACAGTGGGCCCATCATACGGTTTATAGGGCAGCTGTGGGTCCCTCATACTGTGCATAGGAGAGCTGTGGACCCACCCTGCTATGTATAGGGCAGCTGCGGGCCCCTCGTACTGTGCATAGGAGAGCTATGGACTCACTCGATGTATAGGGCAGCTGTGGCCCCTTCATGCTGTGCATGAAGGAGCTGTGGGCCCATCATACTGTGTATATGGAAGCTGTGGGCCCCTCATAATGTGTATAGGGGAGCTGTATATGGGGAGACTCAGGGGCCATTATTAAATGTTAAGTGGCCACTTAAGAAGCATTATTGTTACATGAGCACTCAGTGTTTTGTGACTGTCTAAGGTGGCATTATTTCTAGGGACCAAATGTGAACACCATTTTCATAGTGGTACAGAGGTGCATTACTATGAGGGGCAGTAAGAGGAGACCTGTTTTTGTACAGCAGGTGCATTAATATGGACACATACGGCAGACACGGTTCAGTATTGGGGTATCTGTAGGATAAGGAGGTTGTGCAGGTAGAGAATACATGGGAACGATGCTGGAAATGTGAGAAATCATATGTGTATTTGTTGTAGTATCTATCTACAGATGAGTCCTGACTGGAGAAGTTGTATCGGCCTGGGCCAGATGGAAAAGACGGGAAAAGTGAACATTTCCATCAGAAAGAACATCCTCTGTAAGTCACTATTTATAACTGTACTGTAATCTCCTATATGTTCTGCAGTAGTGATATCTAGCACCATATGGCGGTAATGACAGTGTTGTTTGTTCATAGAGATTTATTTTCAGTAATACCATGGTCATCGGCTAAGGTTCTCCTATGTCAACAATTAGGGTGTGCCACTATAGTTGTAATCAGGGATACCTGGCTAGGGGCCCACTCAGATGTTTCGCTCCTCCTGAGCTAAGCCCCTAACTATGCCTCTGTCTGTGCTGTTTTGCATATTGTAGGCAGAATACTTTGTGGCATTTGTGCAGTAATGGCTTTCTTCTGGCGACTCGACCATGCAGCCCATTTTTCTTAAAGTGCCTCTGTATTGTGCATCTTGAAACAGCCACACTGCTAGTTTTCAGAGAGAGCAGTATTTCAGCAGATGTTATTTGTGGGTTTTTCTTTGCATCCCAAACAATTTTCCTGGCAGTTGTGGACAAAATTTTTGTTGGTCTACCTGACTGTGGTTTTGTTTTTACAGCGCTCCTGATTTTCCATTTGTTGATCACAGTTTGAACACTGCTGACTGGCATTATCAATTCCTTGGATATTTTTTGTATCCCTTTCCTGTTTTTTACAGTTCAGCTACCTTTTACTGTAGATCTGTTGACAATTCTTTTGCTTTCTCCATGACTCACAATCCAGAAACGTCATTGGCTGGATGAAAGATGCAAGAGTCTCTCTGGATCCCAGAAACTCATTCACCTTTTATGCACACACACTGATAACAAGCAAACAGGTCACAGGTGAGGATGTTACCTTTAGTAGCCATTCAAACCCATTTGTGTCAACTTCTGTGTATGTTATCAGGCCAAAATCACCAGGGTATGTAAACTTTTGATTGGGGTCATTTGAATGTTTTGGGTTGTCATTATGATTTAAAAAGAGAAAAGACAGTAGTTTGACAATAAATGGCTTCACCCAACCACTAACGATGAGTGGAGAAAAAGTTTGGTGTTGTTAGTCATATTCTCTGAAAAAAGGCCAAGAAAGCAAAAATTCTGCAGGGGTATGTAAACTTTTGAGCACAACTGTAGTTATTACATGCCACTGTAATCCAGCCTGTGGTAATAATGAGATAACTACTGCAAAACTGATCTCTTCTGAACAGGAAGTGTCATTATGACTTTAAGCTTAGTCGTTAAAGTGAAAATTTCAAATTTTGGGGATTTTTTTTAAAGTATAGATAGCAATCATGTAAATTTGAAAAATGACTAAAATTTACATGAAAAATATGTTTAACATAAAAATTTGATTTTGATTTAAACCATTGTTTACTTATGACATTTGAAAGGCTGACAGGATACGTGTAATACCCCAAAGTTGGATATTACAATAATGTTGTGTTATGTCAGATATAATACGGAAGTCTTGCACTATTTCCTGTAGGAATTTGTATTATGGTTATGTGTATCACTGTGCACTTATTGCAACGTTCTCAGGTAATAGATAGTTAAACTCCCCACTGAACCAAGTGCTAGGAGAATAGCTTGGTACAAAAACTGCAGCAACTATAGTTTTACTTAGGCCTCTTTCACACTTCAGTTTTTTACAATCAGACACAATCCGCCAGGTTTTGAAAAAAACGGATCCGCAATTTTCTTTAGAGGATCCGTTTTTTTCCCCATTGACTTACATTATTGGCGGATTGTGACGGATTGCCGTCCGTTGCATCCGTTTTTTTTGCGGATCCGCCAAAAGTTGCTGTCCGTCACCATCCTCAAAGATTTCAAAACGGAGCTTGCAACGTTTTTTTCTCTGGCGGATCTTCCAGGCACTCATTTAACCCGAAATTCTTTCTGGGTGGCGGACAAAAAAAAAAAATTTTCTCTCTCTCTCTCTCTCTCTCCCCTTTTCCAGGCTGCGATTCCTTTAACATTCTTCATTTGTCGGATCCGTCAAAAAAACGGACAGGTGGCATCCGTTGTCATCAGTACTAAAACGGATCCGCCATCCGTCCTTTTGGCGGATTTTGACTGATGCAAAAAACTGAAGTGTGAAAGAGGCCTTAGAATGGAGTCTAGTTGGGAGTTCCTTCAGAGAGTCAGAGCCAAGCCAGAAAACATGTAGGGGAATTATTCACCACGTTCCAAAGGCCTTACACAGCAGACTAGTCGGATGCAGGGACGGCGTTAGGGGCAGGCAGATGAGGCAGCTGCCTAGGGCCCCTGCTCCTCCAGTGGCATGATGCTAATAGTGGCAGACCACTTGGCCGCTATGGGGTCCATGAGTAAGAGGGGCGAGGCACCAGCCCTCCTCCTCTGCATCGTGCATTCAACTTATCGGCATCGTAGATATGCCGATACAGTTGAAAACAGTGGTGAGGGAGGAGAGAGCATCAGATGACACTCCCTCTCCCATCAGTCCCCTTTGCTTGTGATTCAATGGGTGCGTGATTATGTCACTTCATTGTGTACTATGCTGTACCAGCAGTGGAGCTGATGAGACCAGAGCAGAGCTTGGAGCATCGTGAGGAACGAGGAAGAGAGGTGAGTATTGTACATGTGTATATACAGTATGTGTATGTATTATACTGTGTGTATGTGTATGCATTATACTGTGTGTTTGTGTTATGTGGGGGGGCTACATTATACTGTGTGTGAGGGGATGCACTATACTTTGTGGGTGGGGGGCTGCACCATACTGTGTGTTGGGGGGCTGCACTATACTGTGTGTGGGTGGGCTGCATTATACTGTGTATATAGGTTTGCATTATTCTGTGTGTTTGGGGGGCTGCTTTATACTCTGAGGGGGCTGCATTATACTGTGTGTGTGGTGGTTCTGCATTATACTCTGAGGGGGCTGCCTTATACTGTATGTGGGAGGCTGCATTATACTCTATAAGGGGGCTACATTATACTCTATGAGGGGGCTACATTATACTGTGTGTGTGGGGGCTACATTATACTCTATGAGGGGGCTACATTATACTCTATTAAGGGGCTACATTATACTGTGTGTGGGGCTGCATTATACTCTGTGGGGGCTTCTTTATTCTGAGGGGTGTTATGATGAGTCACCGAAGGAGGAAAAAACAAAATAACAGCTAAGTCCAGAAAAACCAGAGAGGTTGGCAGCTATCGGATTGCAGACCCCTGAACCTATCCACAACAACTAGCAGTAGCCGTGGGGGGTTCCTACGGTGCCCTAGACCCCTCGATCACAGCCGGAGAACTATATAGCCTAAAGACAGGAAGGGGAAAAACTAAACTGCCCCAGAGCAGACCCCAAAGCAATAGGCAGCCCCCAACATATAATGACGGTGAAGCAAGATGAAAACACTAACACAGATAGAAAGATAGGTTGAGCAAATGATGGGGCCCAAGCTAACTACATAGGACAGGATAGGAAAGCTGCTGTCTGCCATCCGCAAAAACCCTATCAAAATGAGCCAACCGACTGATAGGAAAAACAGGCCCTGAAGTCGCTAGGCTTCAAAAGACTATATCAGCACTCAGGTATATTCTGAAGACAGAGCAAAATATCAACAGATCAGAGACAAAAAAGGAGTTCAGCTCACCCCCGGCCGGGAATGGCAGAACTCCCAAAAAACAAGGCAAAACAAAAACAAAACTGAAGAGTACAAAGAAGAGCAGAAAAACTTAGCTTTGAGATGCAGGAATCAGACTGGTCTCCAAGAATCCAGCAGGAAAATCACCAGCCAGGAAGAAGGGCGTCGGCAGCCTTATATCCAGTCCTCAATTCCAGCCACCCAGTCATCATCTAGCTGCCCAAGTGTTTGGTAATCAGCCTCACTACCTTCCTTCACCAGAGGAGGGAGTTCATCAGACCTCAATGGTGAAGGGAAAAATGAACTCACAACAGAGGGGGCTACATTATAGTCTATGAGGGGGCTGCATTATACTGTGTGTGTGGCTGCATTATACTTTATGAGGGAGCTGCATTATACTCTGAGGGGGATGCATTATACTCTGAGGGGACTACATTATACACTAAGAGTGGACTACATCATACTCTATGAGCAGACTACATTATACTACAGTTGTGCTCAAAAGCTTACATACCCCAACTGAATTTTTGCTTTCTTGGCCTTTTTTCAGAGAATATGAATGATAACACCAAAACTTTTTCTCCACTCATGGTTAGTGGTTGGGTGAAGCCATCTCTATATAAAAAAATGAATTTGTGTGTGTGTATCACCAACCAATCATGAAGCATCTATCATTTTACCAGAGCTGTTCAAAAGAAGCTGAGCTGTGATTGGTTGCTATGAGCAAGAGTTTTCCTTGCAAACAATCACTAAGCATCTCTCATTTCATCAGAGCTGGTTAAAAGAAGCTGAGCTGTGATTGGTTGCTATGATCAACAGTTTTCCCACTTGACAACACCTCAGCAGACACTAACATGGTGGGAGAAATCTAGCATCCCTGGGAACATAAGCTCCCAGCCATTGTCTGCCCCCCTGAAAGGAGCAGAGAGCACATGACAGAAATGAATCCCCCTCCCTGCCCATATCCCCATCACACATCCTCCATCCCGTAGGCGCATCTTCCCTCTTAAAGGGATCATTGGTATGGAAGTCAGAGCAAATCCATCCAGCGCTTTGATTTTTACCCCAGGCATCTCTTAAAGGGATCCCCGGTATGGAAGATAGGACAGTTCCACTCAGCTCTGTGGTTCTGACCCCAGGGTCTCTTTAACGGATCATTGGTATGGAATTTAGGGCAAATCCACTCTGCGCTTTGGTACTGACCCCAGGCCCTTCTTAAAGGGTTCTCTGGTATGGAAGTCAGGGCAAATCCATCCAGCGCTTTAATTCTGACCCCAGGCCTCTCTTAAAGGGATTCCCGGTATGGAAGTCAGGGTAATTGCCTTCAAATGCTCTGGTACTGACCCCAGGCTCTCTTAAAGGGATCTCCTGTATGGAAGTTAGTGCAAATCCCTCGGCGCTCTGATTTTGACCCCAGGGTTCTATTAAAGGGATCTGTTGTGAATTCGCTTTCTGGCCTCCCTCTGGTTATTACTGAAGGTGGTGGAGCTGGTCAGATTGACAGAGGGGTTGCAAGTTCTCTTTCTTGGCTCCCTCTGGTGGTTACTGGAGGTAATGGAGCTGATCTGATTGACAGAGGCTTGCCACCTGATAATGATGATGACGATTGGAGATCTGGGGTTTCAGATTGGGATTTAAGACAGCCAACTCCCTCTATCCCTGCTGGTGATTTGCTTCCTGTTCCTCCTGAGGTCTGATTTCTCCAGCTCTGTCCCTGCATATTCAGCTAAGTGGTTTATTTGCTATTTCGTTTGCATTTGATTTGGTTATGTCTATCTCTTCTTGGTGCGGGTCAGCCAGCTCCGGCTGGGGCTGTGCTGAATCACCGCCCATGTTACTGCTTGTGCCAGTTTGTTTTATCCCCTGTTAGATTGGTCTCTTTTTGCTCTGCTTTTAGAATATACCAGAGTGCTGATATAGTGGGGGGCGAAATCGTGTGACTTCATTGTTTTTGCATCAGACGTGTTGGACTTTTTGCAGGGTTTTTTGCGTGATTGCAGACAGTGTCTTTTCTTTTCTTTCCTGTCCTGTCTAGTCAGTGTGGGCCCCATCATTTGCTCAGTCTATTTTCCTGCCTGTGTTTGTGTTTTCATCTTGTCTCACCGACAATATATGTTTGGGGACTATCTATTCCTTTGGGATCTGCTCTAGGGCAGTTTAGATTTCCCCTTTCTTGCTTTAGGCTTAGTTAGCCCTCCGGCTGTGCCGGGGTGTCTAGGATCATTGTATGTACGCTCCACGGCTACTGCTAGTTGTGTGGATAGGATCAGGGGTCTACAATCCACTTAGGTACCAACCTTTCTGGTTTTCTGTGGCTTAGCCTGGACCTGCTCTCCTCGGTGACCCATTCATAACAGGGATCATTGGTATTCAAGTCAGGGCAAATCCACTCAGTGCTCTGGTTCTGATCCCAAGCTCTCTTAAAGGGATCCCCGGTATGGAAGTTAGGGCAACTCCACTCAGCGCTCTGGTTCTGACCCAAGTTCCCTCTTAAAGGGATCCTTGGTATGGAAGTGAGGGAAAATCTACTTTGCGCTTTGGTACTGACCCCAGGCCTCTCTTAAAGGGATCTCCGGTATGAAAGTTAGGCTAAATCCCTCAGCGCTCTGATTCTCACCCCAGGCTTTTATTAAAGGGATCATTGGTATGGAAGTCAGGGCAAATCCACTCAGCACTCTGGTTCTGACGCCAGGCCTCTCTTAAAGGGATTCCCAGTATGGAAGTTAGGACCGTTCCACTTAGCGCTCTGGTTCTGACTCCAGGCTGACAGGATGATGTGGGATATAAGTGGTAGTTGTCCGGTGGCTCTGGCTGATGGTATGATGTGGGATATTATGGGTAGTAGTCCGGTAGCTCTGGCTGACAGGATGATGTGGGATATTAGTGGTAGTAGTCCGGTTGCTCTGGCTGATGGGACGATGTGGGATATTATGGGTAGTAGTCCGGTAGCTCTGGCTGATGGGATGATGTGGGATATTAGTGGTAGTTGTCCGGTGGCTCTGGCTGATGGAATGATGTGGGATATTATGGGTAGTAGTCTGGTATCTCTGTCTGATGGGATGATGTGGGATATTATAGTGAATGTGGCTATGTGGAATGGGCGGGGCTCTACACTCAGCTTTATATATATAGATATAATCTTCAGCTGGTTTATTATAAAATTGTGTTTTCTCTTTATAAATCATAATGACAACCCAAAACATCCAAATGACCATGATCAAAAGTTCACATACCCTGGTGATTTTGGCCTGATAACATGCACAGAAGTTGACACAAATGGGTTTGAATTGATACTAAAGGTAACAGCCTCACCTGTGAACTGTTTGCTTGTAATCTGTATTTGTGCATAAAAGTTAAGTGAGTTTCTGGGACCCAGACAGACTCTTGCATCTTTCAGTCAGCCACTGATATTTCCAGATTGTGAGTCATGGGAAAAGCAAAAGAATTGTCAAAAGGATCTATAGATAAAGGTAGTTGAACTGTTTAAAACAGGAAAGGTATACAAAAAGATATCCAAGAAATTGATAATGCCAGGCAGCAGCATTCAAACATTGATTAACAAATGGAAAAAACAAAAATTTCGCCCACAACTTTCAGGAAAATTGATTGGGATGCAAAGAAAAACCCACAAATAACATCAGCTGAAATACTAGACTCTCTGAAAACTAGCGGTGTGGTTGTTTCAAGATGCACAATAAGGAGGCACCTGAAGAAAAATGGGCTGCTTGGTCGAGTCGCCAGAAGAAAGACATTACTGCGCAAATGCCACAAAGTACCTCGCCTACAATATGCAAAACAGCACAGAGACAAGGCTCAAAACTTCTGGAACAAGGTAATTTGGAGTGATGAGATCAATATTGAACTTTTTGGCCACAACCAAAAATGTTACATTTGGAGAAAGATCAACAAAGCCTATGATGAATGGAACATCATTCTTACTGTAATGGACTGAGGAAAAGAGACTTGCCCATAAAGAGGGGAACACCACTGATAGAATATTATAGACAAAAATGTTTTTATTTGACAAAAAAAGCACACACATAGAACAACACTGGACCCATAAAAACAATTAAAAACATGCAAAAGTACAAACTAGTCATGTCATATGGTTATGATACAATGACCCTCCCACATCCAAAATCCACAAAGTAGAGACAAATCTGTTTAAGCAATATTATTTGCACACACTCAATGTGCATACAAGCATAGATAAACTATAGTACCATTATATTATGCACAATACAAGTGAGACAATTCACAGCACCAAGCTAAAATTTTTTTGAGCATTTAAATCTATATGTAGAAATAAGCTTATATACCTCTTAAGCAATTTTGTTAGAAGTAGCAATCTCCATACGTATCTAATACAAAGCTCCAGAGGACCATTCCATTCCACACTTGCACCATGCACTTTACCTCTGATGCATTCTTATATCCTTTGGACCTCTGACTGAGTTTGCTCCTGGTCCCTGGGTAATATCTGGGTAATATATGGCGACTGTTCTAGCTTTGTAAATTTTCTCCAGAGGTATATAGGTTTTCTCGCATACATTTTGGTAACATTTTAGCACTTTATGGATGTGGGAGGGTCATTGTATCATAAACATATGACATGACAAGTTTGTACTTTTGCATGTTTTTAATTGTTTTTATGGGTCCAGTGTTGTTCTATGTGTGTGCTATTTTTGTCAAATAAAAACATTTTTGTCTATCAGTGGTGTTCCCCTCTTTGTGGGCAAGTCTCTTTTCCTTGGTCCATGACATTATTTGACATGCTCTGGGTGAACCCCTTCCCTTCTATATTATGGTCAGCGGTGCCCTCCTTTTTGGTTTCTTTCAATTGATCATTCTTACTGTAAAGCACGGAGGTAGATCGCTGAAGTTTTAGGAATGTGCGAGCTATATAGGCACAGGAAACTTGGTCAAAGTTGAAAAAAAGATGAATGCAGCATATTATCAGCAAAGACTGGAGGCAAATTTGCAATCATCTGCACGGAAACTGACGTACTTGGACGTTCCAACATGACAACGATCCAAAACACAAGGCCAAGTCGACCTGTTATTGGCTACAGCAGAGCAAAGTGAAGGTTTTGGAGTGGCCATCTCAGTCTCCTGACCTCAATATGATTGAGCCACTTGGGGAGATCTCAAGCGCACAGTTCATGCTAGACTGCCAGGAAATTACAGGAGCAGGAGGCTTTTTCCCAAGAAGAGTTTGCGACTTTGCCATCTAAGAAATTAAAGAACCTCATCCACAACTACCACAAAAGACTACCACTGTCATTGATGTTAGAGTGGGCAATACACGGTATTAAGAAATGGGGTATGTAAACTTTTGATCAGTGTCATTTGGATGTTTTGGGTTGTCATTATGATTTAAAAAGAGAAAACACAGTAGTTTGACAATAAATGGCTTCACCCAACCACTTACCATGAGTGGAGAAAAAGTTTTGGTGCTATCATTCATATTCTTTGAAAAAGGGCCAAGAATGCAAAAATTCTGCCGGGGTACGTAAACCTTTGAGCACAACTGTATATGTGTGTGGGGCTGTATTATACTGTATGAGATAGCTGCATTATACTCTATGAGGAGGCTGCAATATACTCTGAGGAGGCTGCATTATACTGTGTGTGGGAGAGGCTGCATTATACTCTATGAGGGGGCTACATTATACTGTGTGGGGGGCTGCATTATACCCTATGAGGGGGCTCCATTACTCTGAGGAGGCTACATTATACTCTATGAAGGGGCAACATTATACTGTGTGTGTGGAGCTGCATTATATGCTATGAAGGGGTTGCATTATACTGTGTGTGTGGCTGCATTATGCTCTATGAGGGGGCTACATTATACTGTGTGTGGGGCTGCATTATACTCTATGAGGGGGCTACATTATACTCTATGAAGGGGCAACATTATGCTGTGTGTGTGGAGCTGCATTATATGCTATGAAGGGGTTGCACTATACTGTGTGTGCGGCTGCATTATGCTCTATGAGGGGGCTACATTATACTGTGTGTGGGGCTGCATTATACTCTATGAGGGGGCTACATTATACTTCATGAGGGGGCTACATTATACTCTGAGGGGACCACGTTGTACTGTGTGTGTGTGGGCCTACATTATACTGTGTGTGTGCATCTGCATTATACTGTGTGTGGGGCTGCATTATACTCTGAGGAGGATACATTATACTGTGTGTGGGGCTGCATTATACTTTATTAAAGGGTTGCATTTTACTTTGAGGAGGCTGCATTATACTGTGTATGTGTGTGTGCACTGCATTATATTCTATGAGGGGGTTACATTATACTCTGAGGGGGCTACATTATAGTCTATGAGGGGGGCTACATTATACTGTTTGTGTGGGGCTGCATAATACTCTGAGGGGGCTACATTATACTGTGTGTGGGGCTGCATTACTCTATAAGGGGGCTACATTATACTGTGTGTGGGGGGCTGCATTATACTCTGAGGGGTGCTGCATTATACTCTGAGGCGGGCTACAATATACCCTTAGGGGGGCTGCAATATATTCTATCAAGGACCATGGGGAGTGCATTATACTATATGTACTATATGGGACCTGCAATATGCTGTATCGAGGACTGTCCCCATCATTATTCCTCAGCTGGTCTAAAGAAACTTGAAACAAGTGTCGAACGACTTCAATATTGTCGATCGCGCTCATTTAACTGCTTGAACTCAGCGCAAGTAAATACAACCAAAATGTTTGTGTGATGTTGTAATATGTTAGCATTTGGGGCCCCATTTTAAACTTTTGCCCAGGACCCCACTTTGTCTCTAAAACCGGCCCTGGTGGAATAGACCCGGTGGGGGTAGCTACAGAGTTATACTGATGGAACTGGAGCAATGCCTTGGTCCCAAAAATACACTGTCTAAAGATAAAGTAAGCTTGGATGCAGGAGGAGCACTCAGCCAGCAGTAAGTCTCGTCCATAGCACAGATGGGAATATTAGTACTTTGCACATAATGTAGACTAGTGAGATTGGGACTTGGAGGCCACTTAGGAGGTCACAGCCCCAGTGGGTGGATGAAGTTTCACAGTGCCAGCACTGGACGCCAGCCCTAGGCACTGGACCAACTTACTGTACTCCCCTGATGCTCTCACTTTCTGTATCCGCTGCTGTAACCTGTCACCAGCTGACAACATCAGTGGCTGTGTACCCTTATGGTTGCTGTTCAAGTAAAGTTCAACTGTTTTTATTGTTAAACTGCCTCCTGACTCTCCTGTCTCTCTCCACACTAACACCACGGATAACTCCGCCAACCACCACTAGAGAGGGAATAGTACTACCTGCTTTAACCCCCGCACACCTATGGATGTGTGCATATTTCCACTGCACTGGAGCGCCAGGCACAGCCACCAGCTTCGATGTAACAGCAAGAAGCATCCGACACATGCCCGGTGTACTGGATTATCTGCGTTCTTGGTGTCACACATGGAGAAAGTCAGTTCCGTGCAAGCAGAAAGCAACTGACAGTTTTTCTTACATGAATTCACTGTGTGTCTGGGAATGGATAGCAATTAGCAATCTTTGAATGGACAGTCCAGACTGCATTAAATGACTATGGCTTTTTTTATGTGAATACTGAAAGCAAGCATAGCAAAAATATATATCCCTGAGGTCAGGGTCAGCCTTCTATTGTCTGACCTCACATAGGGTAGCATGGAAGACCTAGAAGACAGTGATGTATGCAGCGCTACTTCTCCAGTCAATTCTGGCAGTATATACTGTATATATGACCGAGGCTCTGAATGGTGCATACAACACAAATGTGAATAAAGCCATCCTTTTAAAGCTTTACTAACTTAGTTTTCCCATCTTTAACAACACTTCCCGACCAGGCAATTTTCCATTTTTGCACTTTCATTTTTTCCTCCCCTACCTACAAGAGCCATACTGTTGATTCAATCTTATTGTATTTTTTTTTTTTTTAAATATTTCACTATATTTGGTAAACCTACTATCACCCGATTGTGTGCGCTATACACAGCAATTCTACATTATTGCTGAATATAGCAAAAATCACTGTCTTCTATGAACCTCAGCAACAGACCGGCTTTCGCAGAACTACCCAGGACGAGGGCTGGAAATGCTGCTGTCAAAGATTGATAGCTGATAGAGGCAGATGTTGTCCGAATAACCCAGCCATCAAGTTCCTGAAAAGATGCAGGCTCAGCATCTGAACCCGCATCAAATTAAGAGTTTATCCACATGTTTTTACATGCTTTTTTTTGCTTGCCCGCATTCATGTTGGATCATTGTGATTCTGTTTTGTACTGCAAAAAAACTTTTTGGTTTTGCATACAAGAATAAAGGGCACCACACTGATGACAAAAATGGACACATAGACCAAAAATGAATGAAAATTAGGTAAAAAAAATCAATTCAATTTTGACATGTGCAAAAAAATGGATTTGTGACTATGCCTAAAGTAGAAAAACAGCTATTAAAAGGGTTTTCTAGGTTTGACATGAAAGTCTGCAGTCACTCTATGTGACTCACAGTGTGTGCTGTCAGGACTCTCCAGTGCCAGCGGCAAAACTGGGCTGTCATGAGAAAGCAAATATGCGATATGTATTTTTCCAGCCACATTCCGTCTAGACATGCGTGACCTTGCTCAATTTACTTATTTTGAGATAGGCCACGCACATCTAGTCGGAATGTTGCTGTAGGCATGCATATAGCATACTTGCTTTCCCATGACCGCGTTCCTGGCATCGGAGAATTTTGACAGTGCACACGGTGCGTGCTTTGAGGATTCACGAGACTGCAATCACAAAAAGTGACTTTTGTGCCAAACCAGGACAGCCCCTTTAACTTTTTGATTAGAGTGATACATTGATTGTAAAGGAAAAAAATATGTCTAAATATTTAGTAAATTTTTACAGATAATCCCAGAAACTACATTTTAAACAATTTATTCACTCAAGATTTCATTAAACCATCACACATACAAATCATCAAGGGTATTGCAATATCTTTAATTTGATTATTATTTGACTCACCCTTGTTTTGGAATTAAACACAAAATGAAATGTATATTCTTCAATTTATACTTTTGTGAAAAAATAGCTGGCAAGAGATATAATTATTTATGAATATGTACCATATTTAGATTTTTGAAAGCCAAATGTCACATTTCATCACTTAAATCTACAAGTTTTACTAATGTACATAGTTGCAGTTTCTGTTATGGAGCTGCAGAATACTGTTATCACTAGTTGTAGTTATTGGGGCTATGGAAACATTGCAGGTTTAAGAATCTTCAGTGCTTTCAGAATAGAAAGTTTGGCAAGGCAAATAATTAATTTTTTGTAAAATATAATTTTTTTGTATTAAAGTAGCAAAATAAATACTAAAAATCTGTGTCATACTTGCATCACATGGTATACGGAAAAAAAAAAAATTCTTGAACTGCTCTTGATTTGTTCATTCTGCCTCTCAAAGATAGCAATAAGGTTCGGCTCACGTTATCCTGCTCCCTACGTCAAGCGCTCACATCGAGGTTTCTGTCTAAATCTCAAAAAACATGTTTCAGGCAAATCCCCCAACCATTTAGTATAATGACTCAGATGGAGTTACTTTGGACACCCTCTGGCCTCAGTGAACCAATTTTATAGGCAAGCACAAAAACCCAGTTAGCCACTCTTTTGTGCACCTCTATAAATATGGGACACTACCGTAACAGAGACTGTAGGGATTTCAAAGTGACTCCATCTTCTTCATTATACACTGCATTTCAAATTATTATGCAAATTGTATTTCATTGTCATAAAGATGGAATTTTTTGTTGTTCAAATAAACTCATGGATATATTGGGTATCAGGGCTCTTTGCTGTATATAGGAAGGCTATGTGGGGCTCACGCAGCATGTAGGAGGCTTTGTGCAGCTTATGCTGTAGATACGGAGGCTATGTGGGACTCATGCTGTGTATTGGAAGCTATGTGGGGCTCATTCTGTATTTAGGAGTCTATGTCGGGCTCATGCAGTATATTGGAGGCCATGTGCGGGTTCACACTGTATATGGGAGGTTATGTGGGATCACACAGAATATAGAAAGGCCATGTTGGGCTAATGCTGTATAAAGTAGGCTATATGAGGACTCATACTGTTTATGAAGAGACTATGTGGTGCTCATGCTACATATAGGAGGCTATATGGTGGCTCACGGTGCATATAGGTTGGCTATGTGTTACTGCATATACAGTGGGGGAATTCAGTATTTGATCCCTTGATGATTTTGTAAGTTTGCCCACTGACAAAGACATGAACAGTCTATCATTTTAAGGGTAGATTAATTTTAACATTGAGAGCTAGAATATCAAAATAAAATCCAGAAAATCACATCGTATAAATGATATAAGTTTATTTGTATTTTGCAGTAAGAAATAACTATTTGATCCCCCACCAACCATTAAAAGTTCGGGCTCATACAGACCAGTTAGACGCTTCTAATCAACTCGGAGCATCAAATACTTTTTTCCCCCACTGTAGGAGGCTATGTGAGGGCTCTTACTTTATATAGGGGACTGTGTGTGGGCTCATACAGTCTATAGGACGACTGTGTATGGACACATACCTTATAAAGTGGGATATCTGCTTACCTAATTCTGCTCAATGTTAAGTGATACAATTGATATTAACCCCTTCACCCCAAGGGTGGTTTACACGTTCATGACCGGGCCAATTTTTACAATTCTGACCACTGTACCTTTATGAGGTCATAACTCTGGAACGCTTCTATGGATCCCGGTGATTCTGACATTGTTTTCTCGTGACATATTGTACTTCATGTTAGTGGTAAAATTTCATTCAAATAACTTGCGTTTATTTGTGAAAAAAACGGAAATTTGGCAAAAATGTTGAAAATTTCGCAATTTTCCAACTTTGAATTTTTATGCCCTTAAATCACAGAGATACGGCACACAAAAAACTTGATAACTAACATTTCCCACATGTTTACTTTACATCAGCACAATTTTGGAACCAAAATTTTTTTTTGTTAGGAAGTTATAAGGGTTAAAATTTGACCAGCGATTTCTCATTTTTACAACACCATTTTATTTTTAGGACCACATCACATTTGAAGCCACTTTGAGGGGTCTATATGATAGAAAATACCCAAAAGTGACACCATTCTAAAAACTGCACCCCTTAAGGTGCTCAAAACCACATTCAAGAAGTTTATTAACCCTTTAGGTGCGTCACAGGAATTTTTTTGAATATTTAAAAAAAAATGAACATCTAACTTTTTTTCACAAAAAAAATACTTCAGGTTCAATTTTTTTATTTTACCAAGGGTAACAGGAGAAATTGGACTGCAAAAGTTATTGTGCAATTTGTCCTGAGTACGCTGATACCTGATTTGTGGGGGGGAACGACTGTTTCGGCGCATGGCAGAGCTCAGAATGGAAGGAGCGCCGTTTGACTTTTTCAATGCAAAATTGGCTGGAATTCAGATCAGACGCCATGTCACGTTTGGAGAGTCCCTGATGTACCTAAACAGTGGAAACCCCCTACAAGTGACCCCATTTTGGAAACTAGACACCCCAAGGAACTTATCTAGATATGTGGTGAGAACTTTGAACCCACAAGGGCTTTACAGAAGTTTATAACGTACAGCGGTACAATTAAAAAATCATATTTTTTCCACAAAAATGATCTTTTCACCCCAATTTTTATTTTCCCAAGGGTAACAGGACGCTAAAAGTTATTGTGCAATTTGTCCTGAGTATGCTAATACCCCACATGTGGGGGTAAACCACTATTTGGGCGCATGGCAGAGCTCGGAAGGGAAGCAGCGCCATTTGACGTTTTTGGCTGGAATTGAGATCGGACATCATGTCGCGATTGGAAAACCCCTGATGTACCTAAACAGTGGAAACCCCCCACAAATGACACCATTTTGGAAACTAGACCCCCTAAGGAACTTATCTAGATGTGTGGTGAGAACTTTGAACCCCCAAGGGCTTCACAGAAGTTTATAACATAAAGCCGTACAATTAAAAAATCATATTTTTTCCACAAAAATGATCTTTTCACCCTCAATTCTTATTTTTCCAAGGGTAACAGCACCTAAAAGTTATTGTGCAATTTGTCCTGAGTACACTGATACCCCACATGTGGGGGTAAACCACTATTTGGGCGCATGGCAGAGCTCGGAAGGGAAGCAGCGCCATTTGACGTTTTTGGCTGGAATTGAGATTGGACACCATGTCGCGATTGGAAAACCCCTGATGTACCTAAACAGTGGAAACCCCCCACAAATGACACCATTTTGGAAACTAGACCCCCTAAGGAACTTATCTAGATGTGTGGTGAGAACTTTGAACCCCCAAGGGCTTCACAGAAGTTTATAACATAAAGCCGTACAATTAAATAATCATATTTTTTCCACAAAAATGATCTTTTCACCCTCAATTCTTATTTTTCCAAGGGTAACAGCACCCTAAAAGTTATTGTGCAATTTGTCCTGAGTACGCTGATACCCCACATGTGGGGGTAAACCACTATTTGGGCGCATGGCAGAGCTCGGAAGGGAAGCAGCGCCATTTGACGTTTTTGGCTGGAATTGAGATCGGACACCATGTCGCGATTGGAAAACCCCTGATGTACCTAAACAGTGGAAACCCCCCACAAATGACACCATTTTGGAAACTAGACCCCCCAAGGAACTTATCTAGATGTGTGGTGAGCACTTTGAACCCCCCAGTGCTTCACAGAAGTTTATAACGCCCGGGCGTGAAAATAAAAAATTCGTATTTTTTCCACAAACATGATCTTTTAGTCACCATTTTTTTATTTTCCCAAGGGTAACAGGAGAAATTGGACCCCAAAAGTTGTTGTCCAATTTGTCCTGAGTATGCTGATACCCCATATGTGGGAGAAAACTACTGTATGGGCACACGTCGGGGATCGGAAGGGAAGTAGTGACGTTTTGGAATGCAGACTTTGATGGAATGGTCTGCGGGTGTCATGTTGCCTTTGGAGAGCCCCTAATGTACCTAAACAGTGGAAACACCCATAAATGACCCCATTTTGGAAACGAGAACCCCTAAGGAACTTATCTAGATGTGTGGTGAGCACTTTGAACCCCCAATGCTTCACAGAAGTTTATAACGCTCGGACGTGAAAATAAAAAAATCATTTTTTTCCACAAAAATGATATTTTTGCCCCCAATTTTTTATTTTCCTAAGGGTAACAGGAGAAATTGGACACCAAAAATTGTTTTGCAATTTGTCCTGAGTAGGCTGATACCCTACATGTGGGGGTAAAACACTGTTTGGGCGCATGGCAGAGCTTGGAAGGGAAGGAGCACCATAGGACTTTTTCAACTCAGAATTGGCTGGAATTGAGATCAGACGCAATGTTGCATTTGGAGAGCCCCTGATGTGCCCAAACAGTGGAAACCCCCAATTCTAACTCCAACCCGAACCCCAACACACCTCTAACCCTAATCTCAGCCCTAACCCAAGCCCTAACCCTAACCCTAACCCTAGCCCTAACCCTAACCCTAACCCTAGCCCTAACCCTAATGTAAAAATGGAAATAAATACGTTTTTTTAATTTTATTATTTTTCCCTAACTAAGGGGGTGATAACGGGGGGTTTGATTTACTATTTATGGCGGTTTTTATTTTTGGCAGCTGTCGCACGCTAAAAGACGCTTTTTATTGTAAAAATAGTTTTTGCATCACCACATATTGAGAGCTATAATTTTTACGTATTTTGACCCACCGAGTCATGTGAGGTCTTATTTTTTGCGGGACGAGTTGACGTTTTTATTGGTACCATTTTTGGGGACGTGACATTTTTTGATCGCCTTTTATTCCGATTTTTGGGACGCAGAATGAACAAAAACCAGCGTTTCATGAATTTCTTTTGGGGGAGTGCGCTTACACCGTTCCGCGTGCGGTAAAATTGATAAAGCGGTTTTATTCTTCGGGTCAGTACGGTTACAGCGATACCTCATTTAGGTCGTTTTTTTATGTTTTGGCGCTTTTATGCAATGAAAACTATTTTATATAAAAAATAATTATTTTTGCATCGCTTTATTCTGCGAGCTATAACTTTTTTATTTTTTCGCTGATGATGCTGTGTGGCAGCTCGTTTTTTGCGGGACAAGATGACGTTTTCAGCGGTACCATGGATATTTATATGCGTCTTTTTGATCGCGCGTTATTACACTTTTTGTTTGGCGGTATGATAATAAATCATTATTTTTTGCTTCGTTTTTTAATTTTTTAGGGGTTCGCTAAAGGGGTTAACTAATGGGACAGTTTTATAGGGCGGGTCGTTACAGACGCGTCGATACCTAATATGTGTACTTTTATTGTTTTGGTTTTTTATTATTTTCAAAAAATGAATTTATTGGGGAATTTTTTTTTTTTTACTAATTTATTTGGCGATTTTTTTAAATTATTTTTACACTTTTTTTTTAATTTTTTTTTTACTTTATTACATAGTCCCAGGTGGGACATCACTGTCCTGTGACAGATCGCTGATCTGTCACATCACAGATCACTGTGACAGATCAGCAATCTGTCACAGGCAGTGCACAAGGCTTCCTCATGCCTGCGCTTTGCAGGCACTGAGGAGGCCAGCTTCCTCCAGGCCCCCGAAGGCCCCCGTCACCATCTTGGATCCGGGGGCCTGGAGGAAAGGAGTCCCCCGCAGCAGCGCTTCACATTGCGCTGCCGTGGGGGGCTCAGGGAAGCACGGAGGGAGCCCCCTCCCTGCCGATGCTTCCCTTTAACTCCCGGTACACCGCGATCATGTTTGATCGCGGTGTGCAAGGGGTTAACGTGTTGGGGGCGGTCCGTGACCGCCCCTGACACATAGTGCCGGGTGTCAGCTGTGATAATCAGCTGACACCCGGCCGTGATTAGCGGCGCTCACCACGTGGGCGCCGCTGATCGCGCTAGACGTACTATCCCGTCCATGGGCATAGGGGCCCGGGTCCCATGGACGGGATAGTACGTCTGATGTCAGGAAGGGGTTAATATAAAATAATTATAATTAATATGTTAATATTAATCCCTTCACGACCCAGCCTGTTTTAACCTTTCTGAACCGCAAAATTTTTACAATTCTGGCCACTGTCCCTTTATGAGGTAATAACTCTGGAACGCTTCAACGGATCCCACTGATTCTGAGACTGTTTTCTCGTGACATATTGTACATTGTGATAGCAGTAGAATTTCTTCGATATGACTTCTGTTTATTTGTGAAAAGAATACTGAAATTTGGCAAAAATGTTGAAAATTTTGCAATTTTCCAATTTTTAATTTTTATCCCCTTAAATCAAAGAGTCATATCGCACAAAAGAGTTAATAAATAACATTTCCCACATGTCTACTTTACATCAGCACAATTTTGGAACCAAACTGGTTTTTTGTTAGGAAGTAATAAGGGTTCATAGTTGACCAGCGATTTATTATTTTTTCAACACATTTTACAAAACCATTTTTTTCGAGACCACATTACATTTTAAGTGACTTTGAGGGGTCTATATGATAGAAAATATCCAAAAGTGACACCATTTTAAAAACTGCACCCCTCAAGGTACTCAACACCACATTCAAGAAGTTTACTAACCCTTCAGGTGCTTCACAGGAATTTTTGGAATGTTTAAAAAAAATGAACATTTTACTTTTTTTTCACAAGAAATTTAATTCAGATCCAATTTGTTTTATTTTACCAAGTGTGACAGGAGAAATTAGGCCCGAAAAGTTGATGTTCAATTTGGCCTGAGTACGCTGATGCCCCATATATGCAGGTAAACTGTTTGGGCGCATGACAGAGCTCTGAATGGAAGGAGCGCAGTTTGACTTTTCAATGCAAAATTGGCTGTAATTGAGATCGGATGCCATGTCGCGTTTGGAGAGCCCCTGATAAGCTTAAACAGTGGAAACCGCACCCAAGTGACACATTTTGGAAAGTAATTGCGAAAAGGAGATGAATCCAGCGAGCCAAGTTTGAAGTACATAAAAAATCTTTTTCTTTATTTCAAAGGTAGATTAAAAATATTTATCCATAGCAGCATATTATAAATCTTGGCAATGATAAAGGTTTAGCCGAAACGCGTCTTGCCGTGCGCTTTACTATCTCTGCCTATATTTATAATATGCTGCTATGGATAAATATTTTTAATCTACGTTTGAAATAAAGAAAAAGATTTTTTATGCACTTCAAACTTGGCTCGCTGGATTCATCTCCTTTTCGCATTTATTGTTGGCAAGAGCTCCTGTCATTTATCCATTGCTGAGATCCTATACAGTATAGCAGCTTATCTTTTGAACCAACCGGGTAAGCTGGCATTTTTTTCTTTTTTATTTTGGAAAGTAGACCCCTAAGGAACTTATCTAGATGTGTGGTGAGCACTTTGAACCCCCCAAGTGCTTCACAGAAGTTTATAATGTAGAGCCGTAAAAATAAAAAATCTTATGTTTTTCACAAAAATCATCTTTTCGCCCCCAATTGTTTATTTTCCCAAGGGTAACAGGAGCAATTGTACACCAAAAGTTGTTGTGCAATTTGTCCTGGGTATGATGATGCCCCAAATGTGGGGGTAAACCATTGCTTGGGCGCATGGCAGAGCTCGGAAGGGAAGGAGCACCTTTTGATTTTTTTCAACGCAGAATTGGCTGGTATTGAGATCAGACGCATGTGGCGTTTGGAGAGCCCCTGATGTGCCTAAACAGTGGAAACCGCCCAAATCTAGCTTCAACCCTAGCCCCAATACACCTGTTCTGCCCTCTGAATATAGGGCAAATATGTTTATATTATGTGGTGGTTTAGTTAGCACCATCTAGTGGTGGTTGAATTTATAGCTGTGTCTGCAATAGCATTTACAGTCTGTGACTTTAACAGAAGCAATGCACATGGGATTGAAGCAATACTTTGTGGGAAGGAAGCAATGTATTCTGGGATAAAGAAAGTGCCATTTTATTCTGTGTATATCATAGGACGCACGTTGTTTACCTGTCCTGTTAATTCTCCAACTTGAGTTCGTTATCCAGGTAAAGCATATCTGGTAAGCTTAATATCTTTCTTACAATGCAGTGTGTACAGAGATGTTATTAGCTGTATAGCAGTCAGTGCTAAGTAGATGTTGTTCTGTCCAGCCATATAATTGCTGTCGATGGTCTAGTCATTTTTATGTCTTCGATTATTACAGACATTGTATTTTTGTGTGTATTAATCCTTCATATATTTCATACTGTAAGGTAACAGCACCACCTGCTGGCCGTTTAATACATATATTCTAGTTTAATTTGCAATATATTGTGGGATTGTTCCTGTTACATCATTGTCTTCTTTATGACACTGTGAGGGGAACAGCAGCCATTATTCCTCCATGTGTCTTAGGAGAAACTACACCATTTGTGTTCTTCATGCTTCTTAAACAGCCTGCTCTAAGCATAGTTGGTAAGCACTATCTAGGTGTTATAATCCTGTGTTTATAATGTTTGTTGTATTAAATAGGCAATCATCAGCTATGTATTACCTCATGGTACCTATGTATTACCTCATGTTACCTGTGTATTACCTCATGGTACTTATGTATTACCTCATGGTACCTATGTATTACCTCATGTTACCTATGTATTGCCTCATGGAACCTATGTATTACCTCATGGTACCTATGTATTACCTCATGTTACTTTGTATTGCAGACTATCTGTATTTTATGTTCTGTGCAGTTATACATTCTGAAATGCTCCTGTTATTGCATCCTATAGTTTCACCCTTTCCTGACACATCTGCAATCAATAAAAGAAGGTTACAATTTTACAGCCTCTTTTCTTAAAGAAGACAGGGGGCTTAGCTACATGTCTCATTGCACACCCTGCGAACGTGTATGAGGACAGTTAGATGTAATTAGACACCTGTGTTTTTTTCCTTTGTAAGTTGCATCACACTGAATACTTCCTGTAATTGTGCTAGCTGTGTGATCATCTGCCCAATACTTACCTATGTCATTTGTATTCTTTATAGTTTTACCGCTCGCTCGCATGTTCCATACTCTTCACAAATAAACAAGTTAGACTACAGAGAACAGTCTACTTATTTTGGAAGATAGAAGGTGGTTTATGTTGTATGCTGAATTGCACACCGTGTCAACGTGTATGAAGGCAGAACAGTAAAACAGATGCTAGATGCCTGCGATAATGAATAGGACTTAAGAAGCCGCTTTTACCCACACCGCACTGCCTGCGGATACTGCAGCGGCTGCCATACAGTGACAAGTGCCAAGAGTGCATCCCGCCAACAAGTGCTTCATCTTTCCAGCCACGCGGCATCCTGCCACACATAGACTCAGTTTCCTGCCAGGATTTTCTGCAGTACGCAGCTGAGCTCACAATGCCTCGACACAGTACATCCTCACTCAAAACGAGGTCACAAGCAAGTTCTGGCAAGTCGTCAACAGCAGAGCTCGCTGCTGTTGCTCGTGCCAAGGCCAAGGCAGCCAAGGCAAGATCCTCCTTCACCGAACGAGAGATGCATCTAAAGCTGAGACAAGCAGATCAAGATATGGAAACTGCACTTCTGCAGGCCGAAACCGCACATCTGCAAGCTGAAACCGCATGTCTGCAAGCAGAGAGAGAGGCTGAAACTGCAAGTCAAAACTGCACGCCTGCATGCAGAACTAGAAAGACTTGCTGCACACAAAGAGACAGCAGCTGCAATAGCTAAGGCTGAGTGTTTGGAAGCTATGAAGAATCCTGATTCTGAGAGACGCAGCAGTATTCTCAGACCAGATCTAGAGCAGCAAGATCCAGCGCACCGCGTCGCAGAATACTTCCGTCAACATTCCAGCGTGGATGACAGCCCTGATGCATCATATCGATCAGCCTATGCCCATTACCAGCGATCTAATCCCAGACTTCACTACCATAGGCGAGGAGACGTCCAGCACAGAGAATACTGTGTACAGTTCTGGTCTCCGGTGTATAAGAAAGACATAGCTGAACTGGAGCGGGTGCAGAGAAGAGCGACCGAGGTTATTAGGGAACTAGGGGGTCTGCAATACCAAGACAGATTATTACACTTGGGGTTATTTAGTTTGGAGAATCGAAGGCTTAGGGGTGATTTTATTACAATGTATAAATATATGCGGGGACAATACCAGGACCTTTCTAATGATCTTTTTACTCTTAGACCTGTGACGGGGACAAGGTGGCATCCTCTACGTCTGGAGGAAAGAAGGTTTAAGGATACTCACAGACGCGGATTCTTTACTGTAAGAGCAGTGAGACTATGGAACTCTCTGCCATATGATGTTGTAATGAGTGATTCCCTACTAAAATTTAAGAAGGGACTGGATGCCTTTCTTGAAAAGTATAATATTACAGGGTATATACACTAGTTTCCTTAATATTGCGTTGATCCAGGGAGCTAGTCTGATTGCCGTATGTGGAGTCGGGAAGGAATTTTTTTCCCCAATGTGAAGCTTACTGTTTGCCACATGGGTTTTTTTTGCCTTCCTCTGGATCAACATGTTAGGGCAAGTTAGGATAGGATATGGGTTGAACTAGATTGACTTAAAGTCTCCCTCCAACCTTAATAACTATGTTACTATGTTACTATGTTACCACAGCTACCGTTCCACTGAGAAGGTACAGCTCCCATCCCGCCTTAAAGAGCCATCATCTCCACCGTGAAGGTACCGCACAGACTATCTGGAGTCAGAAGTGTCTTACAGGTATGGTGATACACCACACACTAGACATGACTATAACACACCGGCTCATGCCAGCACTGACCGAGCCACCATGGACCTTGCAAAGTTCTTTGCCCGCCGAGAACTGGTTACAAAAGGACTTGTAAAGTTCACTGACAAACCTGAGAACTATAGGTCATGGCGAGCCTCGTTCCGGAATGCCATTCATGGTCTGGACCTTTCTTGTAGTGAGGAGTTAGATCTCCTAGTAAAGTGGCTCAGAAGTGTGTCGGTCGAACATGCCAAAAGACTAAGAGACATTAATGCAAAGCATCCCCGAACAGGTGTACGTAAAGTGTGGGAAAGACTTGATGAACGCTATGGGACAGTAGAAGTCATAGAGAATGCTTTATATAAAAGACTTGATGATTTTCCTAAGATAGGACCTAAAGGTTATCTAAAGCTTAGAGATTTGAGTGATTTATTGAATGAGTTACAGGTTGCCCAGGAGGAAGGAGACTTGCCCGGATTGGCATTCTTAGACACCATTAAGGGAGTCAAACAGATAGTACAGAAACTTCCTTACAACCTACAAGAAAAGTGGATTACATGTGGTTCACAGTATAAACAAAATCATAATGTATCATTCCCTCCTTTCACTGTATTTGTTGATTTTGTCACCAAACAATCTAGGATTAGAAATGACCCTAGTTTTGACTTTACTCTGTCATGATCCACTGCCCCCAGTGTCAAACCCAGTGGGACACCCATGGAAGTCCACAAAACTAACATTGTTTCCACAGGCCCTCCTCACAATGTGAATAAACCTCCTCCGGATGAGCACAAGCCTCAGGATGTCAGTAAACATTGTCCTCTACACAAGAAACCACATCCTCTACTAAAATGCAGAGTCTTCAGGGAGAAGTCTTTGGAGGATCACAAAGGTTTCCTCTAGGAGAACAATATCTGCTTCAAATGTTGTGCCACAACCTCTCACTTTGCCAGGAACTGTGAAGCTAGCGTGAAATGTACAGAATGCAGCAGCACAGATCACAATACAGCCATGCACCATGGATCAACCCCACGAGTGTTGTCACAAGCAGAGGAGCACGATGAGAAGCAGAAAGACACCGACGAAGACATCCCTGAGGTCAGCTCTAAATGTATGGAGATCTGTAAGGGACTCACAGGAGGAAGGTCCTGTTCAAAAATCTGCCTTGTCCGAGTCTATCCTGCAGGCCGCAAGGACAAAGCCTTCAAGATTTATGCAATCCTGGATTACCAAAGTAACAGGTCTCTAGCCAGGTCCATCTTCTTTGACAACTTCAGCATTGTAGGCCTTGGTTCTCCCTAGACCCTGAGGACGTGTTCAGGTACCGTTGAGACGACAGGGAGAAAAGCTTCCGGATACAAGGTGGAGTCCATAGATGGCCAAACCTGCCTAGCATTACCGAACATCCTGGAGTGCAACCAGATTCCTGACAACAGGTCAGAAATACCTTCACGAGAAGTGGCGAAACATCACCCCCATCTAAAGCGTATAGCCCACCTGATACCTGAGCTGGATCCAGGAACCCCAATAGCTCTACTTCTGGGAAGAGATATACTACAAGTCAACAAGGCTAGAGAATGTATAAACGGCTCCAGGAACGCTACGTATGCACGACTTTGGATGGGTCATCATAGGAGATGTCTGCCTAGGAGGAGCACACAAGCCGGCTTTAGTCGACAGCATGCTTACCAATACTCTTGAAAATGGACATCTGTCTCTCTTCCAGCCATGTAAGAGTAGCTTCCTGGTACATGAGTTGCCACACAATGCTCCTCTACCTTGTCCATTAGCTGATCCTTCCTGTGAAGACCACACATGTGACGGCGACCAAGTTCACATAGGGTGCACAGTTTTACACAGAACAAGAGAAGACAACAAGGTAGCAATGTCCATAGAAGACAGACTGCTTTTGGACATCATCGAGAGATGGTAAGAGATGAGTTGGATAGCCCCTCTACCGTTTAAACCCAGCGGCAACGCTTACCCAACAACAGAGAACCTGTCTACGGTCGATTTGTCTCCCTCAAACGCAAATTTCAGAAGGCACCTGAAATGAGAGAGCACTTCTTTGCCTTCATGGAGAAAATACTTCAGAATGGCCATGCAGAAATTGCACTTGTACTCCAAGATTCCGAGGAATGTTTGTCTCTACCCATTTTTGCCGTGTATCATCCTAAGAAACCTGGTCAGATAAGAGTAGTATTTGACTCAAGTGCCAGATGTGAAGGTGTCTCACTAAACGATGTCTTTTTGTCTTGCCCAGACCTCAATAACATACTTCTAGGAGTACTTATTCGCTTCAACAAAGATGCAGTGGCATTCATGGCTGACATACAACAGATGTTTCATTGCTTCCTTGTCAAAAAAGAACATAGAAACCATTTGAGGTTTTTCTGGTACCGTGATAATGACCCCTACAAAGACATCGTGGAGTATCGGATGAAAATACACATCTTTTGGGAATGGCCCTTCCCCTGCTGTCGCCATCTATGGTCTTAGACTTTCAGCCAGAGAGGGCGAAGCAAAGTACGGGTCGGATGTTAGATCATTTGTGGAGAAGGATTTCTACATGGATGACTGCTTGAAATCCACACCCACAGATGAATCGGCAGTCAGTCTCCTAAAGAGGACACAGGAAATGCTCGCTTTGTCCAGTTTGAGGCTGCACAAAATTGCTTCCAACAGCCAAGAAATGATGGCAGCTTTTCCCTCTCAAGATTACTCAACTGATCTAAAAGACTTGGATTTAGACACGGACTCCCTTCCTATGCAACAGAGCCTTGGTTTGCTCTGGGATTTGACGAGAGATACATTTACCTTTCGGGTCAACGAAGAAGAAAAACCTTTCACACGAAGAGGCGTCCTGTCCGTGATAAATAGCCTGTACGATCCTCTAGGATTTGTAACCCCTGTGACTATCCAACGTAAAATGATATTGAAAGACTTCACCCAAGAGTTGTCTGAATGGGATGATCCGCTTCCCATGGAGAAGAGAGATTTGTGGGTAAGATGAAAGAAATCTTTGGAAGCCTTGTCAGATCTTTACGTGGCACGACCATATACTTCTGTGCCATCAACAGAAGTCAAGACGAAAAGGCTCTGCATCTTCTGTGATGCCTCAACTAAAGCGATTGCAGCAGTAGCATATCTGAAAACTACTGACATCAAGGAACAATGCCCTGTAAGGCTTGTTATGAGCCGGGCAAAACTAGCACCAGTCCAGGAGCACACAATACCCAGACTGGAACTCTGTGCGGCTGTGCTAGCAGTAGAGTTAGCTGGACTTATCTCGACAGAAATTGACCTGGAAATCAAAGACGTTGAGTTCTACTCAGACAGCAAGGTAGTGCTTGGGTACATTTGCAACGAAACTCGACGCTTTTATGTTTACGTCAGCAATTGGGTGCTAAGGATCAGGAGATCTACTTGCCCTAAACAGTGGCGCTATGTGTCCACACACCACAATCCTGCGGACCACGCAACTAGATCTGTTGAACCTAGACACCTTAAGGACATGACCTGGTTTACGGGCCCTGCATTCTTATACTGTTCAATGCCTTACAGTGACGAATCAGACACCTTTGAACTGGTAGATACAGATGCAGATGAAGAAATCCGTCCTCAGATATCCATTCTAAGTATGGTGACTTCAGTCAGTTACCTCAGATCCCACCATTTCAGCAGGTATTCCACCTGGAACTCGCTTGTTTGTGCCATTGCTTGTTTAATTCATGTGGCTCAGTCTTATAAGTCAAAATCACCCACCAGTCAGAAGTCTTGTAAAGGTTGGCACCACTGCAAGCACGCATTTACCGCTTCAAACCTGGAAAATGAAGTGGCATTAGTTAATGCCAAGCGGGGAGTATTCTGCCCTCTGAATATAGGGCAAATATGTTTATATTATGTACTGGTTTAGTTAGCACCATCTAGTGGTGGTTGAATTTATAGCTGTGTCTGCAATAGCATTTACAGTCTGTGACTTTAAGAGAAGCAATGCACATGGGATTGAAACAATGCTTTGTGGGAAGGAAGCAATGTATTCTGGGATAAAGAAGGTGCCATTTTATTCTGTGTATATCATAGGACGCACGTTGTTTACCTGTCCTCCTGTTAACTCTCCAACTTGAGTTCGTTATCCGAGTAAAGCATATCTGGTAAGCTTAATATCTTTCTTACAATGCAGTGTGTACAGAGATGTTATTAGCTGTATAGCAGTCAGTGCTCAGTAGATGTAATTAGACACCTGTGTTTTTTCTATGTAAGTTGCATCACTCTGAATACTTCTTGTAATTGTGTTAGCTGTGTGATCATCTGCCCAATACTTACTTATGTCATTTGTATTCTTTATAGTTTCACCGCTCGCTCGCATGTTCTATACTCTTCACAGAGAACAGTCTGCTTATTTTGGAAGACAGAGCCGTAGTTTATGCTGTATGCTACAGTGCACACCGTGTCAACGTGTATGAAGGCAGAACAACATCCCTAACCCTAATCCCAACCCTAACCATAACCCTAACTACAAACCTAACCCTAACACACTCCTAACCCTAATCCCAACCCAAATCCTAACTTTATCCCCAACCCTAACCCTAACTTTAGCCCCAACCCTAACCCCAACTCTAACCCTAACCCAAACCCTAAAGGGAAATTGGAAATAAATACATTTTTTTAATTGTATTATTTTTCTCTAACTCAGGGGTGATAAAGGTGGTTTTGATTTACTATTTATAGTGGGGTTTTAAAGCGGGTTTTATGTTTGGCAGCTGTCACACACTAAAGGATGCTTTTTATTGCAAAAAATAGCTTTTGCATCACCGCATTTTGAGAGATATAATTTTTCCATATTTTGGCCCACAGAGTCATGTGAGGTCTTGTTTTTTGCGGGACGAGTTGACGTTTTTATTGGTACCATTTTCGGGCACATGACTTTTTTTATCACTTTTTATTTTGATTTTTGGGAGGCAGAATGAACAAAAACCAGCAATTCATGAATTTATTTTTGGGGGAGCATTTATACTTTCCACGTGTGGTAAAATTGATAAAGCAGTTTTATTCTACGGGTCAGTACGATGGCAGCGATACCTCATTTATATCTTTTTTTATGTTTTGGTGCTTTTATACAATAAAAACTTTTATATATACATTGCTATTGGGGAGTCGAAGGAGGAGGGGGAAGGAATAATTATACAGTCATTCCTTCCCCCTCCCCCTTCGACTCCCCAATAGCAATGTATATATAAGTATAATCACGTACTGCAATGGTGGACAAACAAATACATGGACTTGTTATTTACTCACACATCTGGTGTTGCCGCTGCGCCCACCAACCACACAGTCAAGAAGAATCTAATGGTCTCTCAGCCTGCCCACCAAATCAATGGAAAGTGTATATTACTGCATATATAACTGATTATACACTGCAAAATATTCTTTATTGGTATTTATTAAAAACCGATAAATTATAGAACATAAATACACCTCAAAACATAACTCTAAGTGATTATGTAAAAAAACAAAAATAAATAAAATAGAAGTCAAGAGTAAAGGGGTGATCACCCCAATTATTTATTTTACTAACTTTTATAGTAATAATTCCAAAACTCTTTAGGAAATGTTCCCATGGTCTGTAAACACTACGGTAAAGTAGACCCCTTAAGGAACTTATTTAGATGTGTGATGAGCACTTTGAACCTCCAAGTGCTTGACAGAAGTTTATAATGTAGAGCTGTAAAAATAAAAAATCTTTTTTTTTCACAAAAATGTTTTTCACCCCCAATTTTTTTATTTTCCCAAATGTAACATGAGAAATTGGACCCTAACAGTTGTGCAATTTGTCCAGAGTATGCCGATATCCCATATGTGGGGGTAAACCTCTGTTTGGGCGCATGGCAGAGCTCGGAAGGGAAGGAGCACCGTTTGACTTTTTCAACGCAGAAATGGCTGAAATTGAGATCAAACGCCATGTCACGTTTGGAGAGCCCCTGATATGACTAAACAGTGGAAACCACCCAATTCTAACTCCAACCCTAACCCCAATACACCCCTAACCCTAATCCCAACCCTAACGCTAGCCCCAACCCTAACTTTAGCCCCAACCATAACCTTAACTTTAGCCTTAACCCTAACCCTAGCCCCAACCCTAAACCTAACTAGCCCCAACCCTAACCCTAACTTTAGCCCCAACCCTAAACCCTAACTTTAGCCTCAACCCTAACCCTAACTTTAGATCCAACCCTAACCCTAACCTTAGCCCCATCCCTAACCCTAGCCCCAAACCTAACCCTACCTTTAGCCCCAACCCTAACCCTAAATTTAGCCCCAACCCTAACTATAGACCCCACCTTAACTATAGTACCCACCCCAACCCTAGCCCTAATAGGAAAAATTAAATAAATACATTTTTTTATTTTATTATTTTTCCCTAACTGAGGCTGGTTTCACACTTGCGTTTTTTTTAGCGGTATTTTAGCGCTAAATAGCGCATGCGTTTTTTTTCCCTATACTTTGCATGGGATGCGCTTATGTGCGCATACACATGCGTTTGTACGCGTTTTTCCACGCATGCGTTTTTTTGCGGTATGCGCTCGGGCGCACAAAATGCATCCTGTTGCATTTTTTGGTCGTCCGACTTGCCTCAAAATAACGCATGCGCGCGCAGTGCGTTTTTTTACAGCAAGACACCCATTATAAGTCTATGGTGAGCATATGTGCGCATAGGCATGCTTATGTATGAGTTTTTTTGCACATGCGTTTTTTTTTTACCATTAGTTTAGACAATGGAATTTAGGGGTTTGGGTTAGAGTTAGGGTTAGTTAAGGGGGTTTAGGGTTAGGGTTAGGGTTAGGGTCAGGGTTAGGGTTAGGATCAGGGTATGGTTTGGTTAATGGTTAGGGTTAGGGTTAGGGTCAGGGTCAGGGTTAGGGTTAGGGTTAGGGTTAGGGTCAGGGTTAGGGTTAGGGTCAGGGTTAGGGTTAGGGTTAGGGTCAGGGTTAGGGTTAGGATCAGGGTATGGTTTGGTTAAGGGTTAGGGTTAGGGTCAGGGTCAGGGTTAGGGTTAGGGTTAGGGTCAGGGTTAGGGTTAGGGTTAGGATTAGGGTCAGGGTTAGGGTTAGGGTCAGGGTTAGGGTTAGGGTTAGGGTTAGGGTCAGGGTCAGGGTTAGGGTTAGGATCAGGGTATGGTTTGGTTAAGGGTTAGGGTTAGGGTTAGGGTCAGGGTTAGGGTTAGGGTTAGGGTTAGGGTCAGGGTTAGGGTTAGGGTTAGGGTCAGGGTCAGGGTTAGGGTTAGGATCAGGGTATGGTTTGGTTAAGGGTTAGGGTTAGGGTCAGGGTTAGGGTTAGGGTTAGGGTTAGGGTCAGGGTCAGGGTTAGGGTTAGGATCAGGGTATGGTTTGGTTAAGGGTTAGGGTCAGGGTTAGGGTTAGGGTCAGGGTTAGGGTTAGGGTCAGGGTTAGGGTTAGGGTTAGGGTCAGGGTTAGGGTTAGGATCAGAGTATGGTTTGGTTAAGGGTTAGGGTTAGGGTTAGGGTCAGGGTTAGGGTTAGGGTCAGGGTTAGGGTTAGTAAAGTCATGGTTTGGGTTAGTGTGAGGGGCCACCTAATGTTGGAAAAAACCGCAAACGCGGTAAAAACGCACTAAAAACGCATACAAACGCATAAAAACGCTGCGTTTTTTTCATGCATGCTCATAAAAATGCTTGAAAAAAACGCAGCATCTGTATGCGTTTGTATGCGTTTTTTCAATGCGTTTTTTTGCGGGAAAAACGCGCTGCAAAAAAAAGCAAGTGTGAAACTAGCCTAAGCAGGTGATAAAGGGGGTTTGATTTACAATTTATAGCATGTTTTTATAGCAGATTTTTATGTTTGTCAGCTGTCGCACACTAAAAGACGCTTTTAATTGCAAAAAATTTTTTTGAAATCACCATATTTTGAGAGCTATAATTTTTCCAATTTTTGGCCCACAGAGTCATGTCAGGTTTTGTTTTTTGCAGGGAAGAGTTGACATTTTTTATTGGTACCATTTTCAGGCACATGACATTTTTTGATCGCTTTTTATTTCGATTTTTGGGAGGCAGAATGAACAAAACCAGCAATTCATGAATTTCTTTTTGGGGGGAGCATTTATACCTTCCACGTGTGGTAAAATTAATAAAGCAGTTTTATTCTTCAGGTCAGTACGATGACAGTGATACCTCATTTATATTTTTTTATGTTTTGGCGCTTTTATGCAATAAAAACTATTTTATAGCAAAAATAATTAATTTTGCATCGCTTTATTCTGAGACCTATATTTTTTTCTATTTTTTCCGGTGATGGAGCTATATGTCGGCGTGTTTTTGGTGGAAGAAGATGACGTTTTCAGTGGTACCATGTTTATTTATATCCGTCTTTTGGATCGTGTGCTATTCCACTTTTTTCGGCAGTATGATGATAAAGCATTGCTTTTTTGCCTTTTTTATGATGTTCACTAAAGGGGTTAACTAGTGAGACAATTTTATAGGTTGGGTCGTTGCGGATGCGGAGGTGATACTAAATTTGTGGACTTTTAGTGTTTAGATTTTTTTAATTCAAATATTGATTCAATGATGGAATATTGATTTTTTTATTTTTTAAAATATTTTTACAATTATTATTTTTCTATTCTATCTTTTACACAGTGTCCTGCCCTGTGCCCTGATGTTGGAATGCTGTGCCCTCCCCCCCGCCTGCCCTGGGCACTGTTGTTGGAATGCTGCGGCCCCCCCTGCCTCCCCTGGGCACTGTTGTTGAAATGCTATGCCTCCCCCGTCTGCCCTGGGCATTGTTGTTGGAATGCTGCGCCTCCCCCGCCTGCCCTGGGCCCTGTTGTTGAAATGCTACGGTCCCCCCATCTGCCCTGGGCCCTGTTGTTGGAATGCTGCGGCCCCCCCTGCCTGCCCTGGGCCCTTGGTGGAATTTAAAGCTGCATCATTGCTGTGGGCCCCCCGCCTGTCCTGGGCCCTTGGTGGAAATTAATGCTGCATCATTGCTGGGCCCCCCCCTGCCTGCCCTGGGGCCTGTCCACCAGGATCCTTCCCTCATCCTGTAGTAATCGGATACTGGTCTGTATGAGGGCCCCTATACACAATATGATGACCTACACAGATTTCAAAAGCAGTGAAGCAGTGTGAGGGCCCCCACACACTATAATGTCACCCAGAACCCCACTAAAATATGAGAGCTCCCCCAGCCTCACACACAATAAATGTCCCACACTGTGACCTAGCATGTAGTTTGAGGGTTCCTACACAATATCAGGAATTCCACACACAATATGATGGCCCCTTCAGATCTCCATGCAGTATAATGGCCCCCACAATGCTAACACACTATGGAGAACGACCCCCACAAACAGTTTGATAGCCCTGCTATGAACCTTTTACTATCTTCTGGCTTCTGCAACACATCTTCTGATCAGTGGGCAGTATCAACTTTGCGGCACGGCACTGGACCAGGGAGGGTAGTACAGCTCTGGCCTATGCAGGGTGGCACAGCACTAGACCAGGCAGGGTCGCACAGCACTGGACCAGACAGGGCAGCATGGCGCTGGCCCATGCAGGGTGGCACAGCACTGGACCAGGCAGGGCAGCACGGCGCTGGCCCAGGCAGGGTGGACACCGCCACCACGCCACCGGAGACGGAGTCTCGGAGAGAGTCAGAGTGAGAGAATCAGAGAGAGACAGACTACTCACCCTGCTCGCTCGCCGCCGCCTCGTGACTGGTCTGCCTGCCATCTGCGCCTCGCCGTCCCGCCGCCATCCACCGTCTTCTGCTCCCAGTCTCACATGACGCGCGCTCACCGCACGCTGCTCTGCTCCGGAATGAGGAAGTGGAGCAGAGCAGCGTGTTATGTCACATGAGGGCGGTGCTGGTGTGACCATGGTGCACCAGGGGGGGATCGGCAGGCTGGGTTATGATGAATATATAGCGCTGGCAAGCCTGAACAAAATGTCAGGGGGTCCGAGCGCAGACCAGGCTGCCAGCGTGCTCGAGCCCCCTAATCACCTGGCCCGAGTGCAGACCGAGCTGCCAGCGTGTTCGGGCCCCTAATCACCTGGCCCTATAGAGTTGTAAGGGCTATAATGCCCTGATGGCAGCCCTGCCTCTGAGTCATTGGCTGCTGTGGGCATAAAAGGAGAGAAACACATGGTGTGGTCACCAGTGCTACTCTGACCTTAAAGGGGTTGTCTGGGCTTTTCACATAATCTCAGTACATATCTGGGCTGCAGAATGGTGACAATAAGTAATTTACCTTCTGTCACCAGTTTGCAGGGTTTTCTAGATATCACTCTCTTACTTCTGATCAGAACATCCAAGGGGGGTGTTCTGGCATTGAAATGAGAAAAACAGAAAAAGGCACAACTGGTGCAAACAAACCCTCCTCGGTAACAAGATTTGAAAGTTTTCTAATTGTGGTCCCCTCCTGGGGTTCTGGAAACAACACTGGAATTGTCTTCATCCTGATTCTGGTTTATCTCAATGCCCATCAGCTGCTCTTCCTCGATAGGTGATTCCATTACTCTGGTACGAGGTCTAGCTCCTAGGGCCTCTGCAGCTTGTCGGCTCTGACAGTCAACTGCCTGGGGACTTGGCAGTGAAGGAATCCTGAGATCACGTCCCAAAATGATCCAGACCCCCCCTCTGGCCTGTAGATGTCGGATCGGGCATGCCGGCTCCAACCGTACCCCTAGCAGCAGGGTCCTCCTTCTCCTCCCCATCAACCCATTAGGAAGGCCACGGTATATACCTGGGAGTTCCCAGTGGTACGGTCTCTGCTCTGGTGCAGGCGTGATGGCAATGGGTGCTGCTCGGTGAGACACCGGGGACGGCGGTGGAGCCATTAGCAGCTCCGGGTCCACGGTGGTCGCTGGTGGGACCTGCGCAGCCACGCCAGGTCCAGGCGGGAGCTTCTCTTCCTCCGCTTCAGCTCCCTGGGCTGTGTACAACTCCTCCAGTAGTGGCGGCAGGGAGGAAGCAAGGTGCGCTGCCGGTGGTCTGGCAGCGGCTGTATGCTCCTTTAAATCTGCTCAGAAAAGGTCCTGTGCCACAGCGGCAGGTACCGATGGAGAGGGTACCGCAGGCATAGGCCCTGCCAGGGCGTGCTGCAGTCTCAGCTTCTCCAAGGCCTCCTGCCTCAGTTGCAGACGGGTGGTCAGTTCGGTGATCTCGTCTTCTAATTGCTGGCGGTTCATTCCGGAGCTCGGGTTGGAGCCGTCAGCCATGGCGCCAGGGAGATCCATTTCCCCGCGCTCCGCAGGCCTCCTTCCCTTACTCTCCAAAATGGCGTTCTGGCGTTCTTCTTCCTGCCTCGGCCCCTTTCCCGCCACTGGCTTCTCCAGTGGTGTCTTTTTCCAGCGCCTCCATACCAAGCCAGTATATGAACCCCTCGGGGGGTGGGCCATGTAGCTGTCACATAGTAATTCAGGCAGGGGAGGCCCAAGACTCTTTGCGGTCTTTTCCTAGGACCTCCCATCTCTTCACGCCCTTCTTCTCCGCGCCAGCGGCCATTTCTAATTTCCAATTTACAGTCTATCAAATCAGGTCTTCTGCACATTTTCAAAAGTTCAAAGTCCAATAATTTTTTTCCCCAATGTGAAGCTTACTGTTTGCCACATGGGTTTTTTTTGCCTTCCTCTGGATCAACATGTTAGGGCAAGTTAGGATAGGATATGGGTTGAACTAGATGGATTTAAAGTCTCCCTTCAACCTTAATAACTATGTAACTATGTAATAAATCTCAGGCGCACAGAACCCGATGGCATCGTGTCTCGTCATCCTGTTCGTGACGCCAAGTTGGGTCGCCCTCCCAGGGCCGTGGGGTACTCGATACCGGGTCGGTGTCAAGGGGATGTGTCACAGCGGCGGTGACCCGGCCTGTGGCCCTGGGAGCCCAAATCAAGGGTGGTTTGTGGTTAATGTAATAGTTCGTGACGCCACCTGTGGTGTTTGGCAAGCAAGATGTTAAGCCAACGCTGCGTGCAGATCCACTGGGACAGATGGGGTGATGCAGCAAAGATGGTGTAGCTCCCCACAGGTGGAGCTGTAGTCCCAGGGCAGTGTAGGTGTAGGTGCAATGGCTGAGGAGAGGCACAGAATGGTGCAGATGCTGATACCCAGATGTAGCGGTGCTGATGCGAGAATGAATGGAGGACACCAGAGCTTGCAGTTTCAAAGCTTTACTCACAGTTCGTAGTGCACACAGGTGCCTGCTTCAGTACCGTGTCCTCCGGGGCAGAGGCCCAGCCAACCTCCAAGCGAGATAGGACTCTCCCTGCCAACACTACGCCAACATGTGCCTTTCTGAAAGACTCCGCCAATGCGCCTTGTGGTGTGAAGCACTCCAGTACTTAGTTACCCTGGAATACCTCCGGTCTAGATGTTCCTAGAACTCTCACTTGTATGACAGACAGCTGTAGCCTGCTCGGGGATGCTCTTGGATCCTGGCTCTCTATCACTTTGCTGTTGTGTCCCAAGTCTTGGATGGGAGTAGTGCATTTACTGCCAACTACTCCACCGGTGTCTGCTGCAGAACCATAAGTGTCCATACAACCTCGGGGACCGGGCCCCGGCCTTGCGCTGAGAATCTATAGGCAGGGTTCCTATCCAACCTACTCCTCCTCTCTGTTCTCTCTCCTTCTTCGTTCTGTACTTGTCTTTCTCTCTCTTATGGAAATGCAGGTTACAGTTCTACATCTCTCTCCTTCTTCTTCCTTTCCCGTGCCAGCTGGCTCAGATCACTGAGGCAGCTGCAGCACTCCTTCTTCTATTCCTTTCCTTGGGAGCTCTCCACTAATACCAGTCATCAGCCTCTCCTGACTGACTGTCTTTCCTCCGCCTGACCTCCCGGCAGGCTGACCTCCTGTCAGCCTGCTCTCTCACTCTCCAGTCATACTGACTGAACTGACTGAACTCTAGATCCTATCTTTCCCCTTCTTTTATACTAACTCCACCCACCTCCCAGCACATCTTGTGTTACAAAGCAAGGATCCACGAAAGGTGCTCTGCTACCCACTAAGCATTGAGCTGCAATCTGGTCCTCTGCTGAACTATCCTGTGGCAAGGAGTTCCCACCGTACCTGGATGGTGGGGCACTACACCTTAGGAGAAGGTGCAGTACCTCTGTGGCGACTGAGCCTCAGGGGCGCCACACTTAGGTTACAGCTCTACGTCTCTCCACCTTTCTTACTTTCCGGTGCCAGCTGGCTCAGATCACTGAGGCAGCTGCAGCACTCCTTCCTCCATCCCTTCTTCCAGGGATCCTCACTCCTCTCCGAGTGACTACTCCGCCAACGTTCTGTCAGACTGAACCCGTAATTCTAAACCTTCCCAACCTTTTATATGGGTCTAAACTCCACCTACCTCCCAACACATCCAGTGTTCCATGCAGGAAACCACCAGAGGTGCTCCTAATATATAGGAGAAGAGAGGACCTCAATGTGATGTGCAGAACTACCCTGTTGTGTGGGGTGCGAGTGTTGGAGCATGGAAAGGAGTTCCCAACCTACCAGGATGGTGGGGCACCGCACCTTTGGAGAAGGTGCAGTACCTCTGTGGCGACTGAGCCTCAAAGGCGCCACAGTACCAATGCGTGAGCGCAAATCAAATAATTACCACGGCAACGAGTAAAGACGCTAAGGTATCATCCGACCTGCCTAATCCAATGCACAGACACCATTGCTCAAAAGGGCAAGGGCAAAAGTTGAAAAAAGATTTAACAATGCCCAAAATTGTCATATAAAAGACAAGAAATACAAGAGCAATCAAAAACGCTATCATGGAAGATTAACGCATTTAAATTATCTATATTCAATACACCAAAATGATAAGGATAAGTTTTTAATTGGATACGAGGAAACACAAAAATCAGACTGGTACATGATGAGAACATAAAATGTAGCGCCAAAGCATATTGTGATATGTTGGGCCAAAGGTACAGACCATAAAGAGCTCTGCGTAACATATATCAAAAACGTTGAACGCGACATACTTATAGGTCTATAAAAGGAGCAGCATATATTGCTGACGGAGGGATACAAAGAATGGTGTACAGAGAAACGGCGAACCGATAACCACCAAAGAACAGGTGGTGACACCACCTTTTATTGGGGTATCAATACACAGAGGGAGACAAGGTCCCGCCATGTACTTATATTAAGTTAGGTGTCTCCCAATAGAGGGACATCCCATAACATCAAAAACCACATTGCGGGGGCGTGGCCTGAGCTGGCGATGGTGTAACATGCACGGCTCAGGATCCCTGAGGAGGCATCTCATAAAGCGACAAATAAAGCAAAAGAAAATCGCTCTTTTCGATAACCCATGGAAGGATTGTTTTCTCGTTACTCAGAGGTACATTCTGATACCCCTGATGTCTGAGCTTTGGACATTAAAAAAGACATTTTTGAAATCTGAGGCCTTTTCCCGGCATTTTACTGCAAGGTGACACCTTTTTGATCCTTGAGTGAAAAAATCCTTTCCCTGCTCCCTCCTTTACCCACCGGCTGTCCTTATCCTCAGAAAAAGTATCTCCATGCTTGTCTACCACATTTTAAAGATTTTTATTGTCTTTTGGAGATATTTTTTTACAAAAATCCTGTCATATACCAGCTGATGGCGGAAGGATACAAAATAGTCCCCACCCTGTGCCTAATCTGACAGGATTTCTCTCGTTGCATAATTAAAAGACATTGACTTTTTGTTTGGAATCTCCTCTTGTCTGTTTTAGACCCTTTGGAAGTCCCAGGGTGTCCTAATTTAGCTATATTCCCCTGCTTTGTGCGAGGCTGTGGGAGCTATAACAGCTGCCGAGGGATCTCTTTCATCGCAACGTCCTATCTCAAGTACGCCATTTTCCTGTCATAACAGATCTGTGAGGCGGAAGGACACTAAATAGTCCGTGATTTGTGACTATTTCTATGTTACCTCTGCTCCCCACCGCTCCTGTGCAGCTCTACTGGGGTGATCTGCCTTTCTTCAGCGGTGCCGTGTATCAGCTGCTGGCTCCCCTGTTGCATATTTTATGAGCGGGGACTGACGTCACTGAGCCCTGTGTGAAGACTAGCCGCCTGTCACGGCTGCATTTAAAGTCACAGGGAGCGCGTCTATATCGGCGCGCAGTTAATAATGGATTTTACTGTATGCATCATACAATATTAAAAGTGCCATCTGATTCTGTGGTGTATCTCATTCCTCACGGTCCCTTTTATAAAAAGGCATAGGAAGATGCAAGAATTTTCTATATTTTTAACATTTATTCAGTATAAACATCACCAATAATATCAATTCTCTCTAATATAATCCCTGCAAGGCAGGATTCAAAAAAGGGCACAAGATGAGTCACAAGGCCAAATCCAGTGTCCAAATCAACGAAAGTGCCTAATACGACTCCTCAAAAAGCACAAAAATGTCAGGATTCTTACAATCCTCACTTTAAAGATCAGGTGGATATCGTTAACCCATTTAAGGCCAGATCTCCTCATAAAGAGGTCAAGGATACATCTCTCTCATCAAAAAGGAAAAATCCTGGTAAAACTTCTGAAAAATTCACATCGCCAGCCGACGCTTCAAGTCCTGAGTCTGGAGATGATTCACCAAACTTTTCGCCGGAAAGGTCAAAATTTAAGATGGATAACACCAATCCTTCTCCTTCCCAAAATCTGGATGTCATATCCATACACTCTTACATGGATACTCTCGCCCAGAAAATCATGTCCAGTATGCCTCAATCATTTGAAAACCAAAACAAAATTTTACAGTCCACCTTGGATAAATTTAGCAGCAGGTTAGACAACCACGAAAAACGGCTAACCGTAGTGGAAGAACACACTGATGATTTATCAAAAGACACCCATGACCTCAAATCTGAATTTCACAGACTTAAAATTAAAGTTGCGGATATAGAAGACAGGAACAGACGAAACAACTTGAAAATAAGAGGAATACAATAATCTATCTCAACTAGAAGACTTCGTCAAGACAGTTTTCAAAAATTTACTACTGACACTTACAGACCAAGATCTCATCATAGATAGGATCCACAGACTTCCCAAACCACGGAATATCGATAAAGATCTACCTAGAGATACCATCTTAAGGGTACACTTCAAGATTAAGGAAAAAATTCAACAATCGGTTAAAGGGGTTGTCCAGTTCTCATTTCAATGCCAGAACACCCCCCCCGGACGTTTTTATTACAAGCAAGAGCTGATATCTAGCAAACCCTGCAAACTGGCCACAGAAGGTAAATTACTTATTGTCAGCATTCTGCAGCCCAGATATGCACTGAGATTATGTGAAAAGCCCGGACAACCCCTTTAAATATCTAGGAGGTTTTCCAGAACCCTATGCTCACCTTCAGCTATTGAAGGAAGAAAGTCTTTTAAGCCAGTCAGTTCCACCTTGAGGGAAAATAATATCCCCTATAAATGGGGCTTCCCACTTAAACTTTTGATAATCTACAAAGGAAAGACGACCATCCTATTCTCACCTAAAGAAGGAAGAGATTTCCTGTCCTACTTCAGGATACCTGACCGCCATAGAATCTCCAACTCTCAAGACCCTGGGCCCTCATCAGAGAAGGATGATCCAATGGAGAGACCTGGCCAACATATTTACTCACCTTGTTATAAGGCCTCTTTACACTTCTTGATTATTTTGTCAATGTATTGTACTGTACTGCTTATTATTCTTCTTTCCACAGGTTTTCTCACTTCTCTACTACTTTATGGACTCATATATCACATGAGATTATTTTCCTTCTGGGAATAGTGTTGTTATGCCAAGGGATGCCTCCAATGGGATCCATACACAAACTTTCCCCACTAAGGAATTAGAGCCTTCCGGATCGGCTCTTTCTGAAGGACAATTTTGTTCTTATTGTTTTTGTGTCTCTTTTGTTTTTGGTTTCAAATAGGTATATAGTTTGAGGTTTTTGGACAACTAAGTTCTACAAATGTAGGTGCACTCTGGTTTCTGCATTTCCTCTACCCCACTTCATACGAACCCAGCCATTCTTGTAACATGAAAATAAAATTCGTATCACACAATGTCAGGGGGCTAAATAGCCCTTGGAAGAGATTTTCCATTGGTTGGGAGATTAACGGGATGCATCCTGAGGTTGTATGCCTTCAAGAAACCAAGTTCAAAAAAGACAACCACCCTTCTTTAAATCTCAAAAATTTCCCATTTGTATTTGAATCTTGCGGCCCACGAAAGAAAGCTGGGGTTTTAACCCTGATTAGTAACTCAATTTCCTTTGAATTGCTTTCTGAAGTAAAAGACGAAAAAGGACATTATCATATTCTCCTGTGCAAATTGAACGGTCAAACCTTCACAATAGTTAATACTTATGTTCCCACCATCAGACAAATTAGCTTCCTGAATAAGCTAATGAAAAAATTAGACACCTTACGATCAGGAACCCTACTTTTGTTAGGGGACTTTAACCCCTTCACCCCCAAGGGTGGTTTGCACGTTCATGACCAGGCCAATTTTTACAATTCTGACCACTGTACATTTATGAGGTCATAACTCTGGAATGCTTCCATGGATCCCGGTGATTCTGACAATGCTTTCTCGTGACATATTGTACTTCATGTTAGTGGTAAAATTTCATTCAAATAACTTGCGTTTATTTGTGAGAAAAACGGAAATTGTAAAAAATTTTGAAAATTTCGCAATTTTCCAACTTTGAATTTTTATGCCCTTAAATCACAGAGATACTGCACACAAAAAACTTGATAACTAACATTTACCACATGTTTACTTTACATCAGCACAATTTTGGAACCAAAATTTTTTTTGTTAGGAAGTTATAAGGGTTAAAAGTTGACCAGCAATTTCTCATTTTTACAACACCATTTTATTTTTAGGACCACATCACATTTGAAGCCACTTTGAGGGGTCTATATGATAGAAAATACCCAAAAGTGACACCATTCTAAAAACTGCACCCCTTAAGGTGCTCAAAACCACATTCAAGAAGTTTATTAACCCTTTAGGTGCATCACAGGAATTTTTTTGAATATTTAAAAAAAAAATGAACATATAACTTTTTTTCACAAAAAAAATACTTCAGGTTTATTTTACCAAGGGTAACAGGAGAAATTGGACTTCAAAAGTTATTGTGCAATTTGTCCTGAGTACGCTGATACCTGATATGTGGGGGGGAACGACTGTTTCGGCGCATGGCAGAGCTCAGAATGGAAGGAGCGCCGTTTGACTTTTTCAATGCAAAATTGGCTGGAATTCAGATCGGATGCCATGTCACGTTTGGAGAGTCCCTGATGTACCTAAACAGTAGAAACCCCCTACAAGTGACCCCATTTTGGAAACTAGACCCCCCAAGGAACTTATCTAGATATGTGGTGAGAACTTTGAACCCACAAGGGCTTTACAGAAGTTTATAACGTACAGCGGTACAATTAAAAAATCATATTTTTTCCACAAAAATGATCTTTTCACCCCAATTTTTATTTTCCCAAGGGTAACAGGACCCTAAAAGTTATTGTGCAATTTGTCCTGAGTACGCTGATACCCCACATATGGGGGTAAACCACTATTTGGGTGCATGGCAGAGCTCGGAAGGGAAGCAGCGCCATTTGACGTTTTTGGCTGGAATTGAGATCGGACATCATGTCGCGATTGGAAAACCCCTGATGTACCAAAACAGTGGAAACCCCCCACAAATGACACAATTTTGGAAAGTAGACCCCCTAAGGAACATATCTAGATGTGTGGTGAGAACTTTGAACCCCCAAGGGCTTCACAGAAGCTTATAACATACAGTCGTACAATTAAAAAATCATATTTTTTCCACAAAAATGATCTTTCACCCTCAATTCTTATTTTTCCAAGGGTAACAGGACCCTAAAAGTTATTGTGCAATTTGTCCTGAGTACGCTGATACCCCACATGTGGGAGTAAACCACTATTTGGGCGCATGGCAGAGCTCGGAAGGGAAGCAGCGCCATTTGACGTTTTTGGCTGGAATTGAGATCGGACATCATGTCGCGATTGGAAAACCCCTGATGTACCTAAACAGTGGAAACCCTCCACAAATGACACCATTTTGTAAACTAGACCCCCCAAGGAACTTATCTAGATGTGTGGTGAGCACTTTGAACCCCCCAGTGCTTCACAGAAGTTTATAACGCCCGGGCATGGAAATTAAAAATTTGTATTTTTTCCACAAACATGATCTTTTAGTCACCATTTTTTTATTTTCCCAAGGGTACCAGGAGAAATTGGACCCCAAAAGTTGTTCTCCAATTTGTCCTGAGTATGCTGATACCCCATATGTGGGAGAAAACTACTGTATGGGCACACGTCGGGGCTCGAAAGGGAAGTAGTGACGTTTTGGAATGCAGACTTTGATGGAATGGTCTGCGGGTATCATGTTGCCTTTGGAGAGCCCCTAATGTACCTAAACAGTGGAAACCCCCACAAATGACCCCATTTTGGAAACGATACCCCCTAAGGAACTTATCTAGATGTGTGGTGAGTAGAGTTGAGCGACTTTTGGTTTTTTGGGTCGCGTTTCGTTTCGTGAAACCCGACTTTTCCAAAAGTCGGGTCGAGCAAGATCGTCCGATTATAGGGAAAAGTCGGGATCGTCCCGAAACACGAAACCCAATGTAAGTCAATGGGGAATAAAAGTCGGCAGTGAGAGGAGGACAGGAAACACACCTACAGTGCCCATTTGAATGCCAAAAGCATCAATTCTTCTTACTTAAGCTTGTCAACCTTAATTAACTTCATAATACAAGTTACGCACTGAAAAATGGGGGTTATTTGGCTAAAGTTGTGGGGGGGGAGGGCTGGCTGCAGGTTTTCATGTGCCCTGGGCGAAAGAGCGCCCCTTTAACACATACCACAACTCATCATGCTCCGATACGGCAGAGAAATAGCGGTATAGTACAATGAAAAATACCTCACTTTTTACATCTCATGACGAGGCCCATCTATTTCTCCATACAGAATCATTGGTCCCATATAATGTTTGAAACAGTATATGATGAGCTCCACATAATGCTACAGTATATGTTGGTCCCCATGGATGAGGCTCCACTGTCTTATGGGCCCTAATAATGCTCCAAACATAATGGGCCCCATTTCTAATGCTCTAGTGTATAATGGGCCCTGTAAATGCTGCTCCAGTGTCTGATGTCCACCTTTGGAATGTTCCAGTGTATGGTGGGCCCCATCTATCATTCTCCAGAGTATAGTGCTCCCCAAAAATTGCTGTCCCAACATTGAAAACAATCAAATAAGTCTCCTCGCTAGGGAATCCCTGTACTTGTCTGGACTCCTCGTCGTCCCCATCTTCCATCTCACTGCACAGTATTTCAACTTTGCAAGTGCTGTGATCCTGGGCAAGCAGGGGGGGCCCACTCGTTGGCGACGGCACTGGCACAGGGCCCCTGATAGTACGGTGGTGTGTCTGATGGCGGGTGGGCCGAACCTGCACTTTCATCTGCAGCTTCCTCTTTGTCACCGTGTAAGATGGAACTGTGTATGGGAAGGGTAACCTGAGTTTCATCAGGGTCAGATTCAGGTCGTGTAGCGTGCGAGGGGAATGTAGTGGTCTGGGTCAATGTACCAGCAGATTCATCGAGCAGTGGCTGGGCATCAGTGCACTTGTGTCGCCCCAGGAGTACGGTCGCCACAGTGGCATTACCTTCTTCCTAGGGAGTGTGATGTCATGCTTGGGAGCAACGAAGGATCTCTCTAGCAGGTTAACTGATTGGGCGGCGTTATTCCCACGAGTCATGACCCTCCAAACAGCGTTCATGAAGGCAAAGTGTTTGTTTTACGTGGGCAGTATGGTTGCAAAGCTGAACCTTAAAGGAATGTCCAGAAGGGCACCACCAGGAGTGGAGCCTACGGTTAAATTCGACTCCACCTGGGAAACCTCAACCATGCCAGCTACAGAACAGATGCACACATTGCAAGCTTAATTCCGTTAACGAACGAGACTCCGTCATGCCCCGCGGTCCGAGTCCGGCTTACTAGAGGGACACGTGAGGCTCTGGCACATGAGATTGGCCAATAACTGGTGTGTCATGCCCTTACATGTCCGTGGCTGCATGTGCGCTACACTGAAAAGGCCAGCGTTTGTCGCTTACAGGTGCAGATAACCCGCTGAACAACGTTAGTGATGGGGATCACTGATTACAATTATTACCCGCGAACAATGATTTCCCAGTAAGTGCAGGTCAACCGCAGTTCCGGAATTAGGCCTAACCGTCATTCCTGAAAAAATGAAAAACTTACGTGTGCAAACCACAGGTGCTGTAGCTTGCTTAACAGCTCGCCAGTCGTTCTCACGCCCAGTATGGATTACACGTGATTGCACAAAGGTGAGAAAGGGTACCGTATCCCCAGATAACATGTATGGATAGCGTACACATTCAAAATATATGTCTCAGGAGGCAGGCTCAGACGGTGTTAGGCCCAGTATGGATTGCACGTGATTGCACAAAGGTTAGAAAGGGTACCGTTTCCCCGGATAACATGTATGGATAGCGTACACATTCAAAATATATGTCTCAGGAGGCAGGCTCAGACGGTGTTAGGCCCAGTATGGATTGCACGTGATTGCACAAAGGTTAGAAAGGGTACCGTTTCCCCGGATAACATGTATGGATAGCGTACACATTCAAAATATATGTCTATACATCAGGAGGCAGGCTCAGACAGTGTTAGGCCCAGTATGGATTGCACGTGATTGCACAAAGGTTAGAAAGGGTACCGTATCCCCAGATAACATGTATGGACAGCGTACACATTCAAAATATATGTCTCAGGAGGCAGGCTCAGACAGTGTTAGGCCCAGTATGGATTGCACGTGATTGCACAAAGGTTAGAAAGGGTACCGTTTCCCCGGATAACATGTATGGATAGCGTACACCTTCAAAATATATGTCTCAGGAGGCAGGCTCAGACGGTGTTAGGCCCAGTATGGATTGCACGTGATTGCACGAAGGTTAGAAAGGGTACCGTATCCCCAGATAACATGTATGGATAGCGTACACATTCAAAATATATGTCTCAGGAGGCAGGCTCAGACGGTGTTAGGCCCAGTATGGATTGCACGTGATTGCACAAAGGTTAGAAAGGGTACCGTATCCCCAGATAACATGTATGGATAGCGTACACATTCAAAATATATGTCTCAGGAGGCAGGCTCAGACGGTGTTAGGCCCAGTATGGATTGCACGTGATTGCACAAAGGTTAGAAAGGGTACCGTTTCCCCGGATAACATGTATGGATAGCGTACACATTCAAAATATATGTCTCAGGAGGCAGGCTCAGACGGTGTTAGGCCCAGTATGGATTGCACGTGATTGCACAAAGGTTAGAAAGGGTACCGTATCCCCAGATAACATGTATGGATAGCGTACACATTCAAAATATATGTCTCAGGAGGAAGGCTCAGACGGTGTTAGGCCCAGTATGGATTGCACGTGATTGCACAAAGGTTAGAAAGGGTACCGTATCCCCAGATAACATGTATGGATAGCGTACACATTCAAAATATGTCTCAGGAGGCAGGCTCAGACGGTGTTAGGCCCAGTATGGATTGCACGTGATTGCACAAAGGTTAGAAAGGGTACTGTTTCCCCGGATAACATGTATGGATAGCGTACACATTCAAAATATATGTCTATACATCAGGAGGCAGGCTCAGACGGTGTTAGGCCCAGTATGGATTGCACGTGATTGCACAAAGGTTAGATAGGGTACCGTATCCCCGGATAACATGTATGGATAGCGTACACATTCAAAATATATGTCTATACATCAGGAGGCAGGCTCAGACGGTGTTAGGCCCAGTATGGATTGCACGTGATTACACAAAGGTTAGAAAGGGTACCGTATCCCCAGATAACATGTATGGAGAGCATACACATTCAAAATATATGTCTCAGGAGGCAGGCTCAGACGGTGTTAGGCCCAGTATGGATTGCACGTGATTGCACAAAGGTTAGAAAGGGTACCGTATCCCCAGATAACATGTATGGATAGCGTACACATTCAAAATATATGTCTCAGGAGGCAGGCTCAGACGGTGTTAGGCCCAGTATGGATTGCACGTGATTGCACAAAGGTTAGAAAGGGTACCGTTTCCCCGGATAACATGTATGGATAGCGTACACATTCAAAATATATATCTATACATCAGGAGGCAGGCTCAGACGGTGTTAGGCCCAGTATGGATTGCACAAGATTGCACAAAGGTTAGAAAGGGTACCGTATCCCCAGATAACATGTATGGATAGCGTACACATTCAAAATATATGTCTCAGGAGGCAGGCTCAGACGGTGTTAGGCTCAGTATGGATTGCACGTGATTGCACAAAGGTTAGAAAGGGTACCGTTTCCCCGGATAACATGTATGGATAGCGTACACATTCAAAATATATGTCTCAGGAGGCAGGCTCAGACGGTGTTAGGCCCAGTATGGATTGCACGTGATTGCACAAAGGTTAGAAAGGGTACCGTTTCCCCGGATAACATGTATGGATAGCGTACACATTCAAAATATATGTCTATACATCAGGAGGCAGGCTCAGACGGTGTTAGGCCCAGTATGGATTGCACGTGATTGCACAAAGGTTAGAAAGGGTACCGTATCCCCAGATAACATGTATGGATAGCGTACACATTCAAAATATATGTCTCAGGAGGCAGGCTCAGACGGTGTTAGGCCCAGTATGGATTGCACGTGATTGCACAAAGGTTAGAAAGGGTACCGTATCCCCGGATAACATGTATGGATAGCGTACACATTCAAAATATATATCTATACATCAGGAGGCAGGCTCAGACGGTGTTAGGCCCAGTATGGATTGCACAAGATTGCACAAAGGTTAGAAAGGGTACCGTATCCCCAGATAACATGTATGGATAGCGTACACATTCAAAATATATGTCTCAGGAGGCAGGCTCAGACGGTGTTAGGCTCAGTATGGATTGCACGTGATTGCACAAAGGTTAGAAAGGGTACCGTTTCCCCGGATAACATGTATGGATAGCGTACACATTCAAAATATATGTCTCAGGAGGCAGGCTCAGACGGTGTTAGGCCCAGTATGGATTGCACGTGATTGCACAAAGGTTAGAAAGGGTACCGTTTCCCCGGATAACATGTATGGATAGCGTACACATTCAAAATATATGTCTATACATCAGGAGGCAGGCTCAGACGGTGTTAGGCCCAGTATGGATTGCACGTGATTGCACAAAGGTTAGAAAGGGTACCGTATCCCCAGATAACATGTATGGATAGCGTACACATTCAAAATATATGTCTCAGGAGGCAGGCTCAGACGGTGTTAGGCCCAGTATGGATTGCACGTGATTGCACAAAGGTTAGAAAGGGTACCGTATCCCCGGATAACATGTATGGATAGCGTACACATTCAAAATATATGTCTATACAACAGGAGGCAGGCTCAGACGGTGTTAGGCCCAGTATGAATTGCACGTGATTGCACAAAGGTTAGAAAGGGTACCGTATCCCCAGATAACATGTATGGATAGCGTACACATTCAAAATATATGTCTCAGGAGGCAGGCTCAGACGGTGTTAGGCCCAGTATGGATTGCACGTGATTGCACAAAGGTTAGAAAGGGTACCGTTTCCCCGGATAACATGTATGGATAGCGTACACATTCAAAATATATGTCTATACATCAGGACGCAGGCTCTGACGGTGTCAGGCACAGTATGGATTTGACGGCCCAGATTACACAGCGGAGGAGCAGGGAGAGGTAAAGATTGCAAATGCTGGGGCCCTGCCCAAGCAAGGGGGGCCCACTCGTGGGCGTCGGTACTGGCACTGGGCCCCTCATAGTACAGCGGTGTGTCTGACGGCGGGTGTGCACCACCACCGTCAGAGACACTTGATTGCACTATGAGGGACCCTGTGCCAGTGCCCCCGCCCAAGAGTCGGCCTACCCACCTGTCCAGGGCAATGGCACTCGCACGGTGTCGTGCGCTAGGTGGTGACCCCGGCCATGGGGGGGGAGGCAGCACAGTTAGGGAGTTTTAGAAAGTGGCATATGTTGATGTTGGACATTCAGCTGATGCAAAAGGCGAAATAGGTGAAGTCCCAGGAAGAGGTGGACCAAAGCAAGCCATTTTTCTGTCACCCTATGTGTCATCAGGGGAAGGTGGGACAAAATCCTTGGAAACCCATGCATGGTTCATTTTAATGAAGGTTAGATCATCCACATTTTGGGTTGACAGACGGGTCCTTTTTTCTGTCAGGATTGATCCAGCTGCACTGAAGACTCTTTCCGATAGCACACTTGCAGCTGGGCAAGCGAGCTCCTGTAAGGCATATTGGGCCAATTCAGGCCAGGTGTCCAGTTTAGCGGCCCAATAGTCAAAGGGGAATGACCTGTGTGGGAGAACATCGATATGGGAGGAAAAGTAGTTTGTAACCATAGTTGACAACTGCTGTCTCCTGTCACTTTCCATTGATGCAGTATTACCAGTTGTGTGAGCGGTATTTGAAAAATCAGTCCACAACATTGTCATGAAACCCCTGTCTCCAACGCCACTTCTGCAGTGTGCACCACGAACACCTCTGCCAAGCTGCCCCCGGCCCGTACGGCTCGTGTGAAAACCATCACCGCTGCTGTGTGCTGGGAATGCCTCAAGCAACCGATTTACCAGAGTTGCTTGTTTATTAGCCAATATTAGGTCAAGGTTCTCCTGTGGCATGATGTTTTGTAATTTGCCTTTATAGCGTGGATCCAGGATGCTGGCCAACCAGTAGTCGTCATCGTTCATCATTTTGGCAATGCGGGGGTCCCTTTTTAGGATCTGCAAGGCATAATCTGACATGTGGGCCAATGTTCCCGGTGTCAATGATGCACTGCGAGTGCTGGGTGGAGGAGCACTTTCTGGCAAATCCACATCCCTCCAGTCACGCACAAACCCTGTACCAGACCTTGCCACGCCAACATTTTCACTTGCCCCACGAGATGCATCCTCCTCCCCTAAGTAATCATCCCCATCATCATCCTCCTCCTCCTCTTCTTCCTCCACCTCGTCCAGGAGAGGTCCCTGAGCAGACAATGGCTGAATGTCATCAAGGATTCCCTCCTCCTCTTCCTCCTCATCAACATTGGCTGCAGACGCCTGCTCCTTAAGGTGCGTCAAAGTTTGCATGAGCAGACGCATAAGTGGGATGCTCATGCTTAGGATGGCGTCATCTGCGCTTACCAGCCGTGTGCATTCCTCAAAACACTGAAGGACTTTACAGAGGTCTTTCAGCTTCGACCACTGCGCACCTATCAACTCCATGTCTGCTCTCAAAGTGCCTGGCCGTGTATCCTCCCACAAATGCATTATGGCCTGCCTCTGCTCGCACAGCCGCTCCACCATGTGCAGGGTGGAGTTCCACCTTGTTGCAATGTCGATAATGAGGCGGTGGTTGGGAAGGTGGAGCAATCGCTGCAGCTTCTGCATACGAACGGAGTGTACAGGCGACCGGCGGATGTGCGCGCACAGTCTTCGCACCTTCTGGAGCAGGGCTGGTAACTCCGGATAATTTTTGAGGAAGCACTGCACCACCAGGTTCAAGGTGTGAGCCAAGCAAGGTATGTGGCTGAGTTTTGAAAGGGCTATGACTGCCACAAAATTACGGCCGTTATCACTAACTACCTTGCCTGCCTCAAGATGTACACTGCCCAGCCATGACTCAGTTTGTCGCTTCAAGTACTCGGCCAGCACCTCGGCGGTGTGTCTGTTGCCCAAACACATCATCTGCAACACAGCCTGCTGACGCTTTCCACTAGTTGCTCGATAGGGGGACACATCGTGTGCAACAGTGGCAGCTGCAGATGGAGTGCTTGTACGACTGCGCTCTGTGGACGAGCTTTCGCTTCTGGAGGAGGAGGAGGAGGGTTGAACGCCTACAGCCAACTGTTTCCTATACCGTGGGCTAGGCAGCACTGTCCCACCACCGCTGTCCCCTGTGGACCCTGCATCCACCACATTAACCCAGTGCGCAGTGATGGACACGTAACGGCCCTGGCCATGCCGACTGGACCATGCATCAGTTGTGAGGTGCACCTTTCCGCTCACTGACTGCTTGAGTGCATGGACAATGCGGTCTTTCACATGATGGTGGAGGGCTGGCTTTGCGAGAGAAGAAGTGGCGACTGGGTAGGTCATAGCGTGGTACTGCATAGGCCATGAGTTCGCGGAAAGCTGTGCTTTCCACCAACCGAAAGGGCATGATCTCAAACGAGATTAGTTTGGCAATGTGGGCGTTCAAACCCAGTGTACGCGGATGAGAGACTGAGTACTTTCTTGACCTACTCATAGTGTCTGGGAGGGTGAGCTGGACTTGAGAGCTGCATATGGTGGAAGTAGCGGTGGACAGGGTGGACTGAGAGAGGGTTGATGATGGTGATGGAGTTGGTGTTCTTTCTGATGGCCTAGAATCAGTCTTTCGTTGATATAACAGTGGGATTCCCTGACTGCTGTGGCCTTGCAACGACACCTCAACATTTGCTGCTGTGCTAACCGGTGGGCTTACAGTGGGGGAAACAATGTAGCGTTGCTGACTACCTTCGTTGTGATCAGTTGCACATGTGGCACTTGAGGTTTGGTGTTGTGTCCACGCTTGCAAGTGCATGCTGGTTAAATGTCTAAGCATGCAACTGGTATTCAAATTTTTCAGATTTTTCCCTCGGCTAAAGGTCTTTGCGCACTTCTTACAGATAACCTTGGCCTGATCATGAGGATTTTGTTCAAAAAAGTGCCACACTGCACTCTTCCTACTTTGGCAGACATTTTGCGGCCTAGCACGCTGTGATCTTTTGACCCTCTGGACAAGCTGTCCAGCAACTCTTTTGATGTTTGGAACCTGTCTTTGGAGTGCTCCGGGCCTGCCAGATAACAGCTGTTGCGATGTCGATGTCTGCTGTGGATGCTCCTCATCTGAGCTATTGGAAGCAGCACCCTCTTCCCCCAATGGATGCCAATCTGGGTCAACAACTGGGTCAGCCATCACCTCCTCTTCTATGTCATGTGCACCTTCCTCTGTGTCACCGTGTATGGTGGTATAGTGTGCGGGAAGGGGCACCTGAGTCTCATCAGGGTCAGAATCTGGCTCTGTACACTGCGAGGACAATGTAGTGCTCTGAGTGAATGTACCAGCAGAATCATCCATCAGCGGCTGTGCATCAGTGCACTCCATGTCAGATTCATCTTGGCCTGGGTAATTCACCATTTCACTTGATAATCCAGGCATGGTATGTGAAAACAGCTCCATGGAGTAATCAGTAGTATGGCCTGCGTCATCCTTCAATCTTGGTTGGGGTGAAGGACACAAGGAAAGGTGTGGTTCATGAACATGATCCTCCAATGACGACTCAGTGCTTTTACTTTTTACAACTGAAGAAGAGGAGGCGATAGAGCTGGAGGCTGAGTCAGCAATGTAAGACAAAACTTTTTCCTGATGCTCTGGCTTTAAAAGCGGTTTGCCAACTCCTAGAAAACTAAGCGTTCGAGGCCTTATGTAGCCAGACGATGACGCAGGCTCAACACCTCCTGCATTTGGTCCTATTTTGCTCTTGCTACTACCATCAGTTCCACCACCAACACCATCATTACCAGCTGCCAACCCCCGCCCAATTCCACGGCCTCTTCCACCAGCCTTCCTCATTTTTGGTAGAAATGTAGACAAAATCCAACAAACTATATAGTAATGTAAAACAAGGTACAAGGTGTCTATAGGACAGGGGAGATTTAGAATTTCTGCAGACACTTGTGGACAATGGACACTTTTGGATTGTGTGAGGCCCACTGATATCTGAGCGCTATGTGACAGGCTCGATGGCACAGCTGTGACCAAAGTGACTAGAGGATAAGGGAGATTTTGAATCTCTGCACACACTTTTGGACACTGGACACTTTTGGATTGTGTAAGGCCCACTGATATCTGAGCGCTATGTCACAGGCTCGATGGCACAGCTGTGACCAAAGTGACTAGAGGATAAGGGAGATTTTGAATCTCTGCACACACTTTTGGACACTGGACACTTTTGGATTGTGTGAGGCCCAATGAATATCTGAGCGCTATGTGACAGGCTCGATGGCACAGCTGTGACCAAAGTGACTAGAGGATAAGGGAGATTTTGAATCTCTGCACACACTTTTGGACACTGGACACTTTTGGATTGTGTGAGGCCCAATGAATATCTGAGCGCTATGTGACAGGCTCGATGGCACAGCTGCTGTGACCAAAGTGACTAGAGGATAAGGGAGATTTTGAATCTCTGCACACACTTTTGGACACTGGACACTTTTGGATTGTGTGAGGCCCACTGATATCTGAGCGCTATGTGACAGGCTCGATGGCACAGCTGTGACCAAAGTGACTAGAGGATAAGGGAGATTTTGAATCTCTGCACACACTTTTAGACACTGGACACTTTTGGATTGTGTGAGGCCCAATGAATATCTGAGCGCTATGTGACAGGCTCGATGGCACAGCTGTGACCAAAGTGACTAGAGGATAAGGGAGATTTTGAATCTCTGCACACACTTTTGGACACTGGACACTTTTGGATTGTGTGAGGCCCAATGAATATCTGAGTGCTATGTGACAGGCTCGATGGCACAGCTGTGACCAAAGTGACTAGAGGATAAGGGAGATTTTGAATCTCTGCACACACTTTTGGACACTGGACACTTTTGGATTGTGTGAGGCCCACTGATATCTGAGCGCTATGTGACAGGCTCGATGGCACAGCTGCTGTGACCAAAGTGACTAGAGGATAAGGGAGATTTTGAATCTCTGCACACACTTTTGGACACTGGACACTTTTGGATTGTGTGAGGCCCACTGATATCTGAGTGCTATGTGACAGGCTCGATGGCACAGCTGTGACTAGAGGATAAGGGAGATTTTGAATCTCTGCACACACTTTTGGACACTGGACACTTTTGGATTGTGTGAGGCCCAATGAATATCTGAGCGCTATGTGACAGGCTTGATGGCACAGCTGTGACCAAAGTGACTAGAGGATAAGGGAGATTTTGAATCTCTGCCCACACTTTTGGGCACTGGACACTTTCGGATTGTTTGAGGCCCACTGATATCTGAGCGCTATGTCACAGGCTCGATGGCACAGCTGTGACCAAAGTGACTAGAGGATAAGGGAGATTTTGAATCTCTGCACACACTTTTGGACACTGGACACTTTTGGATTGTGTGAGGCCCACTGATATCTGAGTGCTATGTGACAGGCTCGATGGCACAGCTGTGACCAAAGTGACTAGAGGATAAGGGAGATTTTGAATCTCTGCACACACTTTTGGACACTGGACACTTTTGGATTGTGTGAGGCCCAATGAATATCTGAGCGCTATGTGACAGGCTCTATGGCACAGCTGTGACCAAAGTGACTAGAGGATAAGGGAGATTTTGAATCTCTGCCCACACTTTTGGACACTGGACACTTTCGGATTGTGTGAGGCCCACTGATATCTGAGCGCTATGTCACAGGCTCGATGGCACAGCTGTGACCAAAGTGACTAGAGGATAAGGGAGATTTTGAATCTCTGCACACACTTTTAGACACTGGACACTTTTGGATTGTGTGAGGCCCAATGAATATCTGAGCACTATGTGACAGGCTCGATGGCACAGCTGCTGTGACCAAAGTGACTAGAGGATAAGGGAGATTTTGAATCTCTGCACACACTTTTGGACACTGGACACTTTTGGATTGTGTGAGGCCCACTGATATCTGAGCGCTATGTGACAGGCTCGATGGCACAGCTGTGACCAAAGTGACTAGAGGATAAGGGAGATTTTGAATCTCTGCACACACTTTTGGACACTGGACACTTCTGGATTGTGTGAGGCCCAATGAATATCTGAGCGCTATGTGACAGGCTCGATGGCACAGCTGTGACCAAAGTGACTAGAGGATAAGGGAGATTTTGAAACTCTGCACACACTTTTGGACACTGGACACTTTTGGATTGTGTGAGGCCCACTGATATCTGAGCGCTATGTGACAGGCTCGATGGCACAGCTGTGACCAAAGTGACTAGAGGATAAGGGAGATTTTGAATCTCTGCACACACTTTTGGACACTGGACACTTTTGGATTGTGTGAGGCCCAATGAATATCTGAGCGCTATGTGACAGGCTCGATGGCACAGCTGCTGTGACCAAAGTGACTAGAGGATAAGGGAGATTTTGAATCTCTGCACACACTTTTGGACACTGGACACTTTTGGATTGTGTGAGGCCCACTGATATCTGAGCGCTATGTGACAGGCTCGATGGCACAGCTGTAACCAAAGTGACTAGAGGATAAGGGAGATTTTGAATCTCTGCACACACTTTTGGACACTGGACACTTTTGGATTGTGTGAGGCCCAATGAATATCTGAGCGCTATGTGGCAGGCTCGATGGCACAGCTGCTGTGACCAAAGTGACTAGAGGATAAGGGAGATTTTGAATCTCTGCACACACTTTTGGACACTGGACACTTTTGGATTGTGTGAGGCCCACTGATATCTGAGCGCTATGTCACAGGCTCGATGGCACAGCTGTGACCAAAGTGACTAGAGGATAAGGGAGATTTTGAATCTCTGCACACACTTTTGGACACTGGACACTTTTGGATTGTGTGAGGCCCAATGAATATCTGAGCGCTATGTGACAGGCTCGATGGCACAGCTGCTGTGACCAAAGTGACTAGAGGATAAGGGAGATTTTGAATCTCTGCACACACTTTTGGACACTGGACACTTTTGGATTGTGTGAGGCCCACTGATATCTGAGCGCTATGTCACAGGCTCGATGGCACAGCTGTGACCAAAGTGACTAGAGGATAAGGGAGATTTTGAATCTCTGCACACACTTTTGGACACTGGACACTTTTGGATTGTGTGAGGCCCAATGTATATCTGAGTGCTATGTGACAGGCTCGATGGCACAGCTGCTGTGACCAAAGTGACTAGAGGATAAGGGAGATTTTGAATCTCTGCACACACTTTTGGACACTGGACACTTTTGGATTGTGTGAGGCCCACTGATATCTGAGCGCTATGTCACAGGCTCGATGGCACAGCTGTGACCAAAGTGACTAGAGGATAAGGGAGATTTTGAATCTCTGCACACACTTTTGGACACTGGACACTTTTGGATTGTGTGAGGCCCAATGAATATCTGAGCGCTATGTGACAGGCTCGATGGCACAGCTGTGACAAAAGTGACTAGAGGATAAGGGAGATTGGATTGCTTTTAAAAAAGCAGTTTGCGGAGCAGTGGGTAAACAGCAATGCCAGCCTGTCAGGAAGCCTTAAAAGGCAGCCCAACAACCAACACCACTGATACACCACAATATAGCCTCCCCTTGCACTGCACACACAGTGACTGGTGTGTTGTGCAGGCCAAATTGCTAGCAGCAGAAGCAGTTTTTTTTTCTTCTCAGCAGGACAAAAAAAAAAAATTGGGATTGCTTTTAAAAAAGCAGTTTGCGGAGCAGTGGGTAAACAGCAATGCAGGAATGTCAGGAAGCCTTAGAAGGCAGCCCAACAACCAACACCACTGATACACCACTATATAGCCTCCCCTTGCACTGCACACACAGTGACTGGTGTGTTGTGCAGGCCAAATCGCTAGCAGCAGAAGCAGTTTTTTTGTCTTCTTCCCTGCCTAACGCTCTCCCTACAGAATCAGCAGCAACCTCTCCCTATACTGAGATCGGCAGAAGTAAGATGGCGGTCGGCGTGCACGCCCTTTTATACCCCCTGTGACGCCCACCAAAGCAAGCCAATCACTTGCATGCCCTTCTGAAAGATGGTGGTGACCCCTGCCTATGTCATCACGTTGCCCACAGTGTCCGTGGATCCTGATTGGCTGAAAAAGAGCGCAAAACAAACTTTTGAAACGCGACTTTGGCGCGTAAGTCGCCGACCTCGTGGCCGACCTCATCCTAGTCGGCGACTTTTGAAATTTTTCGACCCGTTTCGCTCAACTCTAGTGGTGAGCACTTTGAACCCCCCAGGGCTTCACAGAAGTTTATAATGCCCGGGCATAAAAATAAAAAAATCGTATTTTTTCCACAAACATGATCTTTTAGTCCCCAATTTTTTCATTTTCCCAAGGGTAACAGGAGAAATTGGACCCCAAAAGTTGTTGTCCAATTTGTCTTGAGTACGCTGACACCCCATATGTGGGAGAAAACTACTGTATGGACACACGTCGGGGCTCAGAAGGGAAGCAGTGACGTTTTGGAATGCAGACTTTGATGGAATGGTCTGCGGGTGTCATGTGCGTTTGGAGAGCCCCTGATGTACCTAAACTATTGAAACTCCCCACAAGTGACCCCATTTTGGACACTAGACCCCCCACGGAACTTATCTAGATGTGTGGTGAGCACCTTGAACCCCCAAGTGCTTCATAGAAGTTTATAACGCTCGGACGTGAAAATAAAAAAATCATTTTTTTCCACAAAAATGATATTTTTGCCCCCAATTTTTTATTTTCCTAAGGGTAACAGGAGAAATTGGACCCCAAAAATTGTTTTGCAATTTGACCTGAGTAGGCTGATACCCTACATGTGGGGGTAAAACACTGGGCGCATGGCAGAGCTTGGAAGGGAAGGAGCACCATTTGACTTTTTCAACTCAGAATTGGCTGGAATTGAGATCAGACGCCATGTTGCATTTGGAGAGCCCCTGATGTGCCCAAACAGTGGAAACCCCCAATTCTAACTCCAACCCGAACCCCAACACACCCCTAACCCTAATCTCAGCCCTAGCCCTAACCCTAGCCCTAACCCTACCCTAACCCTAGCCCTAACCCTAGCCCTAACCCTAACCCTAATGGAAAAATGGAAATAAATACATTTTTTAAATTTTATTATTTTTCCCTAACTAAGGGGGTGATAACGGGGGGGTTTGATTTACTATTTATGGCGGGTTTTATGTTTGGTGGCTGTCGCACGCTAAAAGACGCTTTTTATTGTAAAAATAGTTTTTGCATCAACACATATTGAGAGCTATAATTTTTCCGTATTTTGACCCACCGAGTCATGTGAGGTCTTATTTTTTGCGGGACGAGTTGACGTTTTTATTGGTACCATTTTCGGGCACGTGACATTTTTTGATCGCTTTTTATTCCGATTTTTGTGATGCAGAATGAACAAAAACCAGCGTTTCATGAATTTCTTTTGGAGGGGTGCGTTTACACCGTTCCGCGTGCGATAAAATTGATAAAGTGGTTTTATTCTTCGGGTCAGTACGGTTACAGCGATACCTCATTTAGGTCGTTTTTTTATGTTTTGTCGGTTTTATGCAATGAAAACTATTTTATATAAAAAATAATTATTTTTGCATCGCTTTATTCTGCGAGCTATAACTTTTTTATTTTTTCGCTGATGATGCTGTGTGGTGGCTCGTTTTTTGCGGGATAAGATGACGTTTTCAGCGGTACCATGGATATTTATATGCGTCTTTTTGATCGCGCGTTATTACACTTTTTGTTTGGCGGTATGATAATAAATCATTATTTTTTGCTTTGTTTTTTATTTTTTGCTTTGTTTTTTATTTTTATTTTTTAAGGGGTTCGCTAAAGGGGTTAACTAATGGGACAATTTTATAGGGCGGGTCGTTACGGGCGCGGTGATACCTAATATGTGTACTTTTATTGTTTTTTTTTTTTTATTTCCAAAAAATGGATTTATTTGGGGGAATATTTTTTTTTTTTCTAATTTATTTGGCGATTTTTTAAAATTTATTTTAACACTTTTTTTTTTTTTAACTTTATTAAATAGTCCCAGGTGGGACATCACTGTCCTGTGACAGATCGCTGATCTGTCACATCACAGATTAATGTGACAGATCAGCGATCTGTCACAGGCAGTGCAGAAGGCTTCCTCATGCCTGCGCTTTGCAGGCACTGAGGAAGCCAGCTTCCTGCACGCCCCCGAAGGCCCCCGTCGCCATCTTGGATTCGGGGGCCTGCAGGAAAGGAGCCCCCCGCAGCAGCGCTGCACATTGCGCTGCCGTGCGGGGCTCAGGGAAGCACGGAGGGAGCCCCCTCCCTGCCGATTCTTCCCTTTAACTCCCGGTACACCGCGATCATGTTTGATCACGGTGTGCAAGGGGTTAATGCGTCGGGGGCGGTCCGTGACCGCCCCTGACACATTGTGCCGGATGTCAGCTGAGATAATCAGCTGACACCCGGCCTTGATTAGCGGCGCTCATCACGTGGGCGCCGCTGATCGCGGTAGACGTACTATCCCGTCCATGGGCATAGGGGCCCGGGTCCCATGGACGGGATAGTACGTCTGATGTCAGGAAGGGGTTAATATGGTGCAAGATGGTGTACTAGACTCCACCTCTCCCAGCAAACAAAAAACGCAATCCATGAACAGCTGGATTTATAATCACGAGCTATTCGACTCATTCCGCTGTTTGAACACCACATCTAGAGAATTTACTCATTTTTCTGATGGCCATCAGTTGGCATCTAGAATAGATCTGATACAAACAGATGTCTTCTCCTTGCCAAGGTTCTCCTCCAGCTCCATACTTAACAAATCTATTTCAGATCATTCCCCGGTAACTGCAGAACTGATAATAGGGTCCCCAATTCATCCCCAATTCATGTGGAAATTCAACTCCTCTCTGCTTCATAACCCCACCATCAAATCTGAAATCAGCTCAAAATTATTTTAAGTGAAAACGAATCAAACCTCCTCAATCCGTTTACTTATTGGAATGCTCACAAGGCGGTGTTGAGGGGAGTCTTGATTCAAATTTCCTCCAGACAAAAAAAAATTAATAGGGATAAAATCCTTACCCTACAACAGTCTATTAAATCTAAAGAAGAGGAACTATGTCGATCCTCTGTTTCCTCTAATAAACAAGCTGTATTACCAGAACTTACTGATCTCGGGTTGCAGTTAAGGAAAATCATATTCAATTTTTACGACTCAGCTATTAGATCAGCAAAATGCAAACATTATTTATCTATAAATCGCCCTTCAAAATACATGTCAAACAGAATTAAGAATATACGGAAACGGAAGAGAATTGACAGTATAACTTCCTCTAATGGTACATCCCTGGTCCACCCTAAAGATATTGTAGGAGCTTTTGCCGATTATTGCAAAAATCTGTACAATATCAACCAAGACAACCACAATATGCAGCCATCTACCTCAGAGATTGGATCATTTCTTTCCAGCATGAACCCTGAACCTGAAGACTTATCATTTTTGTCTTCTCCCTTCAATGAACAAGAAGTCCTAGATACCATAAACAAACTTAAAACATTCAAATCACCCGGCCCAGACGGGTTTAGTAATGATTATTTCAAGTCTTTTAGTAATATATTAACCCCCCACCTTGTCAAAGTATTTAACTCAGCTTTCCAAACAGGTCAATTTCCTAAAGAGATGCTGGAAGCGACAATTATCATAATCCCAAAACCAAATTCTAAAACTAGCCAAATTTTTAATTATAGACCTATATCCCTCATCAATACAGACGTAAAAATTTATGCAAAGATCCTGGCCAATAGACTAAATCAATTCCTCCCGAGTTTAATTTCCAATGATCAGATAGGCTTCATCAAAGGAAGACAATCCATAGATGGTATGAGAAGACTCATTAACATAATTAAGCTTAATTCCTCGAACAAACTCAGGGCCATTGTTATCTCTCTTGAAGCTGAGAAAGCGTTCGACCGCCTTAATTTGTCATATCTCGAAGCAACTCTCAAAAAATTTGGAATGGCTATTCAGATCACGAGAGGTATTATGGCTTTGTACTCCGGCCCTGGTGGGACGGTTTATTCCAACAATCATCTTTCCTCTACGTTTAATATAGCTAATGGGACCAGACAGGGTTGCCCATTGTCACCATTGCTTTTTGCATTAGCTATTGAACCTCTGGACCAACTAATCAGGAACGGCACAAAGATCTCGGGAATCAAAACTTTGCACAGAGATTTTAAAATAGCGTTGTATGCAGATGATATTATTCTTACCCTCACAGATCCAAGCAACTCTATCTCTGCCATACAAACCTTAATCCAGACTTTTGCTAAAATCTCTTATTTTAAAATAAACGACTCAAAATCCAAAATACTTGGCTTTAACCTAGGATCAGACCAAGAGGAAATTGAGGACCTCTCACCTTGGGGGTGAGCCACTGATGGGCTGACATACCTAGGCCTAAAATTCGTCAAAAACGTAAACTCTCTAATAAAAATAAACTTAGAGCTGCTTACTAAAAAGCTTTTTAATGAATTCCGCAAATCTAGAGATGATGGGCTTTCTTGGTGGGGAAGAATCATGATGGTCAAGTCGTATATTTTCCCAAAAATCCTATACCTACTTCGCTCACTGCCTTTAAAAATACCCACTTCCTCTCTCACAAACCTTCAAGCCTCATTAAACTCCTTTATATGGAATAACAAAAGACCCAGAATAGCAAAAAATATTCTATGCAACCATAAATCTTATGGTGGAGCTGGTTCCCCAAATATTACGCCTATAACATTGCAAATTTAGTCAAACACAGCTCATACTTGTGGCCTCATGATACGACACCAGCTTGGCATGAACTAGAACTGTTCTTTAATAATTATAAACCTCTTCGCCTACTAATTCTGAACCAACTCCTTCATAAAAAATTAATTACAAATTCTCATCTGATTTTTCATGCTATTTCTGAAGCTTGGAAATAATTTTCTGCCCCAAAAAGAGGCTCTAACAAAGAAGTCACAATAAAAAATCTGGCTCTATCAGTTATCTTTCAAGCGTCTAATCAGACCATTGACCCCATTTGGTCTGAACTTGGACTTAAAAAAATTAAAGATTTATACGATGGCGTTACTTGTACACCTTACAATAAACTCAAGGAAAGATTTCAATCTACTACCCCTGCTTTCTTACAATACGTTATCCTCAAAGACATAATCCATGAGTTCCTTACTATCTACCCGAGAATCTCTGAACCAGCAGTTAACCTTATTTGCAATATAGATCATAATATTTTTTGGAGTTTTGAATACACGTGCAAATGGTGTAACAATAGCTTTGAAGAAGTAAAGACTCAAAATATTGTCAAATGGGAAACCGAATTACACACGACAATTGACCCTTCTGACCTTGAACAGGCATGTAGCCTCTCGTATGCCTCTTCCATTTCCTTATCACTACAAGAGACCCACTTCAAGCTTTTAACGAGATGGTATTATACCCCCGTTAGACTTCATAGAATCAACCCTGACAATTCTTCGCTCTGTTGGAGGAGTTGTGGAAGGCCAGGAAATATCTTGCATATATTTTGGCAATGTCCCAAAATTGTTCCCATTTGGAGAAAGATTCCTAACCTTATCAATTTTATCATAGGAACACGACTTATTTTGTCTCCTCGTCTGGCCCTTCTTTCTCTGGACGCAGACAAAATTGATACTTCTAACAGGCTATTGATTATGCACATTTTACTAGTCTCCAAACATAGTATTTCCTTTCTTTGGAAAAACCCAAAACCCCCACAAATTAATGAAATTATAGACAAACTTAGCCTTCATCGTTCTTTTGAATTGAAATTTGCGAATGTGCATGATCAATTTTCTAAATATTCTAGGAAATGGTCTAGATGGCTTGAGTTGTTCTCTTAAGTCTTCACCCAGAGTGCACCTGCCTAAGGCCCCTTGTGTTTGGGTCTTTGGAACATATATATTAATATATTATATGCTTAAATACCTACCTTTGTAATAATTCAGTGCATAATATGCTTCTGCATTAATTTGTTTCATTTTATGTCTTCTTTATATTTGGACTTTATTGTCCTTCCTTTTTCCTTCTTTCCCTTTACATTTTTCCCTCCCCCCCTTTTTTTCCCCCATCATTCCTCCCCCATCCTCCCCATTTATTGAAACTCAAATAAAACATTTGGAAAGCAAAAACCACATTGCGTGATCAATTACACCGTGTGATCCTGAAAATAATATATTAAACAAATCATGCATACCAGCAGATGTAACACAAGAATTATGGTTTCAAAGTCTGTATACGGAAATGGTCAGACCAAATGGTCCACTGAAAGGCCCCCAGTAATGGACGTGTACTAAAAATTCCCCCCACACTGATTTTCATCAAAAGATGAACTGAACAGTGTGACTCCACAAGCTGCACCCTGTGTTAAGACGAGAGGATTGTGTGTTGAAGAATGGGGGCAAATGATGACATCATGTTATACTCCAAAGACGGCAAAAGCCGTGCAGTAGAGAAAAGCACAACTCCACAAGCTCCTCCCCAAAACCAAGAACTCTGGATCACAAAATAATGTTTTAGGTATGGCTGAATGCCATACACAGAGGGGGAAATGGAACTAAACAAGTTCCTCTCCATTGCCACATTGAGGGTTAAAAAACCATGAGAAAGCATGTACAGCCGGCATGTACAGCCACATGAAAAGCCACATGATGCTCAAAAAGATTGTTGATAAAGCACAAAAGGAACATGACACAAAAAGTCCAAGGAATCCAGAATATTGCCAAGGTATCTTCAAAGCTGGAAACATTTCACTGTGTCCTCCAGACGAAATGGAGGGCAACATTCAATATAAGGAATCGAAGAGTGCCTTGATCCAAACGAGATGGTATGGAGATGAGTAAATCGTGTCAAGAGCACATGAGCCCAATAGAGAGAGGCCGTAAGGAAAATCCAAGCTATCCAAACCATAGCAGGGACAGTCAAAGACCTATGGATAAAACAAAAAAAAGAGGAGCATGACTACCTGACAGATCAAATTTGTTCATGATAGCCAGTGAATAATAACTCCTCATTTAGTCCCAAAGGTAATCGACTCCGAAGGTCGAAAATCCACCTAGATTCACGCTTCAGTAATTCCAATGAGATATTGCCCCCTCTAATGTTAGTCTGTACTGCTTCCAAGCCCATTACCCTGATACCAGTGCAGCAGCCATTGTGTTCACAAAAAAGTGCGTGGCTACTGAAGTGAGGGGTTTACCTTTTTCACGATCGGTTCTTGCAGTGTTAATATTTGAAAGATGTTGTTGAATCCTCTTCCGGAGTTCTTGAGTAGTTTGTCCTACTTAAATTTTTGGGCACTGGCAAAACAAAGCAAAAACAAGATTCTTAGACCTACAGTTGAAAAAGGTCTTGGAAGAGACAGAAAAAGTTAAAGAAGGGACAGCTACCACCCCACTGCCGACAGTTAGATGACAAATATTGCATCTACCACATGCAAAAGTCCCCGACAACCGTGTACCCCTGTTCAGATTGCGCACAGGCCGTTGAAAGTGGCTATGACACAGAGAGTCTTTTAATGATTGTGCTCATCTGGCAATAATGGTAGGATGGGGCGCTATGTGGGGTGCTAGCTTAGGCTCATTCACCAGCATACCCCAGTACTTGGTCAAAATGCCCTGTAAGTCATGCCACTGGTTATTATACGTGGTTATTATACCACAATGTCTGCTGCACTGGTATCAGGGTAATGGGCTTGGAAGCTGTACAGACTAACATTAGAGGGGGCAATATCTCATTGGAATTACTGAAGCGTGAATCTAGGTGGTTTTTCGACCTTCGGAGTCGATCACCTTTGGGACTAAATGAGGAGTTATTATTCTCTGGCTATTATAAACAAATTTGATCTGTCAGGTAGTCATGCTTCTCTTTTTTGTTTTATCCATAGGTCTTTGACTGTCCCTGCTATAGTTTGGACAGCTTGGATTTTCCTTACGGCCTCTCTCTATTGGGCTCATGCTCTCTTGACACGATTTACTCGTCTCCATACCATCTCGTTTGGATCAAGGCACTCTTCGATTCCTTATATTGAATGTTGCCCTCCATTTCGTCTGGAGGACACAGTGAAATGTTTCCAGCTTTGAAGATACCTTGGCAATATTCTGGATTCCTTGGACTTTTTGTGTCATGTTCCTTTTGTGTTTTATCAACAATCTTTTTGAGCATCCTGTGGCTTTTTATGTGGCTGTGCATGCTTTCTCATGGTTTTTTAGCCCTCAATGTGGCTATGGAGAGGAACTTGTTTAGTTCCATTTCCCCCTCTGTGTATGGCATTCAGCCATACCTAGAACATTATTTTGTGATCCAGAGTTCTTGGTTTTGGGGAAGAGCTTGTGGAGTTGTGCTTTTCTCTACTGCACGGCTTTTGCCGTTTTTGGAGTATAACATGGTGCCATCATTTGCCCCCATTCTTCAACACACAATCCTCTCATCTTAACATGGGGTGCAGCTTGTGGAGTCACACTGTTCAGTTCATCTTTTGATGAAAATCAGTGTGGGGGGAATTTTTAGTACACGTCCATTATTGGGGGCCTTTCAGTGGACCATTTGGTCTGACCCTTTTCGTATACAGACTTTGAAACCATAATTCTTGCGTTACATCTGCTGGCATGCATGATTTGTTTAATATATTATTTTCAGGATCACACGGTGTAATTGATCACGCAATGTGGTTTTTGATGTTATGGGATGTCCCTCTATTGGGAGACACCTAACTTAATATAAGTACATGGCGGGACCTTGTCTCCCTCTGTGAATTGATACCCCAATAAAAGGTGGTGTCACCACCTGTTCTTTGGTGGTTATTGGTTCGCCGCTTCTCTGTACACCATTCTTTGTATCCCTCCATCAGCAATATATGCTGCTCCATTTATAGACCTATAAGTATGTCACGTTCGACGTTTTTGATATATGGTACGCAGAGCTCTTTATGGCCTGTACCTTTGGCCCAACATATCACAATATGCTTTGGCGCTACCTTTTATGTTCTCATCATGTACCAGTCTGATTTTTGTGTTTCCTCATATCCTATTAAAAACTTATCCTTATCATTTTGGTGTATTGAATATGGATTATTTAAGTGCGTTAATCTTCCATGATAGCGTTTTTGATTGCTCTTGTAATTCTTGTCTTTTATATGACAATTTTGGGCATTCTTAAATCTTTTTTCAACTTTTGCCCTTGTCTTTTTGAGCATTGGCGTCTGTGCATTGGATTAGGCAGGTCGGATGATACCTTAGCGTCTTTACTCGTTGCCGTGGTAATTATTTGATTTGCGCTCGCGCATTGGTAATCTTATATCTCATATAGTATATTAGTGATCTCTTTATATTTTTGTAATTTTTGCTTGCTTTGTGCCTGCACATTCTATCGTCAACACGTTATATAACATCTGAATATACCTCTGCCGTAATCTTGGTAACTGTGTTGTGTGATGCGTGATATTGCTGTAACCAGGAAATGATTGTGAGTCTCTGACTCCACCTCCGCAATTGTTGTGACCGCACCTCCTGATTTCCCTTACTTAGGACGCCACTGCAATGTCTCTCCCTTGTCACCGTGGCAACCATTCTCGGCGCCTGCGTAATGTGGTCTGATGTATCACATAGCTCTTGCGTGTGTAACCAGGAAATGATTAGGAGTCTCAGACTCCACCTCCGTCTCTGGTTTGACCGACATCATTGTAATGTTTCTCTCTTGTCACTGTGGCAATCATACTCGGCGCCTGCGCACTGGGCTTTGATGTATTACATAGCTCCTGCGCCTGTGCATCCTGGTTGGATACGTCACATAGCCCTAACCAGGAAATGACTATGGGCTTTAGATCACACCTCTGCCTCCGGCCTGACTGCACCTCTGGGTCTCCATCTTGAATGCGGTTAAACAGGTATACCGCCGTGGCTGCAACTTATTATTGTTAAAGGGGTTGTCCGGGCTTTTCACATAATCTCAGTACATATCTGGGCTGCAGAATTATGACAAGTAATTTACTTTCTGTCAGTAGTTTGCACGGTTTTCTAGATATTCTGAACAGAACGTCCAAGGGGGGGTGCTATGGCATTGAAATGAGAACTAGTTGTAACCTCCTACTCTACTCCAATCCTGCCCTCTATAGCAACAACTCACCCTCCATAGCTACAGGCCCTCCCCGTCCACATGAAGCAGCCCTCATCACACAGTAACGAATTCTTCCCCTCCAGCAGCCTCAGTGCAGAGAGCAGCTGCTCCTCCCCCAGACACATGCTGAACAGTTATCTATGGAAAGGGATAGTGAACCTAGTGAGGAGTGAAAATCGACCTGTATTCTGGGCCACTCCATGATTACAATACATAACTCATTATCAGTAATTCCTTCCCTCACTGTCCCAGGCTGCTGGCAGCAGTGAGAACAGACTGTGTGATGGCCAGTGATGGGGGTCTGCAGCTTCTAATCTGCACAGGGGATGGCAGTCACTGATGTAATCTATTGTGTGACAAAGCCTCTGCTGTGTGAATGAGACAGCTCTGTGTCACTGATGTCTTCACACAGCAGCAGATTTGGTGCAGTGTATGTGTGAGCACTGTGTCTCTAATGACACACATACTGATGGGAGCAGCCTGTCCAATCAGCAGCTGTAACAGTGTGAAGTGTTGGGGGGTGTATGTATGTATGTATGTATTGTGCTGCTTTCACAAATATAGGATCACTGCTGTGTTCTTTCCAATGCTGGAATAATGAAAAAGATGAGTGCTGGTGCAGTTTACTGCCAGCCAATGAGTGGGTGGTGCTGGTCACTGGAGCTTGCTGAGAGTTTGGTGGAGCTTCGCACATACACTGCACCAAATCTGCTGCTGTGTGAAGACATCAGTGACATCAGTGACTGCCATCCCTTGTGCAGATTAGAAGCTGCAGACCCCCATCACTGGCCATCACACAGTCTGTTCTCACTGCTGACAGCAGCCTGGGAAAGTGAGGGAAGGAATTACTGATAATGAGTTATGTATTGTAATCATGGAGTGGCCCAGAATACAGGTCGATTTTCACTCCTCACTAGGTTCACTTTCCATAGATAACTGTTCAGTGTGTGTCTGGGGGAGGAGCAGCTCTCTGCTTTCTGCACTGAGACTGCTGGAGGGGAAGAATTAGTTACTGTGTGATGAGGGCTGCTTCGTGTGGACGGCGAGGGCCTGTAGCTATGGAGGGTGAGGTTGTTGCTATAGAGGGCATGATTGGAGTAGAGTAGGAGGTTACGACTAGTACTCATTTCAATGCCATAACACACACCCCCTTGGACGTTCTGTTCAGAATATCTAGAAAACCGTGCAAACTAGTGACATAAAGTAAATTACTTATTGTCATAATTCTGCAGCCCAGATATGTACTGAGATTATGTGAAAAGCCCGGACAACCCCTTTAATTATTTAACATATTTATAAGACATTTGTCAGACTGACTCTCCAGCCCGACGAAGCCACCTTGCGGTGGCGACACGCGTCGGGCACTCCACAAGCTCCCTTTCCATGTGAGCGCTTCTATTCTGGGACTGCACTGGCAGGATTCAACCTGGGTGTTGTGTGTATTTTTAACCACATCGGCTTTATTATAGCCGTTATTTATCTTACAGGTTGTTGAAATTTTGCTGCATCTATTATTGTGCTGTGCCCCTGAACATTATTGTGGCTCCATACAAAGATGTACCTTGGTAATCATGCCTTTGCAAATGTGTTCTAATTCCCCTTATTCCTTATCTGTGGGTATTTAACTGCTCTCTTATATTACATGCCATTCTAAGTTATATACCCTGTGTGTACCTTACAGACATGATTGCTTAGTCACTGCATAGTACTTTTGAGCCAATTTATTAGCTCTTCTGGTATGGGGTGAGTCTTCTTGGCTCTATTGTGGGCTCTGTAGTGCTTTTCATGTGTCATCTCATGACCTTTTAAATGTTTTTAATGGTGTTGTCTTTCTGTAATTAATAAAATTTACAATTTATGTGGTGATCCCTGTTCGTCTTTGGTCAGTAGCTTTTTCTACTTATTTCCTTAATTTACATTTTTGCTGACTACAGGTGTATCCCCAATTTCTATTTAGTGGTGCCCTCCTGGTTTCTATTTTCTTATTAGAAATTACTTTATGTAATGCTGTTTGTAATGTTGTAATGTTTGGAATGCTGTTTGTAACCATGCTGTAATACCATAATTTCCCTCAGGATCAATAAAGTGTATTGTATTGTATCGTATATATGGGGCCCTTTATACACTGGAGCATCATATATGGGGCCATCACACACTGGATCATCATATATGGGCCCATTATACACTGTAGCATCATATATGGGCCCATCATACATTGGAGCGTCATATATGGGGCCCATTATACACTGGAGCATCATATATGTGGCTCATTACACACTAGAGCATCATGTATGGGCCCATCATACACTGGAGCATCATATATGGAGCCCACTATACAGTGGAGCATCAAATTTGTCCCATCATACACTGGGTCATCATATATGGGCCCTTCATACACTGGAGCACGAGTGGTGAGTTCTCCTTCAATGGAAGTCTTCAAACAGAGGCTGGACAGACATCTGACTGGGATGATTTAGCGAATCCTGCTTTGAGCAGGGGGTTGGACCAGATGGCCCAGGAGGTCCCTTCCAACTCGACGATTCTATGATATGGGGCCCATTATACACTGGATCATTATATGGGGCCCATTTCATATGGAGCATTATATGGGGCCCATCCTGTATGGAGCAATATATGGGGTCCATCATATATTATATGGAACATTATATGGGACCCATTATGTATGGAGCAATATATGGAGTCTATTATTCTGTATGGAGCAGTATATGTGGCTGATTATAATGTATGGAACATTATATGGGGTCCATTATACTGTATGGAGCATTATATGGGCTCACTATACTGTATGGAGCATTATATGGGCTCATTATACTGTATGGAACATTATATGGGGTCCATTATATTGTATGGAGCACTATGTGGTGCCCATAGTACTGTATGGAGCAATATATGGGGCTTATTATTCAGTATGGAGCACTATGTGGTGCCTATAATACTGTATGGAGCAATATATGAGGCATTATTATTCTGTATGGAGCGCTATGTTGTGCCCATAATACTGTATGGAGGAATATACTGTCCTGATTCCAACCTATTGTAGAGTTTACAATCAATATCACTCATGTAATATAAGAAGTGAAATCTTTGGCATTGCACTATACCTATATTTTTCTGCAGTATCTGTAAATCATGAATTGTGGTATGTGTTAAAGGGGCCCACTGAGACTCTTTCACCTGGGGCCCAAGAAAACCTGGAGCCAGCCCTGTCTACTAGGCCCATGACAATCCTCTGGGACTAAGGGACTTCAGAACTGAGAAGAGGGAGTGGTTATCTTGTAGGTGGAGCAGGACCTACAATAATTTAGGATCTCCCAGTAACATCCTGGAAAATAGAACCTCTGCATTACTCTCTCCTTTTCTCTACCCCCAGATGTCCCCCCAAAAATATGCGAATGTGACATGTCTAAAACCCTCCACCGGTAGAGACCCGGAACTAACAGCTGCTCCACTATCTCACCTCCCCTCAGTTTGGTCTCTTGAGCAAGCCTATTACATACAGTAACATTATCAAATGCCCCCTTTAAGGTAAGATCCCTAAGTTGAGCAGTCCCAAAGAGTTGTTTTTGGGTTACACCTAACTCAGGGAAGTTGAGTTCCTCTGTAAACGTCTCGTCCCCCTCTCCAGTGAGGACACATAGAGATAACACCTCCGTCTTTGTTTTTTATGGTGTCTCTTCCAGAGAGATTGGGCTTTTGTCCGGGACACTCTGTGCAGCCCCTTTTTGCCACATGTTCCAAAATAATGAAAAATTCCACCCCAGTATGACAGGATAGCAAAAATATCAAGAAAAGCTGAGAGTTTTTATCCCTCAGAAACAATACATAAGGAAAAAATGAAACCATAAGAGCATCTTGTCATATATATAAAAGGATTCACTTTATTAGATACCAAAAATTCATCAAAGACAAGACATGATAGTATAAAAAAATTACAAAAAAATTACAAGAAGTGGAATACATATAAAACAGGCGAATAGTGATGCAGCCGTGATAGTGGCGTAGGAACTTATGTAAATGAATAGGGGCCAGAAACTCCCATGTAAGTATATAGAACAATGGCTGTATTGGTAATTCATGAAATTGCCACCTCTTACCATAGAGGTGAGCAGAGATAAAGAGAGGTAAAGACAAAGGCTTCCTATATAAAGAGAAGCAGTCACAATTCAATCATCTGAACAGCGTTAACAATAATAATCATGTGGTAAAACCACAAGAGTCCCCTTACCCATTGTAGAGATGTCCCCATGTCACACAAACACCCCGATGCGCGTTTTGCACCTTGCTTCCTCCAGTGTGACAGGATGTATTAAGTCTTTTACTACCCCAACCTCATGGGACTCAGTACCACAGTCTGTTCCCATGGTCACTCTGGCAACAAGGTAATCCTTGACGTCTCCATGTATGCAGCAGATGCCTACAAACTTTTTAGGGATCAACTGGTGGGGCAGTGTACCACTGATTAGGATCACTAGACTTCCAGAGTCCAAAAGTCCAAGAACCAGTACCCCATTTACGGACATTTACGGACACGGTACATGCCTGCGGCCCCTCGCCGGGTTGACATTACACACTCCAGGCAGGATTGGCGTAATAGGAGCAATACCTGCACAGGCTGCAGTCCATTGGTTCATGGGACATATGACACCGGGTGGCTACGTCACGTGTCCAGGATTGTGACATTGCCAACAAACGACATCCTTAAGAGCAGCCTTAGGGGACCCCTCAGATTGGGATGCCCCTCATTTGTGGGTCTAGACACCCTCTGTGGTGAGCCTTCCCCCCTTTGGGTATCTTAGTATGGAGAAATGGTGATGTCTGGTTTCACGAGGGATTTCTCAACAACCTGGTATCTCTCCACCAGCCTAACCAGGTCACCCGCATTCCGAGGGTTGCCCTGGGCAACCCAGGTCTGTATTGAAAAACCGATGCAGAGCAAAAAAGATCCTCCAAAAACAAAACATGATAATAGCAAATATTGATTTTTATTAACAATGCAAAAATAAAACATTAACAAATATTTATTTTTATTAACAATGCAAAAATAAAACAGTTGATTAAAATTGGAGATGGCAACACAAACTGTACAGAAATGGAAAAACAATGTGCAGGAGTATGATTAAATGCAAATTTTGGGTGTTATGCGCCATATCCTATTGGATAAATAATTTATTATCAATCTACCATAAAGATGTATATAGCAAAAAACATAATGATTCATTCATATAAACTACAATCTGCAGAGTTTCCTTGGTTTAAATTGTTACAAAGTTACTGTGTACATAAAATGACCACAATAAATGGGGAAGACCAAGCAATTATGGTGCAAAAAAAAGAGCTGACTGCTAAATGGACAACCGGGAGCATGTGGTGTCATGCTGGAACGTACTGGAGCTTACCCATGGTATGTACTGCAGAAAATATCGTCAGGGTGTGTACAATTAAAGCTTAAAGAGCATTATTTTTAGACCATCTTGCTGCAAGCAGACCAGGGGAAGAAGTAAAACACAATGAACCGACAACACATGTGATTCCTAGTTGAAACAGTATACTCAAAATAATGCACTAAGCATAGTTTTCCAAACTCAGAACTGCATTAGTGTGATCCCATAATGCGCGTATCGGCTTTTCTTCCTCAGAAGAGGTGCATGAGGAACAGATCACAAAGGAGGATAATTTATGTGGGGCTTAGAGCAATGTCATACCTCATGGTTAAGTAATCCCGCCTATTTCAGGAAGTTACATCACACGTGGTGGAGCGGTGTTCCATTTCTTCCATCATGTGGCTCTGGTGCAGAACTGCTCATGACAGGATGGCATCACCCGGAAGTTGTGCCAGGGAGCCATGGTAACAGTCATGACCAGTTGTAACATCGCATGGCTCTAGCGCCATGTTGCTCTTGACCGGATGTTGTCCCCCGGAAGTTGTGCCGGGTCACCTAGGTAGCTGTCGTGTGAGTTTACTCACATCTAGTGTACGCTCAAAATTTGGCGTCATCCGTGTCCACCCCTCAGTTGTGTCAGTGTTGCCGCAAACCCCTCAATTCATCCTGCTGTCGCAACACTCAAAGAGCACTCCCTTCCCAGCTATGTTATAGTTGGGGGGTATGTTCGTAAGGGGCATGTTCCCGTGCATCTATGTCATCAAGGAGATGGGTTTGTGCTTCCTTGCTTGCTAGGACATATTATTTGGAGTACGATTTTCCTAAATGGATAAAGAAAGAACACATGCGAGCCCACATGCATTCCTTCATTCATGATAGGAATGTAGTATTTGTATAAGTATAGACAGGAATGGTTTTCATCTTTTTTAGAGGAAAAGTAAGACAGATGAAAAATGTGTGAAGTGTAGAAAGTGAAAAAATATGTGTTGACAAAGCCATAGCGATAAAAAACACAGAAAGATGAAAATAAAAATAAAATAGAAAAATTAAAAATAAATAAAGTAAAAATAAATCAAAAATACTAATGAATGATGACAAAATGAAAAAAAAGAAAAGAAAAAATATTTAAAAGAAAAAGTTAAATACATTTACATGAAATAAATAAAGGGATAGGATGTAAAATATATATGAGAAATATAATAAATAATACATGTTAGAAAGGGTGATGAAAAAAAGTTTGAGAGGGGCCACATCCATAGGGAGTGTTGATGACAATACTATGTGGTGTAACACAGAATTTCAATGAAACTTGAAGAAGAAATGATGAAAAGTGGAAAGTGCTGAAAACATATCATGATATCAATGGTGTGGCTTTGTTCTTAGAAGAAAAACTTGAAGGAGGGATGCTAAAAAGTGTAAAGTGCTGCAAACATATCAAGGAACTTATAGTGCAGCTTTGTTCGAGGATATGCATAAAGGTTGATATGGATGTTCATGAATGAAGAGAGATCACTTAGGATGTGAATACAGGTCGATACTTAAATCTTGACTGTGAGTAATTGAGGTGTGCAAGAAGGTGACAAGGAAATATTAAAAAAATGATATCAAGAGAGTATAGATACCCTAAAGGCACAAATAAAAGCTTAAAAGTTCTATAATGTGTTATTGGTACTGAAATGGTCCATATGTGATAGTGCTATTTGGTCCGAACACAGTTGAGGCAGCCTAGTGTGGAAAACATTAGTGAGGCCAGTAGATAAATTGAAAGGGTGACAAGTGCAAAAGAAATAATGGGAAGAAGAAAACAACATATAAAGAACAAAAATGACAACAATGAGAAATGGTTATATAGTATACATTACCCCAGATGGGTCCACCAAGTTGACAGAGGGTGAGAACCAAACCAAAGCGATCCTTTTTAATAGAGGTTATTAAGCATAACAAGTAGCTCCAGCATCAAGTTAAGTATTAAGACGTCGGAAATGAATTACAAAAATCTCAATAGTGTTTTATATTGCACATTCCCCATGAGGATAGCGGGTAGAATGTCCTCCAATAGGTTTTTGAGCTAAGCCTTTGTCCGAAGTCGTGCCATTGGAAAGTCCCAAATCCCTCCACAGTAGATACTATTTCATGGAGGGCAAGGTCTCCAAAGTCTATTCTTTATCTTCTGAGTTCTCCAAAGTGTTCCATTGGTAAGTATTTGTACAAGCGGACAACCTTGAAAAGGTCCATTACGATTATTGCCCAGATACCTGAAACAAGAAGCTTCAATTTCTTTGCGACCGGAGAGCAGCTAGAGAAATGAGATCAGCCGTTTCACATCTTAGTGTGGTAAATACTTTAAAGGCGGATAGCCTTGAAGAGGATCCTTTGCAACTATTGCACAGATACCTGAAAGCAGAAGTTTTGATTCCTTAAGATCAGACAATAAACAAAGAAATGAGATCCGCCATTTCATCTCTTAATATAGCGATTGGCTTGATGGAATGAGATACAGGTCCTATGTACTCATACATTAAAGAGAGACCATGTAATCACCAAAGTCCCCAAAGTGAGCCTCCTTCTTGTCCCGTCCTAGTGGGAGCATGAATAGTGATCAGAAGTAGTATAGGAAGAAAAAACAGCTTACCACACCGTGCAATGTGAAGTCCTGGCTTGATATATTCCTGGAGGGTGCTAGTCCAGCCAGTGATTTCGGCAACGTAGAACAGGAGGGGAGGATGAAGCTCAGCACAAACTTTCAGTAAATAAAATTTTTTTTTATTAAAACATGATTACAAAAAAAACCTGATGCGTTTCTAGCACGTCAGTGCCCTTAGTGATCAGATAGTAACCCTGAAACTAACACTGCGTGAATAAATAATAAAAAAGTTAGAAAAAAATTATTTAAAATGAAAAACCTCTGTTTCTGTGAAACATAGGAAGGGGACGTGTAACTCATGATCAAATTGAGACCCTTGTGACGTACCGTATCCAGCATCCATGTCTATTTTACCTCTAGTTGGGACAGACTCCCCTTCACATCACCGCCCTGACAGCCAGCCAAGACACGGTCGATTCCAGTGACATGCAAAAGTTTCGGATCACAATTATGTGAGGTCTTAAAGTGCCTAGGGATGGGTTTAAGTAGTGACAAGTCCACAATTTTCTTGGCATTGATGATATCCAGAACATGTTCCCTGATCCTTATGTGTAACTTTCTGGACGTAAGGCCCACATATGAGGTTGCACAGACAGGTTGCATAATATATAACTCCTTTCGTGTTGCAAGTGATTTGCTGGGTGATTTTAAATTCTCTCTGCATGTCACTTGAATGAAACACAGAGTCTCTCTTCATATTGTGGCATGCTAAACAAATTCTGCAAGGGAAGAACCCCCATCTAGGTCCCTTGGTGCCAAAGATGTCGTAAGAGGATGTCCCCCTATAATGACTCTTGACCAGATTGTCCTTCAAATTTCGAGCCCTTCTGTAGGTGATAGTAGGTTGATCTGAGATGTGTGGTTTCAGTGCTGAGTCGGTAGTAAGTAATGGCCAAAATTTTTGGAGGGTCCGTCGCATACTCAACCCCTGTTTGTTATGCTAGGTAATGACCCTCACCTCTTCCTTTTTGGATTTCACTGCACATGGTTTTAGAAGATCTGCTCTGCGTGTCTTCAGGGCCCTCTGCAGGCCTCTTCTAACTATCTTTCTACTATAGCCTCTATCCAGGAATCTTCTTGAGAGTTCACGGGATTGCTGGTATGAGAAGTATCAGAACAATTCCATCTGATCCCCAAAAATTGTCCAGTAGGGATATTTTTTAAATGTTTTGGAGGTGCTGATGAGGCATGCAACAGTGACTTTGGAGACCCTGCCCTCAATGAAACAGTATTTACTGTGAAGGAAATTGGGACTTTCGAACGGCACAATTTCGGACAAAGGCTTAGCTCAAAAAATGGGTGAAAGACATTCTGCCGGCTATCTTCATGGGGAATGTGCAGTATAAAACACCATTGAGATTTTTATAATTCATTTCCGACGTCTTAACCCCTTAACGACCGCCAATACGCACTTTAACGACAGCAGATAAGGGTACTTATGCCTCAGCGCTGCTTTTTAATGGCGCTGAGAAATAAGTTTATAACGCCCCCAGAGTCAGAATTTCTCTGGAGTCTCGGCTACCGGGGTAGCTGACACCCCAGAGATCATGATTCGGGTAGGTTTTTACCGACTCTGGTGTTGTGATCATCATTATTCACAGAATAACAGCAACGGCAAAAAAAGTCCGATTTCCCATTTAATTTATCTCTCATGTGATGTGATGGCACATCAAAGGAGAGAGAAATGGGCTCCCCCAATCCCCCCCAGTACCTCTGGAGTCCCTGTATCCCCCTGTGAAGTCCCCCTGCTGCCAGCATCTTCTTCTGGGAAGAAAATGATGAGCCCATGTGCAGTGCGCCTGCCGAGATCTGCCGCCCGGCACCTGACAACAATAGGAAATTTTTCCTATTGGTTCATTTTGATCGCTGTGATAGACCCTATCACAGTGATCAAAACAAAAAAATAGTATACCAAACCCTCCTTTATCACCTCCTAAGTTAGGTAAAAATAATAAAATAAAAATATGTATTTATCTCCATTTTCCCATTAGGGTTAGGGTTGGGCTAAAGTTAGGGTTGGGCTAAAGTTAGGATTGGGATAAAGTTAGGATTGGGATAAAGTTAGGATTGGGATAACTTAGGGTTGGGGTGGGGGCTAGGGTTAGGATTGGGCCAAAGTTAGGGTTAGGCTATGTTTAGGGTTGTAGCTATGGTTGGGATTACGGTTAGGTGTGTTAGGGTTAGGTTTGTGGTTAGGGCTATGGTTAGGGTTGGAATTAGCGTTAGGAGTGTAATGGGGTTAGGGTTGTGGTTAGGGTTGGGATTAGGGTTGGGAATGTGTTGGGGTTAGGGTTGAGATTAGGGTTAGGAATGTGTTGGGGTTAGGCTTGGAGTTAGAATGGGGGGTTCCACTGCTTAGGTACCTCAGGGTGTCTCCAAACGAGACACGGCACAACCATTGATTCCAGATAATTTTGCGTTCAAAAAGTCAAGTGGCGCTCCCTCCCTTCTGAGCCTTGCCCAAACAGTGGCTTTCCCCCACATACGGGTTATTGGCGTACTCAGGAGAAATTGCACAACAAATTTTGTGGTCCATTTTCTTCTGATACCCTTGTGAAAATAAAAAAAATGGTTCCAAAGTAAATTTTATGTGAAAAAAGTAAAATGTTCATTTTTTTGCTTCCATATTGCTTTAGTTCTCGTGAAGCACCTGAAGGGTTAATAAACTTCTTGAATGTGCATTTGCGCACCTTGAGGGGTAATATATAGCAATCACAAACATTGGTATGTCAGGGGAACAAAGAAGTGTTGTAAAAATATTAATTATTTTAATTATACAAAATTATCGGTGATATAATAATTCCTACACCACCTCTGCCCCATGTATGAAACTAAACGGGACTGATTGTAACAATGCTACAATGAGGGTTAACAAACAAAAAATAGATGGGCATTTCCTGAAAGAAATACATGGTACTTGAACAGTGCTGCCAGCGTTACAGCAGTGTATCAGGTGTCGACTGTAAGAAAGTAAAGTTAGAATATGAATGTTGTGTATAGCCACTTTGGCACATTCAGCACCTCAGTAGCCACTTTGGCCACTTGGTAGCCACTTTGGCACATTGGCACCTCTGTAGCCACTTTGGCCACTTGGTAGCTGCTTTGGCCACTTGGTAGCCACTTTGGCACATTCGGCCCCTTGGTAGCCACTTTGGCCACTTGGCAGCCACTTTGGCACATTTGGCACCTCAGTAGCCACTTTGGCCACTTGGTAGCCACTTTGGCACATTCGGTACCTCGGTAGCCACTTTGGCCACTTGGTAGCCACTTTGGCACATTTGGCACCTCAGTAGCCACTTTGCCAACTTGGTAGCCACTTTGGCACATTCGGCACCTCTGTAGCCACTTTGGCCACTTGGTAGCCACTTTGGCACATTTGGCACCTCAGTAGCCACTTTGGCCACTTGGTAGCCACTTTGGCACATTCGGTACCTCGGTAGCCACTTTGGCCACTTGGTAGCCACTTTGGCACATTTGGCACCTCAGTAGCCACTTTGCCAACTTGGTAGCCACTTTGGCACATTCGGCACCTCTGTAGCCACTTTGGCCACTTGGTAGCCACTTTGGCCACTTGGTAGCCACTTTGGCGCATTAGGCCCCTTGGTAGCCACTTTGGCCACTTGGTAGCCATTTTGGCACATTCGGCACCTCAGTAGCCACTTTGGCTACTTGGTAGCCACTTTGGCCACTTGGTAGCCACTTTGGCACATTCGGCACCTCGGTAGCCACTTTGGCACCTCGGTAGCCACTTTGGCCACTTAGTAGCCACTTTGGCCACTTAGTAGCCACTTTGGCACATTCGGCACCTCGGTAGCCACTTTGGCCACTTGGTAGCCACTTTGGCACATTCGGCACCTCTGTAGCCACTTTGGCCACTTGGTAGCCACTTTGGCACATTTGGCACCTCAGTAGCCACATTGGCCACTTGGTAGCCACTTTGGCACATTCAGCACCTTGTTAGCCACTTCGGCCACTTGGTAGCCACTTTGGCACATTCGGCACCTCGGTAGCCACTTTGGCCACTTGGTAGCCTCTTTTGCCACTTGGTAGCCACTTTAGCACATTTGTCACCTCGGTAGCCACTTTGGCCACTTGGTAGCCACTTTGGCACATTCGGCACCTCGGTAGCCACTTTGGCCACTTGGTAGCCACTTTGGCACATTTGGCACCTCGGTAGCTACTTTGGCCACTTGGTAGCCACTTTGGCACATTCAGCACCTCAGTAGCCACTTTGGCCACTTAGTAGTCACTTTGGCACATTCTGCACCTCTGTTAGCCTCATTGGCCACTTGGAAGCCACTTTCACACATTCGGCACCTCGTTAGCCATTTCGGCCACTTGATAGCCACTTTGACACATTCGGCACCTCGGTAGCCACTTTGACCACTTGATAGCCACTTTAGCCATGTTGACACATGCTGCCACTTTGCCTCAGGGGCCACTTTGGCGCTCCGGGCCCCTCAGGGGCCACTTTGGCACACTGGGCTTCAAAAACCACTTTGGCGTCCGACTGCAGTGATGGCGAACCTTGGCACTTCAGCTGTTGGGGACCATGAGGACCACCGGGAGGGGATCAGGGACCCTATTTCTCTCTCCTCTGATATGCGATCACATCAGAGGAGAGAGAAACTAAATGCAAAATTGTGGGGGTTTTTTGCCATCATCGTTATAGGATTAATAACGGCGATCGTAAAAGTGGGGTCGGTAAAAACTGACCCAAATCATGTTCTCTGGGGTCTCTGCTACCCCCGGCAGCCGATGCTGGGGGGCGCTATTTACTTTCTCCACAGCGCCGTTAATTCACGGCGCTGTGGTTTAGGTACCCTTTACTACCCTTTACTACCACAATTAAAAGGCCTATCGGCGGTCGTTAAGGGGTTAAAGATTTAACTAATCATCACACATGTCTGTTTTGCTCACAACTTGTAATTGCTCTGCATTGAGAGCAAAACATGCTATTTCTATGTTAATCATCTATGCTCTAATCCCAGCACTTATGGGGGTGTGTTCTTCTTTCTCTAGTTTGTTGTTGCCTGTATATGATTGGTCAGTGTCATACATTGAAAAGTACATATCCCCAGTGAAAACTATCTGAACCCATCTGATTTCCAAAAGTTTAATCAATAGGTGGCCAATTCCTTGATTGCTAACATCTCCACAATGGAGAGGTGAAAATAAAAAAAAAACAAACAAACAAAATAATATTATTTCGCTCTGCAGCCACTACTACATGGTGTCCAGTTCAACATAAAAAAAATAGGTGAAAGATTTCCTTTAAACAAATTTTGATAGCAGCTCTATTTTGCAGTTCATTGTAAGTTACACCCAAGAAAGAAACTTAATTGGCTTTTAACAATCTATATATATATAAACGCCTTATCATGTCTGTCTGTAACTGAAATCGCGGGTCGCTGACCGGTCGCGGCCGCCAGGCCACAACCAATCAGCGACAGGCGCAGCTGTTTGTAACGGCAGGCGCAGTCGGGCGCAGCGCTCAATCGGGCGCAGGCCTTAATCTGTAAAAAAGAGAATTAAAATTAAAAAAAAGGATATTCTCACCGTCCGACAGCCTCCTGTTTTCTTTCCACGCGCCCGGCCTCGCATTCCCAGTAATGCTTTGTGGCTTAGACCGCTTATGACATCACTCTCGCGAGAGTGAGAAAGAAGACCGACATCACTCTCGCGAGAGCGAGAAAGAAGACCGACGTCATCAGCGGTCTAAGTAAGCCGCAAAGCATTACTGGGAACGCGAGGCCGGGCGCGTGGAAAGAAGACAGGAGGCCGTCGGAAGGTGAGAATAACTTTTTTTTATTTTTTAATATTATTTTTTTACATGCTAGAGGGCCGCGGCAGTGATTGGTCGCGGCTACAGGGCCGCGTGGCTGATTAGTCGCGGACAGAGGGCCGCGATGCTGATTGGTCGCGGCTACACGGAAAGGGGGGTGAGGGGACCATGCATACCAGGAAAGGGGGGTGAGGGGACCATGCATACCAGGATTGGGGGTGAAGGGACCATGCATACCAGGATTGGGGGGTGAGGGGACCATTCATACCAGGAAAGGGGGTGATGGTGAGCATACATACCAGGATTGGGGTGTGAGAGGACCATGCATACCAAGAAAGGGGGTTGAGGGGACCATGCATACCAGGATAGGGGGGTGAGGGGACCATGCATATCAGGATTGGGGGGTTAGAGGACCATGCATACCAGGACTGGGGGGTGAGGGGACCATGCATACCCCGAAATGGGGATAAGAGGACCATGCATACCAGGATTGGGGGGTGAGGGGACCATGCATACCAGGATAGGGGGGTGAGGGGACCATGCATACCAGGAAAGGGGGGTGAGGGGACCATGCATACCAGGATAGGGGGGTGAGGGGACCATGCATATCAGGATTGGGGGGTGAGAGGACTATGCATACCAGGACTGGGGGGTGAGGGGACCATGCATACCCCGAAATGGGGATAAGAGGACCATGCATACCAGGATTGGGGGGTGAGGGGACCATGCATATCAGGAAAGAGGGTGAGGGGACCATGCATATCAGGAAAGGGGGGTGAGAGGGCCATGCATACCAGGATAGGGGGGTGAGGAGATAATGCATACCAGAAAAAGGGGGGTGAGGATACCATGCATACCAGGATTGGGGGGTGAGGGGACCATGCATACCAGGATTGGGGGGTGAGGGGACCATGCATACCAGGAAAGGGGGTGATGGTGAGCATACATACCAGGATTGGGGTGTGAGAGGATCATGCATACCAGCAAAGGGGGGTGAGGGGACCATGCATACCAAGAAAGGGGGGTGAGGGGACCATGCATACCAGGATAGGGGGGTGAGGGGACCATGCATACCAGGATTGGGGGGTGAGAGGACCATGCATACCAGGATTGGGGGGTGAGGGGACCATGCATACCCTGAAAGGGGGTAAGGGGACCATGCATACCAGGAAAGAGGGGTGATAGGACCATGCATACCAGGATTGGGGGGTGAGAGGACCATGCATTCCAGGATTGGGGGGTGAGGGCACCATGCAAACCCCGAAAGGGGAGTAAGAGGACCATGCATACCAGCAAAGAGAGGTGAGAGGACCATGCATACCAGGATTGGGGGGTGAGAGGACCATGCATTCCAGGATTGGGGGGTCAGGGGACCATGCATACCAGGATAGGGGGTTGAGGGGTAGCATGCATATCAGGATTGGGGGTGAGAGAAACATACATATCAGGATTGGGGGTGAGAGAACCATACATATCAGTATTGGGGGTGCATTCTTGCATTATTATTAAATCTTCAAAAATAAACTGCATACATATTCTAGAATACCCGATGCGTTAGAATCGGGCCACCATCTAGTGCTAAATAAATGTTAGTTTAGACACACATTTTGTAATTATACAGTTTAATTAGCTAAACTTAAAATGTATACAGACAGACATTACTGAGCTTTAAAGAATCCAGTTGTTACTCTGGGAAGTGGAACTTGAAACTGTTCAGCTACAGAGTTATGAAATAGAATTTATTACAAACTCCAGAGAATTATACTGTATACGGTATGCCTCAGGCCTCAGCAGTGTAAAGGAATCTATTCAAGCATCATTAAGCAATACAATATGAATAAAGTACCTTTCCCCTATACTAGCCCACAAATCCCTGTAGGATATGGCTAGAACTAGATTGCATAAACAAATGTTGCATGGCATTAAACCACATTACTAACATGGGGAAGCAGCTTAAAATTTGCTGTTTGCATGATGATTTTGCTACTTAACAGGGATATTTCATTTATTTTTATAAGAAACCCAAAATACAAAATTGTGATTGGTTAGTAAATTATCTTTATGATCGTCAAATATAGAGATGAGTGAAACGATACTCAGAGGATCGACTTTGAGTCAAATTATCTGAAATTTGGAGGTCCCCTTGAACACCACAAAAAAATAAATAAAATATATGTATGCCTGATGCCATTTCACAAAATGCTGAAGACTCAATGACAAGGACTATTATAGCCAGTATAAAAGATGGGGGTCAGTCAAACAGCACCATTTTAGGCTTTCCTAGTGTAGGAATAGGAGGTCAGAGCATGCAGCTCATAGGGATAGAACAAGACCTAATCTGACTGCCCTGCAGTGCTTCAATGCTGAATCACATTATAAATAAGAGTGATAATCTTAGGGGGAGACAGACGGCTGTATTTCTCATGCGAGGATTGCATTACAACTCTCCGACTGACCGTCAGCTGCCCTGTCCTGCATAGAAATACATTGCTCTGTGGTGCTCAGGTCAGGAGAGGTCTCAAGCCAGTCCATGCACTGCGATGTGATCCTCACACTAGAAATGCATCTTCACCCTTAGTCTGTGAATTCGTAAAAATAGGATTCAAGTAATATATAGGGAACTGCTATACCTGTATTGTCAATTAGTGTAAATACGTATGTATTTATTGCTCTGTACTAGAAAGCGATACAAAAGTGCAATAGGGTCTTATCTACCGTAGGTAGTAAGGTGCTAATAGATACTGTAAGTAGAACTTCTCACCTTATAGGGTTGTGTGAGATACGACACCCAAAAAGCTTGTAATCCAGATGTTGCAGCATTCATAAAATTATCAGAATGAAAAAAGTGGGGTATGGAGGTAATACTGCACTTTGTGGAATCACAACAATCCAATGGTAAGGAAAAACGTAGGTTTATTGTCAACGCGTTTCAGAGTAACCCCCGACTCCTTCAGGACAGCCATACATACAAAAAAAACCTGTTGACAATAAACCTACATTTTACCTTACAACTGGATTGTCGTAATTCCAGAGAGCACAGTATTACTTCCATACCCATGCTGTTTTTAATGATTACTCTGTGATGTAATGCAGTAACAGCAACTTAATAATGGCTTTTTTATTCTTCACACACTGCAAACAGGGAGGACCTTAAACCTCTCAGTGCTATTTTTGCTACTAAACCTAAATTCTGAAACCAAGGTTTATGTCACAGTGTGCATTCTGCTTTGGGAAAAAAAAGTCTTTTTTTTTAAAGCCAAAAGAAAAACCTCCATAATCCAGAAATGTAAACAAAAATATTATCTACTTCAAAAAGTGTTCACGTTGTAAAATAATATATATATATATATTTTGCATAGTTCTTTACCGTATGTATTGTAACGGTTCCAATGCTCACACAAGAACTGAATTTGCTAAATTCATTTACTTAATAAGTGATAAGATCAAATAATAAACAGTATAAAACTATAAATACATATGCATTAATCAGAAACAAGCATTATTCATACGTTACGTTATTCAGATAGACGTCGACCAGTCATCCTCCAGGAGCCAAAAGAGAGCGAGCACATGTGTCCTGGTTCTTTTAAATGTCCAGCTAAAAGGTGTGTCCAGCCCCACCATGTGGGGAATGATGCCACAAGTCTATTGTCCATTGGCTATAAGCACATCCCCTCAATACCTGTTTTAACCAGTATATAATACAGGAAGCTGGAGGAGGGGGCCTCATGTGTGCCACATGGCAGAAATACAGCAAGCTGGAGGAGGGGCTTCAGAGCACAAGATAACATCCTTGGGAACGTTTACACACCCAATCTAATTAGGGTAGTTGCCTTGAATATCAATGGTCCTTTGTTGATGGATAAACAAATGACCAGTAATTTACATTCCTTTATCTTAAGTAAGTTTCAGTGACCTTTTGCTTACCTCCCTGCAAGTAAGGATACAGTATATGTTATATTAAACGGATTGAAACCATTAAAAATAACTCATAGTATACACCGTATTAGTATAATATTAAACCTGTAAAAAAAATTACACTAGCTATGGTCCCTGCTATTTCTTGCAGAGTCTAGTTTTTCAGGATTATAATATAGATAGCATGGAAAAACGCCTTATTAAAACATAACTTGAATTAATAATTCAATAAAATCTAATAGGACATTCATTTGACAACCAAAAAATGTAGGTTAACCCGTATTACCTATATATTGTCCAAAGCACTATATATCTTTTAACCACATATGGTAGACATACAAAATGAAAAAGGTCCAGTGCTTATAAAAATGCTTAGATATCACCCATTTGAGCAGAGGAGCATCCAGTTCTGTAAGATTCTAGGGGTAGACATGTCTAGAAAGGTCCAATTTTCCTTTCAGTCTGCCCAGTCGTGCTCCATATGCTAGCTTCCACCCTAAGAAGGGCAGTACCCAAGTCGGCTCTAACAGTAAACACAGAAAAAAATCCCTCCCGATGCATTTCTTTCTCAATAGTCAGATGTAATCAGGGGAGTGTTACTTGTATAGGAAAAAAGAAGAGGCTTGTTATTCTTCATAGAAATATTGCCTCCATTCCAATAAAGTGCTAAATGACAAAAATACGTATGTCAACCACAGGAGTATCCTGATTGCTGCACTTTACTTGTAGGCAAAATGGGGAGAGATCCATGATGCCACTACACCGCTTTTTATAGTATGCATCAATGACGCATTCCATTTAGGGCACGTTACCTCAGTTCCAGGGATGAAGTAAATAATAAACATAAAAATCCTCTCCTTGGTCATCCATATATTCTCAGGCTCAGCATTACTGCTTTACATATCAACTCAATTAACCACCATTTTTACCATAGCCCCTTTACATCCCGATCACAAAACTCATAAACATCCTGTCATGATCCAGTCCTAATTCTGATTATTCTCTCCCCAGGATGGTCATGTGGGGGTTAATATTCCCTGCCTCATTTTGGTATCTGTCTAGCTATTTCAGTCCGCTGTTACCTGCAAGCTGTGTCAGCTATAATTCATGTCTCTGGCTTGAGCAGCTGACCCCGTTATACTCTGATTTGTCCTCTGCCTGTTTACCTAGGTCCCATTCCTGTTTTCCCCTATGACTTCGCTTATCGTAGTACTTGCTCTCTGTGTTGCGACCTCTTGGTATTTGACTCGGCTTGTCCTCTGACCTCTTTGACTGTCTTCCGTCTCTGGCTTTCCTGCTCCCAATTGGCTCTGACTTCTTTGGCTTGTTTATGATCACGTGTATTGCTGTGACTCCGGTACTTCATTCCCTCTCTGGTGCTGACCCGGCTTTTCTGACAATTCTTCCGCCACCTAGTGGCTCCTGCCTGCTGCTCTGTGGTTTCACTGTGAGTGTACCTATTTTCCTTCACTCGCACCCCCTGGTGGAGGTTGTGCGCTACAGCAGGCATTACACATCCCCACAGTATCTGCAATGTCCTAGTTCATACATAGGGCTAAATTAAATTTGTCATATGGCCTGTTCCTCAAATCGGAGTGAATATATCAGTCCCTCCGGTACCTTGTTATTTCCATGGAGATCGTGACACCAGCCGCGTCACTTCTGGAGGTGGGACGGCATCTTTATGGAAATAGATGATGCGTACAGCGTCACTTCTGGCATCATATCAGGGATGGGGATGGCGCTCGTCATCGCCTCCATGGTGATTGAAACACTCTCCATGTCACTTCTGAAGGCGAGGACTGTTTCCCCATGGAGACCAATGAAGTCTACAGCATCACTTTGAGAACCAGAAACAAAAATAGTATCCCCATGGAGACTATAGATGCACACAAAGTCATATTCAGGGATGGGGTTGGTGCTCATTCCGCTCTGCAGCCACTCTATGGTGATCAGGAAACAACCAGTATTATGTCAGGAAGAAAAGTCAGTTCCATGGCAACCGCAGTGCTACAACTTCACATCTGGTTCAATCTACCTTTCTCTATTGTAACCAGGAAAATTGAAATACCATCCGCCTCATCAATTGGTGGCAACTTCCCATGCTGTCTCTCGACTTCCAGGGTGGAGCTGCGAGTAACCAATTGTGACGTCACAAAAACTCTATGATGTACAGCAGGTTCAACATACTGCATTTTTCGGATTATAACACTCACATTTTCCCAAAAAATTTGGGAGGAAAATGGGGCACAGTTTATAACCTGAAGGAAGCTTACCTTGGAGAAGGCAGCTGTGGTGGAGTGGGGTTACAGAAGGCAGGGTTGCTGCTTCAGGATTCTAGTGGTGGCAGGAGTGGGGCAAGGCTGTGGCCCCCCTGGCTGTGAGTAGAGGGTGTCCCAGCGATGCGAGGCTGCAGGCCCTGGGTTCTCCTAAGATGTTGACGCTGAGCGGAATCTTCCATCACATTGATTTCCCTGTACAGGGCTTCTGTAAAAAAAAAAGTCTCCCAAGATCTCAATCTGTACTATAAGAAGCATATATATACTGTATACTCAAAAAAAATAAAGGGAACATTTAACCAACACAATGTACTAGGATGTGTTCCCTTTATGTTTTTGAGCAGTATATATATATATATATATATATATATATATATATATATATATATATATATATACTAGCTATGAACCCGTTCTACGCCCGGTAGCAAGCATTTTTATTGGTATATGGTCTCCCATCCTGGTATGTGCTGCCCCATCCTATCCTGGTATGTATATCACCCCTCATCACTATCCTGCTATGCATGGCTCCCTCATCCCTATAATGGTATGCATGGACCTCTTATCCCTATTCTGGTATGTATGCTCCCCCCCAATCCTGGAATGCATGGTCCCCTCACCCCCCAATCCTGGAATGCATGGTCCCCTCACCCCCCAGTCCTAGAATGCATGGTCCCCTCACCCCCCAATCCTAGAATGCATGGTCCCCTCACCCCCCAATCCTGGTATGCATGGCCCCTCACCCCCCCAATCCTGGTAGGCATGGTCCTCCCTCATCCCTATCGTAGGATGTATGATACTCCTTCACCCAGCAATCCTGATATGCATGGTCCCCTCATCCCCAATCCTGGTATACATGGCACCCCTTACCTCCCAATTCTGATATGCAAGGTCCCCTCATCCCTAATTCTGGTATGCATGGTACCCCACTCCCCCCTATCCTGGTATGCATGGTGCCCCTCATCCCCCAATCCAGGTATGCATGGTCCTCTCACCCCCCTATCCTGGTATACATGGTCCCCTCACCCCCCTATCCTGGTATGCATGGTCCCCTCACCCCCTATCCTGGTATGCATGGTCCTCTTACCCCCCAATTCTGGTAAGCATGATCCACTCACCCCTCAATCCTGGTATGCATGGTCCTCTCACCCCCCAATTCTGGTATGCATGGTCCTCTCACCCCCCAATTCTGGTAAACATGGTCCTCTCACCACCCTTTCCTGGTATGCATGGTCCCCTCACCCCCCTATCCTTGTATGCATGGTCCTCTCACCCCCCCAATTCTGGTATGCATGGTCCCCTCACCTCCTATCCTGGTATGCATGGTCCCCTCACCCCCCCATCCTGCAATGCATGGTCCTCTCACCTCCCCTATGCTGGTATGCAAGGTCCCCTCACCCCCCAATTCTGGTATGCATGGTCCCCTCACCACCCTTTCCTGGTATGCATGGTCCCCTCACCCCCCAATTCTGGTATGCATGGTCCCCTGACCTCCTATCCTGGTATGCATGGTCCCCTCACCCCCTATCCTGGTATGCATGGTCCCCTCACCCTCCTTTCCTGGTATGCATGGTCCCCTCACCCCCCCATCCTGCTATGCATGGTCCTCTCATCTCCCCTATGCTGGTATGCAAGGTCCCCTCACCCCCCTATCCTGGTATGCATGGTACCCCACTCCCCCCTATCCTGGTATGCATGGTGCCCCTCATCCCCCAATCCAGGTATGCATGGTCCTCTCACCCCCCTATCCTGGTATACATGGTCCCCTCACCCCCCTATCCTGGTATGCATGGTCCCCTCACCCCCTATCCTGGTATGCATGGTCCTCTTAACCCCCAATTCTGGTAAGCATGATCCACTCACCCCTCAATCCTGGTATGCATGGTCCTCTCACCCCCCAATTCTGGTATGCATGGTCCTCTCACCCCCCAATTCTGGTAAACATGGTCCTCTCACCACCCTTTCCTGGTATGCATGGTCCCCTCACCCCCCTATCCTTGTATGCATGGTCCTCTCACCCCCCCAATTCTGGTATGCATGGTCCCCTCACCTCCTATCCTGGTATGCATGGTCCCCTCACCCCCCCATCCTGCTGTGCATGGTCCTCTCACCTCCCCTATGCTGGTATGCAAGGTCCCCTCACCCCCCAATTCTGGTATGCATGGTCCCCTCACCACCCTTTCCTGGTATGCATGGTCCCCTCACCCCCCAATTCTGGTATGCATGGTCCTCTCACCCCCCAATCCTGGTATGCATGGTCCCCTCACCCCCCTATCCTGGTATGCATGGTCCCCTCACCCCCCTTTCTTGGTATGCATGGTCCCCTCACCCCCCTTTGCTGGTATGCATGATCCTCTCACACCCCAATCCTGGTATGTATGCTCACCATCACCCCCTTTCCTGGTATGCATGGTCCCCTCACCCCCCTATCCTGGTATGCATGGTCCTCTCACCCCTCAATCCTGGTATGCATGGTCCTCTCACCCCCCAATTCTGGTATGCATGGTCCTCTCCCCACCCTTTCCTGATATGCATGTTCCCCTCACCCCCCTATCCTGGTATGCATGGTCCTCTCACCCCCCAATTCTGGTATGCATGGTCCCCTCACCTCCTATCCTGGTATGCATGGTCCCCTCACCCCGTATCCTGGTATGAATGGTCCCCTCACCCCCCTTTCCTGGTATGCATGGTCCCCTCACCTCCCCATCCTGCTATGCATGGTCCTCTCACCTCCCCTGTGTTAGGAATCTGGTGTCTACAATACCTATGCAGGAACACAGATCCTCACATTTGTCTCCAGAGGCTAAGTCCTTCGTCCCTTCTTCTGAGCATGCTCATGGGATGAGCTCCCATTGGACTTCACGAGTCAGGTGCTCAGGTCCTGCTCCTGATTCCATTGGTTATGCTCAGGGCTCTGGAGATTTCCGGCAGGTCGCGTACGCTATAAAACGTGCGCATGGCCATTCTGCCATGCGCTAGTATTTTTCATGCTGCTGCTGTGTGTATGGTGATGGATGCTTGGACTGGTGGATGACTTATTATGAAACCCCTTCCCTCTGATATTACGAGTGAGTGAGTGATTGGGCAGCCGCCAGTAGCAGCGCCAGCGCGCTCCAGCCATATCTTTTGCAGCAGCTAAGCGTCCTGCATTGCGCCAGCGTTCTTGCAGCGCCTTGCTTGCGGCTCTGTTCACGCTGCTCTGCGGTTGCAGCCTCCCGGGAGATCGCAGTTGCGACACCTTGTACCTTAAGTTTTACGGTAGGTCTAGAGGGGATAGTCCTGGTGTGTAAGGCTATTTCTGTGACCTTTAATACCGTGTCCACAACGCTGAGGTCTGTGACCCTAAACAGATTCAGCAGTATTTATGTTTTGTTAGCAGCTCTGTGCATATAACAGAGTCTGCTTTGGTGCACTGACTGCAGCTAAAGTCCTGTGCACATCTCCGCCTGAGTGCCCTGCCTCTTTCAGCAGCGGTTTTGTCATCTACCGCACGGTGGACCCCGAGCGGTGAACGCACTTTATTTTAATTTTATTTAGTGCGTTCCACTGCTCATAACACCCTGTGCTGGTATGCAAGATCCCCTCATCCCCCTATCCTGGTATGCATGGTCCCCTCACCACCCTTCCCTGATATGCATGGTCCCCTCACCCCCCTATCCTGGTATGCATGGTCCCCTCACGCCCCTATCTTGGTATGCATGGTACCCTCACCACCCTATCCTGGTATGCATGGTCAACTCACCCCTCAATCCTGGTATGCATGGTCCTCTCACCCCCCCATCCTGCTATGCATGGTCCTCTCATCTCCCCTATGCTGGTATGCAAGATCCCCTCACCCCCCTATCCTGGTATGCATGATCCCCTCACTACCCTTTCCTGGTATGCGTGGTCCCCTCACCCCCCAATTCTGGCATGCATGGTCCTCTCACCCCCCAATTCTGGTGTGCATGGTCCCCTCACCCCCCTATCCTGGTATGCATGGTCCCCTCACCCCCCCTATCCTGGTATGCATGGTCCCCTCACCCCCCCTATCCTGGTATGCATGGTCCTCTCACACCCTATCCTGGTATGCATGGTTCCCTCACCCCCCTATCCTGGTATGCATGGTCCTCTCACACCCAATTCTGGTATGCATGGCCCCCTCACCCCCCAATTCTGGTATGCATGGCCCCCTCAACCTCCAATTCTGGTATGCATGGCCCCCTCACCCCACAATTGTGGTATGCATGGTCCTCTCACCCCCCCAATTCTGGTATGCATGGTCCTCTCACCCCCCTATCCTGGTAAGCATGGTCCCATCACCCCCCATCCTGGTATGCATGGTCCCCTCAACCCCCATCCTGGTATGCATGGTGCCCTCACCCCCCTATCCTGGTATGCATGGTGCCCTCACCCCCCTATCCTGGTATCCTGGCATGCATGGTCCCCTCACCCCCATATCCTGGTATGCATGGTCCCCTCACCCCCATATCCTGGTATGCATGGTCCCCTCACCCCCATATCCTGGTATGCATGGTCCTCTCACCCCCCCATCCTGGTATGCATGGTCCCCTCACCCCCCAATCAGGAAATGCATTGTCCCCTCACCCCCCAATGCCGTAAGGTCAGGAGAGGGCAGGATTGTGCCGCCGAAATTGGAGCCCGATTCCGGGGCCACAATCCGCCCTCTCCCGACATCACGGCGAGACCCCGCTTCAATACCCGATCATTACGTTGTTGGGCCGTGATGTCTGGAGAGGGCGTGTAGTGGTGCCGGACTCGGCACCTGCGCAGCCCTCGCTTTCCGGCGCCATTTTCTTGAAGACACACTGTAGTCTTCTACAACATGGCGGTGGAAAACGAGGACTGCGCAGGCGCCGAGTCCGGCACCACAACACGCCCTGTCCAGACATCACGGCCCAATAACGGAATGATCGGGTATTGACGCGGGGTCTCACCGTGATGTTAGGAGAGGGCCCGCGTCAATACCCGATCATTAAGTTGTATTTCCGTGATGTCTGGAGAGGGCGTGTTGTGGTGAAGGACTCGGCGCCTGCACAGTCCTCACTTTCCGGCGCCATTTTGTAGAAGACACACTGCAGTGTGTCTTCTACAAAATGGCGGCGGTAAGCACGGACTGCGCATGCGCCGAGTCCGGTACCACAACCCGCCCTCTCCTGACATCACATCAAGACGCAAGACCCCACGGAAACAGCAACACCGGAACGGTAAGGTATTGCGGAGATCGCGGTATGCATTCAGTGCTTACGCATACCGCGATCTCCTTGGTGGATGCATCACTGTATGGAGTCCAGACTGCACAGGCGCGTCGCGCTTGCGCAGTCTATAAAAGCTTCCGACAGAGTGACACTCCCACCGTTATGCATGTCACTTCGTTTGTGCGGTTCTGCAGCGTTTCTGGACCCCTCCATTATAGAAATCCGCAGTGGCAAAAACTGCTGAAAATCCGCATAAAAACAGCGGCAAATCCGCGGCTGCGGATTTTGTGCAGAAAATTCTGCATCACTTTTCCTACGTGTGCACATAGCCTTAAAGAGCTCAACAGTCGAAAGGAGCTTAAGGCTATGTGCACACGTATGCAGAAAATTTCTGCCTAAAAACCAGACTCGTTCCCAGAAAATGCGCGTTTTTTCTGCGCGTTGTTGCCGCGATTTTGGTGCGTTTTTGCCTCAATTTTTTCCGGAGTGTTCCCAGACACATAGAAAATAGCCAGAAATGCGGAATTTACCCCGAAATTAATGAGCATGCTGCGTTTACCGCAAAGCGTTTTTTCGTCGTAAAAAACGCATCAATATGCACAAAAAGTGCAAAATGCATTAAAATGAATGGGAAGCTTCTTTTAGGCGTTTTTGAGCGGATTTTTTGGTAAATCCGCTGAAAAACGCAAAAAAACCCACAACGTGTGAACACAGCCTAACACATTCCTAGGAGACATAGCCAAAACCAGGAGTGGGGCAATCAGAGGAAAAGTATAATAGAAACACGTCACCACTTCTGTATTTATCATCCACTCCTGGTTTTGGGTTACAGATACTGAGGTAAAAACTCACCAAAATCTCAATGTGTGCATGTTAGTATAATACATGTATTTTTCGGTCAGGAAAAGTCTTTTCAATATTGTACACCTGATTTATTCACTGCAAATCTACATTTTTTAAAAAAGGTGTGGGGGTGGATACCAAATTTGCATTTCAAACAATCTGCCAAACTTTAATCCTACCACCTAAATCTACACAAAATATAAAAATATAAGGAAAATTTTGCATACACATACTGAATGTATTCCCACTGACAATGCATAACAAGAAATGTTGCACTGACAATAACCAAGAAGGAAGTGATACCACCATTGCAACCCTTCTAGGTTTGCTTTTTCAATATTCACTTTATGCAAAAGGATACTTATGGAGTAAAATAAAAAATAACACTGATATCTAAAGACCAATGTTCTTTACTTGTTTAGCCTATTAGTAGAGAAATTTTACAAAACATTCATATTCTCCTGAATTTGCATTTTTTTGAGATTTGCTTTGTACGAATTCGTGAAAATTGTGGCCAGTCACCATTTTTTAATTGCAGAGAGACAAAAAATAAAAATACATCACCGCTTTCCTGTTCTGAAGCCTCGGCCCCCCCTTTTGTCCTCCACATGTCCTCTTCTGCTCTTTCATTATCTTCACTCAGATCCAGGAATATGACCTCAGACATCACAACATGTATTGCTGTAGGCAGAGCTGCCACTAGGAGTTTCGGGGCCCCATACCGACAAAATTTTCTTGCCCCCTTGAGACTACGCCCAGGCTTCACCGCAGTTACACCTCCAACCCTCGAACCTTCCTCAGTCCTACTGCCCACTCACAGAAAAATTTCACTTCTGTACCATATTCTCACCAATCACACATTATCAGTTCCCATCTAACACCAGACCACATACATAGCCAGCAGCTTTCGTTTTGGCTAAAATATTTTTTAAGCCACCACCATGGCAAGGTAGACTCTATTGGCCAGGCCCTACTCTACTCTAACCTTTTAAATATTTGATAAAATATCCTGTCCTTTTTTAGTCATATTTTTATTTGTTTCTTTAAGGGAATGTGTTACATACATTTTTGAAAATGAGCAATAATACCACATACAAGGGAAAAATACCGACACACTGTGACCAGAGCACATATTGCCATCACATAGTGACCAAATGATACCACATACAAGGATCAAATATCACCACACAATGACCAGATCACATATTACCATCACATAGTGACTGAATAATACCACATACAAGGGACAAATACCACCACACCATGGCTGGACCACATATCGCCACATAGGTACTGAATAATGCAACATACAAGGGACAAATACTGCCCCACCATGAACAGACCACATATTACAAGCACATAGTGACCAAATACTACAATACTGATCATTAATAGAAAAAAACACAATAATAAGTTTACAATAAGTGCCAATATACACATGAGATTTGCATATAGTACACAGTGTATAGTGTCAGTGTACAAGTATTACAGTGATCACTGGTGACATATACAGGAGCTCTGTATATTGTGTCAGTGTACAGATAATACAGTGATCACCAGTGGCGTTATACACAGGAACTCTGTATATAGTGTCAGTGTACAGATAATATATTGATCACCATTGATATTATACACAGGAGGTCTGTATATAGCCCTGTATATAGTGTCACTGTGTAAAAAGGTGGCACAGGGGGGTAGTTGTAGTCGAGTTATTTAAATGCACAATTCACAAACAGCGTCCACTGAGAAAATGGTCAGCGAGCACCCCCGGCCCCTTGCACATAAATAGATGAGACCGACACAGCTTTTCCCACAGTTTACCTTGTTCTCTCTCCGGCCATGGCAGTCAAAATAGAGTCCAATAAGGCAACTCTTGTCCAACAGGGAATAATGTTTAATGAACAGGGATACAATAAAATGAAAAGAGTACAACACTGGATTTCCTAATCTCTCCCTGCACTGTCCACAGCCACATCCACAGCAGCTGCAGCAGCCGAAGATCTCCAGTAGTCCTTGCACTGGAATCTGAGCGCTTAAAACCCCTTCAGCGGAAGCCCTTCCAGAGTCCTGGGGCTCATGTTGCAGTCCCTCATCCTCCTTTAGTCCTTAGGGCCTTTTTAGTCCTTGGGGCTCTTTTTAGTCCTCAGTCCAGGGCAACAGATCTCTCCCCTCTGGGAGTCTGGCAGTGCCCTGTATATTCAGCACGTCTGCCCTGGGCTAGCGTACCCGATTTTCTGACAGGAAGCAGGAGCTTCCCTCTCCCTTGAGGTTGCAAGTCCAGCCCACAAAGTTAACCATTAGGCCTTTTTCACACTTCGGTTTTTTCTGTCAGTCAAAATCCGCCAAAATAGCAGAAAACGGATCCGCAGGCGGACTGACAGAAACGGGGGTGAGCGGATCGGCGGATGTACGGATCTGCTGATGGTAAAAATTTAAAGGAACCGCGCCTGGGGAAGGAGAGAGAGAGAGAGAGAATTTTCTTCCAGCAGCCAGACAAGATTCAGGGTTAAAAAGGGAAAATGCGGATCCGCAGGGCAAAAAAATGTTGCAGGCTCCGTTCGATGATCTCAGCGGACGGCAAAAATTTGGCGGATCCGCAAAAAAACGGATCCAACGGATGGCCATCCGTCAAGATCCGCCGGTAATACAACTCAATGAGGAAAAAAACGGATCCACCAAGCAAAATGGCGGATCTTTTTTTGCAAAACGGCGGATTTTGACTGATGGTGACAAGCGTAAGTGTGAAACAGGCCTTAGCTGTCCCCACATAACTACAGACAGCAAATTGACATCACAAATACAAAGGTAATTAAAGGGAACATCCACAATACAAGGTATCACAAGAACAGCACATAGATAATACATTAAGAACATATTTATATAAGGAGCACAGGGGGCCACACTGAGGAGAGGGCACAACTGAGGGGACAGCCACATCCTAACAACTGCACAAATAATACGGTGGTGGCCGATGACATAATACCCAGAAGCTCTGTATATAGTGTCAGTGTACAAGTAATACAGTGATCACCAGTGACATTATACACAGGAGCTGTGTATATAGTGTCACTGCACAAATAATACAGTGATCATCAGTGACATTATACATAGGAGCTCTGTATATAGTGTCAGTGTACAGGTAATACAGGGATCACTAGTGACATTATACACAGGAGCACTGTATATAGTGTATAGTGTGCAGGTAATGCAGTGATCACGAGTGACATTATACACAGGAGCTGTGTATATAGTGTCACTGCACAAATAATACAGTGATCACTGTGACATAACACCCAGGAGCTCTGTATATAGTGTCAGTGTACAGGTAATACAGTGAACACCAGTGACATTATACACAGGAGTTCTGTATATACAGCTCTAGCAAAAACTAAGAGACCACTGCAAAATTTTCAGTTTGATTTTTCTGTTTATAGGTATACTAGCTGAAGAGCCCGGCGCTGCCCGGGCATAGTAACTAACTACGGTTAGTTATAACAAATTATAATGATTATATATATATATATATATATATATATATATATATATATAGCTGAGTGTAAAGCCCCGCTCACTCCGCATAGCCACATTCACTATAATATCCCACATCATCCCGTCATCCAGAGCTACTGGACTACTACCCCTAGTATCCCACATCATCCCGTCAGCCAGAGCTACCGGACTACTACCCCTAATATCCCACATCGACCCGTCAGCCAGAGCCACCGGACTACTAACATCCCATATGATCCCTTTACTAGAAGCCTGGGGTGAAAATCAGAGTGCTGAGGGATTTACCCTATCTTCCATACCAGAGTTTCCTTTAAGAGGGGCCTGGGGTCAGAACCAGAGCACTGAGTGGATTTGCCCTGACTTCCATACCAATGTTCCCTTTAATAGAAGCCTGGGGTGAGAATCAGAGCGCTGAGGGATTTGCCCTCACTTCCATACTGGGGATCCCTTTAAGAGAGGCCTGGGGTCAGAACCAGAGCGCTGAGTGGAATTGCCCTAACTTCCATACCGGGGATCCCTTTAAAAGAGGCCTGGGATCAGAACCAGAGCGCTGAGTGGATTTGCCCTGACTTCCATACCAATGATCCCTTTAATAGAAACCTGGGGTCAGTATCAGAGCACTGAGGGATTTGCCCTGACTTCCATACCAATGATCCCTTTAAGAGGGAAGATGTGCCTATAGGATGGAGGATGTGTGATGTGTATGGGTTGCCCTCCCAGGGCTGTGGGGTACTCGGTACCGGGCCGGTGTCGGCGGGATGTGTCACAGCAGAAGTGACCCGGTCCGTGGACCTGGGCGCCCAAGTAACAGGGGAAGTTGAATGGTGGAATGTAGTTAATGGAATAGTTCGTGACGCCACCTGTGGTGTTCGGCAAGTGAGATGTTAAGCTGACGCTGCATGCATATCCACTGAGACTGATGGTATGGTGCAGCAAAGATGTAAAAGCTCCCCACAGGTGAAGCTGTAGTCCCAGGGCAGTGTAGATGTGGTTGGCATGGGGATGTAGCAGTGCTGGAAGGGTAGGAAGCAGACAAAGACACAGCGGGGTGCAATTTCTGTACCTTTACTTGATAAATGCAGTCCAGGGTCCTGATTACAGATGGTACTGGAGCAGGCTAGCCTGGAAGCAGCTCAGGGATTCTCTCTCAGCAGATAGGCTGTGCAGTCTCCTTCTTAGCGCTTATTTGAGTGAAGTACTCCTAGTACTGAATTACACTGAAGTTCCTCCTAATTCTCTTCTACTAGCACTCCTCGTATGGCAGACAGCTGTAGCCGCTATTCCTCTCTTGGCTCACTCCGTGCTGTTGTGCCTCCGAGTCTTAGATGGGGGTAGGGCATTTACAGCGTCCTACTCCTCTGGTGTCTGTTGCAGGACCATTAGTATCCGTACAACCGTGGAGACCAGGCTCCAGTTCAGGCGCTCTCACTGTGAGGGAGCTCTGTTTCCTCAGCTCAACCATCAGCTTCTCTCCACACGTCTGCACACTTCACCCTCCTCACACTAACTGACCACTCCTTCTTCTTGGCCCTCAGAGAGCACTCCTCCCTTCAATTCCGGTTCAGAGTCCCCCCTGCTGGCCTGGAGTGGAACTGTGTTGCATGTATAGGTTAACTGCGAGAGAGACCCTTCACTGCTTCCAAGCCTGGCATTACCCTCCCCGGAGGAAGGCAAAGCCACTGTGGCGGCCATACTCCTGGGGGCGCCACATGTATATGGGCACGGAAGGGGTGATTCATTTCTGTCATGTGCTCTCTGCTCCTTTTTGGGTGGCAGACAATGGCTGGGAGCTTATGTTTCCAGGAATGCTAGATTTCTCCCACCATGTCAGTGTCTGCTGAGGTGTTTTCTGGAGAGGGAAAACTGTTGCTCATAGCAACCAAAACAGCTCTGGTGAAATGAAAGATGCTTAGTGATTGGTTGCTATGATCAACAGTTTTCCTTGCAACCAATCACAGCTCATCTTTTTTTACACAGCTCTGGTGAAACGAAAGATGCTTCGTGATTGGTTGGTGATACACACACACACACACACACACACACACACACACACACACACACATTGAGAAATATATATAGAGATTTTGAGTAAAATGTAAATTGTTCTTTTATTCTATAAATTATTGACAACTAGTGTTGAGAGATACCACCCGATACTGAAAAATATCGTATCGGAATGGATCGGCCGATCTAAAAAAAGTATCGGGTATCGCCGATTCCGATCCCGGAAGTCCCATTCAAGTCAATGGAACAGAAATATCGGAATTAAAAAAAACCCTTTCTTTCCCTGTCGGTTAATTCTGCATGGAGAAAAACAACTAATAATAATGTACAATGTATTGTGGGAGGTGTAGGAGACGTTAAAGCCATAGAGCTTTAGCCCAATCAAATGGAATAGCAGGATTTTTTTTTTTTAAAGACTTTCGTAGTTACAAAGATATTGACTATGTTAAGGTCTTTAATTTTTTGTCAGATATGTATGTTTCACTACTTCCATGCTCTTCACCTTCTTTTTTACTTCTCCCACACTTTCTCCTTCATCATCTTCAGCAGCAGCAGTATCATCTTCTTCTTCTTCTTCTTCTTCTTCTTTTATTCTTCTTTTATTCTTCTTTTATTCTTCTTCATATTCTACTTCTTCATCTTCTTCCTATTCTTCTTCATCATATTCTTATTTGTGTCAGGCATTCCTGTAGTTGTTATCTATAAAAGTTTGAAGATTACACCTTCCGTTCAGCCTGTCACAAAAGATTTACAACAGGATTTGTCCGCGTTCAGTTTGGCCTGCAGCAGCAGGCCTTTTCCAGGGGCACCACGAGGAGCAACGGACTCACCCCCATACACTGCTTAGTCTTCTTCTGCTTATAAATTAGATAATATCATTTGCTCTGATTTTTAGTCTTATGCTTCATGTTCTTCTGCTTTTGGTTTTTATGCTTCTTGGTCTTCTGTCTCTTGTTGTTCTGCATCTTGGTGGTTGTCTTCCTGTTCTTTGTCCTCTTGGTCATCTTCTTCAGGCTCATCTTTTAGGTATTCTTCTGTGTGGTCTTCAGGGTCATCGTCTTCAGGGTCATTGTCAGGGAGATCCAGAGTGAGAATCAAAAACCATTTCCACAAGCTTGAACTTGGAAAAGTAGCAGGAGGTACAAGAAGGCTGAGGAACTGCCGAAAACCAGCTGACGGTACTGGAATCCGGAGGGGCAGCAGAATGAACAAGAGCCAAAGGCACTGCCGAGAACCAGCTGACGGTGCTGGAAACCGGATGGGTAGCAGAAGCTGCAAGAGCAAATGACACTAGCGAGGACCAGCTGACGTTGCTGGAACCCGGTGGGGCAGCAGAAGGAACAAGAGCCAATGGGAGAACCGTGGATCAGCTGACGGTGCTGTAACACTGTTTCTAAGCAGGAGGTACCTGTGCTACAAAGCACTACCAAGGACCAGCAGACGTTGCTGGAACTCGGATACCAAGAAGGAGGCACCTAGGCCAAAGGCTCTGCCGAGAAACAGCTGACGGTGCTGGAACCCGGATGGGTAGCAGAAGGTACCCAGGAAAAAAACAAAGTTGCAAGGCCGTGAGCCGGCCGCAGTTACCGAAACCCACAGTCCTACAGGGGGTGCTTGTCCTATTGGCACTACGGAACCAGCCTTTTTTACCAGAACCCGCAGCCCACATAGGAAACACCGAAACTGCAGGCACCATAGACTCGGCTAACCCGACCGCAACACGACAGGACAACGTATTGGTGGCAAAGTGACGTTGACACTACCCGGAAACAGCAGGCGTGCTGGAACCAGGCTGGGCAGGAGGGAGTGCCCGTGCCAAAGACACTTCCGAGAACCAGCTGACGGTGCTGGAACCCGGAAGGGTAGCATTAGCTACAAGAGTCAATGGAACTACCGAGAACCAGCTGAAGGTGCTGGAACCCAGAGTGGCAGCAGAAGGAACAACAGCCAATGGCACAACCGTGGACCAGCTGACGGTGCTGGAACACGGTTACTAAGCAGGAGGTACCTGTGCTCCAAAGCACTACCAAGGACCAGCAGACGTTGCTGGAACTCGGATACCGGGAAGGAGGCACCTAGGCCAAAGGCTCTGCCGAGAGCCACCTGACGGTGCTGGAACCCGGATGGGTAGCAGAAGCTGCAAGAGCAAATGACACTAGCGAGGACCAGCTGACTGTGCTGGAACACGGTTACTAAGCAGGAGGTACCTGTGCTCCAAAGCACTACCAAGGACCAGCAGACGTTGGTGGAACTCAGATACCGACAAGGTGGCACCTAAGCCAAAGCCTCTGCCGGGAACCAGCTGACGTTGCTGGAACCCGGATGGGTAGCAGAAGGTACCCATGAAAAACAAAGTTGCAAGGCCGCGAGCCGGCCGCAGTTACCGAAACCCACAGTCCTACAGGGAGCGCTTGTCCTATTGGCACTATGGAACCAGCCTTTGTTACCAGAACCCGCAGCCCACATAGGAAGCACTGAAACTGCAGGCAACATAGACTCGGCTAACCCGACCGCAACATGACAGGACAACGTATCAGTGGCAAAGTGACGTTGACACTACCCGGAAACAGCAGGCGTGCTGTAACCAGGCTGGGCAGGAGGGAGTACCCGTGCCAAAGACACTGCCGAGAACCAGCTGACGGTGCTGGAACCCGGAGGGGCAGCAAAAGGAACAAGAGCCAATGGCACAACCGTGGACCAGCTGACGGTGCTGGAACATGGTTTCTAAGCAGGAGGTACCTGTGCTAAAAAGCACTACCAAGGACCAGCAGACGTTGCTTGAACTCGTATACCGACAAGGAGGCACCTCAGCCAAAGGCACTGCCGAGAACCAGCTGATGGTGCTGGAACCCGGATGGGTAGCAGAAGGTACCCATGAAAAACAAAGTTGCAAGGCCGCAAGCCGTCCCCAGTTACCGAAACCCACAGTCCTACAGGGAGTGCTTGTCCTATTGGCACTATGGAACCAGCCTTTGTTACCAGAACCCGCAGCCCACATAGGAAGCACTGAAACTGCAGGCACCATAGACTCGGCTAACCCAGCCGCAACACGACAGGACAACGTATCAGTGGCAAAGTGACGTTGACACTACCCGGAAACAGCATGCGTGCTGTAACCAGGCTGGGCAGGAGGGAGTACCCGTACCAAATACACTGCCGAGAACCAGCTGACGGTGCTGGAACCCGGAGGGGCAGCAAAAGGAACAAGAGCCAATGGCACAACCGTGGACCAGCTGATGGTGCTGAAACACGGTTTCTAAGCAGGAGGTACCTGTGCTAAAAAGCATTACCAAGGACCAGCAGACGTTGCTGGAACTCGGATACCAAGAAGGAGGCACCTAGGCCAAAGGCTCTGCCGAGAAACAGCTGACGGTGCTGGAACCCGGCTGGGCAGGAGGGAGTACCCGTGGCAAACACTTCTGAGCAGCAACATGCGATGTTGAAGCCCAGGGGTCAATCATGCAGCAGGCTGAGGCCAACTTGGAGCGAGTTTTATATTGGTTGTACACAACTACTGATTGTAACCGTGCTCCACTTTGGCCTCTGGCTCTACTGTCTCTAGTATTTCCCCTGGCCTCCAACCACGCCAGTTGCTGCTCTGCAGTGTTGTCTGCACAATCCACACTTGTTCCTGAGTTACTGGGGCTCAGTCACGTCAGTTGATCCCCTGATGTGTGTCTGGCAAGGTGTCCTGCTCTGTCCACATTCCCACAACTATTAATGGGAATGGGGACAGAGCAGGAGACATTGCCGGACACACATCACGGGATCAACTGACGGGACTGAGCCCCAGTAACACAGGAACAAGTGTGGATTGTGCAGACGGCACATCAGAGCAGCGACTGGTGGGGTTGGAGGCCAGTGGAAATACTAGAGACAGTACAGCCAGAGGCCTACGTGGACCACGGTTAAATGTCAGTAGTAGTGTGATGTTTGAGGCAGCAGTAGACTTTGCCATCCGCACAGCAGGGGAACAGCTGGCGTTACTGAACCCCACAGACACAGGAGCGAGTGTTTCTATCTGTGCGGATGGCACTTCCAAGCTACAACTGGCTGTGTTGAAGCCCAGGATCAATGCTCCGAGCAGGCTGAGGCCTACTTGGAGCAAGTGGAAAATAACATGTAGTGTGATGTTGGAGGCAGCAGGAGACTTTGCCATCCGCACAGCAGGGGAACAGCTGGTTTTACTGAACCCCACTAACACAGGAGCTAGTGTGTGTTTCTCTGCTAAGACGGCACTTCTGAACACCAACTGGCATTGTTGGAGCCCAGGATGAGGCATGGAGTTGGCTGAGGCCAACTTGCAGCACGTTTTATAGAGGTTGTAGACTACTACTGATTGTAACCGTGCTCCACTTAGGCCTCTGGCTCCACTGTCTCTAGTATTTCCCCTGGCATCCAACCCCGCCAGTGACAGCTCTGAAGTGGCATCAGCACAATCCACACTTGTTCCTGTGTTACTTGGCCTCAGTCCCGTCAGTTGATCCCCCGATGTGTGCCCGGCAAAGTCTCCTGCTCTGTCCTCATTCACACATTCACAGTGTCACTGGCGGGATTGGAGGCCAGGGGAAATACTAGAGACAGTGGAGCCAGAGGCCTAAGTGGAGCAGGGTTAAAAATCAGTAGTAGTTTTAATGTGGATGGAGCAGGAGACTTTGCCGTCCACACAGCAGGGGAGCAGCTGGCATTACTGAACCCCACTAACACAGGAGCGAGTGTTTATATCTGTGCGGACGGCACTTCCAGGCTACAACTGGCTGTGTTGTAGCCCAGGATGAAGCATACAGCAGGCGGAGGACAACTTGCAGCTGGTTTTATAGAGGTTGTAGACTACTACTGATTGTCACCGTGCTCCACTATGGCCTCCGGCTCCACTGTCTCTAGTATTTCCCCTGGCCAACAACCCCGCCAGTTACAGCTCTGATGTGGCGTCTGCACAATCCACACTTGTTCCTGTGTAACTGTGGCTCTGTCCTGTCTGTTGATCCCCTGATGTGTGTCTGGCAAGCTCTCCTGCTCAGTCCTCATTCACACTACTAGTAATGTGAATGTGGACAGAGCAGGAGACCTTGCCGGACACACATCAGGGGATCAACTGACGGAATAGAGCCACAGTAACTCAGGAACAAGTGTGGATTGCGCAGACGCCACTTCACAGCTGTAATTGGCGTGGTTGTTGGCCAGGGGAAATACTAGAGACAGTGAAGCCAGAGGCCATAGTGGAGCACGGTGACAATCAGTAGTAGTCTACAACCTCTATAAAGCCAGCTGCAAATCTGTGGTAGTTTGCATGTGGATGGAGCAGGAGACATTGCTGTCTACACAGCAGGGGAACAGCTGGCATTACTGAACCCCACAGACACAGTAGCGAGTGTGTTTTTCTCTGTGAAGACGGCACTTCTGAACACCAACTGGCATTGTTGGAGCCCAGGATGAGGCATGGAGCAGGCTGAGGCCTGATGGTGTTGGCATGTGGAGGCAGCACTAGACTTTGCTGTCTACACAGCAGGGGTACAGCTGGCATTACTGAACCCCACAGACACAGTAGCGAGTGTGCTTTTCTCTGTGAAGACGGCACTTTTGAACACCAACTGACGTTGTTGGAGCCCAGGATGAGGCATGGAGCTGGCTGAGGCCAACTTGCAGCACGTTTTATAGAGGTAGTAAACTACAACTGATTGTAACCGTGCTCCACTATGGCCTCCGGCTCCACTGTCTCTAGTATATCCCCTGGCCTCCAACCCGCCAATGACAGCTCTGAAGTGGCGTCAGCACAATCCACACTTGTTCCTGTGTTACTTGGGCTCAGTCCCGTCTGTTGATCCCCTGATGTGTGTCCGGCAAGGTCTCCTGCTCTGTCCTCATTCACACTACTAGTAATGGGAATGTGGACAGAGCAGGAGACCTTGCCGGACACACATCAGGGGATCAACTGACGTGACTGAGGCCAAGTAACACTGGAACAAGTGTGGATTATGCAGACGCCATGTAAGAGCTGTCACTGGCGGGGTTGGAGGCCAGGGGAAATACTAGAGACAGTGGAGCCAGAGGCCTAAGTGGAGCAGGGTTAAAAATCAGTAGTAGTTTCAATGTGGATGGAACAGGAGACTTTGCCGTCCACACAGCAGGGGAGCAGCTGGCATTACTGAACCCCACTAACACAGGAGCAAGTGTTTTTCTCTGTGCAGATGACACATCTGAGCAACAACTGGCTGTGTTGAAGCCCAGGGATTATAGTTCAGGTGGTAGAAACATGAACACAACAGGAGACCTGGATACAGTTGCCAACCAATTATTTAGTCGGGAAGAGGACTGGCAAATTCTGGGGAGATCCAGGCCTTGTTCATTTTCAGAAAAGTAAGCCGGTCGACATTATCGGAAGAAAGTCGTGTGCGACGGTCTGTTAGTACACCACCTGCGGCACTAAAGACGCGTTCCGATAATACACTGGCAGCAGGGCAAGCCAGCATCTCCAATGCATACTGGCTAAGCTCTGGCCATGTATCCAGCTTAGAGACCCAAAACTTGAAGGGGGAAGAGCCATCTGGGAGTACACTCACAGGGCAAGACATGTAGTCTGTCACCATCTGACGGAAACGTTGCCTCCTGCTGACTGGAGCCGTCAGTGATGGTGTAGACAATTGTGGCGGACACACAAAACTTTGCCACATTTGGGCCATAGTGGTCTTGCCTTGTGCTGAGGCGCTGCCTCTGCTCCCTCTTTGTGCCGAGTTTCCTCCACTGGCTCGATGCACAGAGGTGCTTTGTAAAGCACTAGCACCACTGCTGTCGGGTGGAATGGTAAACATGATGGACTGCACCAGTGTGTCTTGGTACTCCCGCAGTTTACGCTCCCGGTTCAACGTTGGTATGAGGGTTTGCAAGTTGTCCCGGTAGCGAGGATCTAGGAGGGTGTACACCCAATAATCAGCCGTGTAGAGAATGTGGGCGATGCGGCGGTCGTTTCTCAGGCACTGCAGCATGAAGTCAACCATGTGCTGCAGACTCCCAACTGCCAAAGAACCGCTGTCCACTGCTTGAGGCGTGATCTCTGCCTGCTCTGCATCACCCCACCCTCGCTGTACATACTGACTAAAGCTTTGTGTACCTCCCTCCTGTAGAGAGATGTCTTCCTCCTCCATCAACTCCTCCTCATCCTCCTCACAAAGTGTCCCCTGCCTAGGCCTTTGTGAGGAAGCACGTAGCGCAGACTGTCCAGAAGCAGATGGCATTTGGGACTCCTCATCCTCCACCTCTTCCAAAACCTCATCCCTTAGTGCTTGCAGTGTTTTTTGAAGCATGCAGATAAGGGGGACAGTCATGCTGACTAGTGCATCATCTGCACTCGCCATCCGCGTGGAATCATCGAAGGCACGCAAAACAAAGCAGATGTCCTTCATAGAGGCCCACTCAGTGGTGCTGAAGTGTGACCGGCGCACATTGCGACTTGTTTGCGCCTGATGCAGCTGGTATTCCATGACTGCTGCTTGCTGCTCACACAACCGCTCCAACATATGTAACGTTGAATTCCACCTGGTGGGTAGGTCACATATGATTCGATGTTCCGGAAGGCGTAATCGGCACTGCAGAGCAGCAAGGTGCGATCTTGCCGTGCTGGAACGACGCAAGCGAGTGCACTCTATGCGGACCTTGTGCAGCAGTTAATCAAGATCCGGATAGTCCCTCAGAAAGCTCTGCACGACCAAGTTGAGCACATGTGCCAGACATGGGATGTGAGTGAGGTTGCCTAGGCCAAGAGCTGCCACCAGATTTCGGCCATTGTCACACACTACCAAGCCCGGCTGGAGATTCGCTGGCACAAACCACACGTTGCTCTCCTGCTTGATGGCATTCCAGAGCTTCTGCGCTGTGTGGCTTCGATTCCCCAATGAAATTAATTTCAGTACGGCCTGTTGACGTTTGGCCACGGCTGTGCTCATATCGGTCGTAACAGGCTCCTGCTGCACTGTTTCAGAGGAACTGGAGTAGGAGGAGTCAATATGTACAGACTGGATTCCTGCAATCCGTGGAGTTGGCAGAACACGTAGAGCGCCACTCTCCAGATCTGTACCCGGCTCCACAACATTGACCCAATGGGCAGTGAGGGAAAGGTATCGTCCCTGTCCATGGTTACTGGTCCATGCATCAGTGGTCAGGTGGACCTTGCTACTGATGGCGTTTAGTAGCGCATGTTTTATGTTTGCCTCAACATGTTTCTGCAGGGCAGGGACGGCTCGCCTGCTGAAATAAAAGCGGCTGGGCACGGTGTATTGTGGGACTGCCAATGCCATGAAGTCCCGAAAGGTGTCAGTCTCCACCAGCCTGAATGACAGCATTTCAAGGGCCAGTAGTTTGGCAATGCCAGCATTCAGAGCCTGTGCTCGGGGATGGTTTGCCGAGTATGGCCGCCTTTTCTCCCATGCCTGTGCTACCGATGGCTGCCGAGTGGCCTGGAAGTGTGAGGATGGCTTGGAACGTGGTGCTGTGGGTGGAATGTCACAGGGTCTCCGGACAACAGTGCCAGAGGTTCTTCCTTGGCGATCCTGTGAGGAAGCCGAACCAGCTGTGTGTGAGCTGGAGGAAGAGGCCCCAACACGAGCTGAAGAGGTGGTAGGTGGTGCTGTACGTTGGCCTACGTCTTCAGTGTGTCTGTGTAACTCCAGCTCGTGCTTGGTCCGCACATGTTTCCACATATTAGTGGTATTGAGGTTGCTGACATTTTTCCCTCTTTTGACTCTCTGATGACACAGCTTGCATTTGACAAAGCAAATGTCATCTGCAACTGTGTCAAAAAAGGACCACGCACTGCAAGTCTTGGGAGCGCCCGTTTTGCCTTTTAAAAGTGGAATGCTTCTAACGGGTGCCGAAGTGGAGGCTACAGGCAACCAAGTCTGCCTCCTCCCTCTCCCTCCGGTTTTGGCCGTTCGGGGAATCTCTTCCTCAGAGCTGCTCCCACCACCTTCCTGTTCCTCACGCCATGATGGGTCAAGGACCTCATCATCTACACTCCCCTCTTCAAACACCTGCTTCTCCTGGGTTGTCTCGCCAGCACCGTACGCACCAGAAAGTGGTAACTGAGTCTCGTCATCATCTGATACGTACTGAGGTGTGCTGACCATAGGCACTGGCCCACCCGCCTCTTCAGATTCAGAGGGACAAAGAAGTTGCGCATCACTGCATACTCCCTCTTCTTCACATTCTGGAATGCTGCTTGGCTGGTCCCCTCTTTCCAAACCAACAGATTCCGAGAACAGAAGTAGAGACTGTGATGGCTCCTGTCCAGGGGTCTCTGACTGCCTGGGCACTTTGGCAGGTGGTGAAGAGACAGATGGTTGCTCTTCGGTGCTCTGGCCCTGAGAGGATGTGGATGTAATTGAAGTCGAAGCGTTAGCTGCCATCCATCCGACAACGGCTTCAATTTGTTCCTCCTGCAGCAGTGGGGTACGGTGAGGTCCTACAAAGCTGCGCATAAAGGACTGTTGCTTGCTAAAACTGGGGGATGCTGACTCACTGGTGCCAACAGCAGGCACAGAATCCCCACGTCCTCTCCCTGCAGAATCCCCACGTCCTCTCCCTGCAGAATCCCCACGTCCTCTCCCTGCTGAAACGCCACACCCACGGCCACGTGCCTTACTCCCTGTCTTCTTCATCTTGCTAGACTGAGAAAGATAGGCAGAAAAGTACAAAGGGGGGCCTTAGTGTGCTTATTCCTGAACAGCTGGTTACAGGTATAAGAAACACAAATTTTATGAAGTGTGTGTGTCGACTACACTTTAATGGGAGCTAATGTGGCCTACACAACTTTCAAATGTAGTGTTTGGTGAACTTTGTTGTTTTTTTTTGGGGGAAAAAAAACTAAAAGGATGTGACCAAAGATTTGAAAATCAGAGTATCACCAATTTTTGGAGCTATTACAATGCAGGCAGGTAACCTACAATGCAAAAGATGAGGCTCCAAAAAAATTGGGTAATACTAATCTGGCTGCAGCTGAAGGGCACAAGCCAGAAAAAAAGGCTCCTCTATCTACTCCTATATAGTGTTTGCAACCAACCAATGTAGATGGATATGGATGGATGCACACTAATAGAAGAAGAAAAAATGAGCTGCAATTAAAGAAAAATATGTGTGAGGCAGTGACGCACGCTGAGCAGCCTACAACCAGACGTAGCTGCAGGACACACTACTCAGCGTGAGCTGCACTCACACACAGTCAGAGACCTCTCAGACAGCCGTGAACAGTGCAGCTAAGTGGGCACTAGCACTGACAGGCTGCAGAAAGGCTCCGCTGTGTACTCCTAGAGTGTTTGCAACCAACGTATATGGATACGGATGGAAGCACACTAATAGGAGAAAAAATGAGCTGCAATAAAAGAAAAATGTGTGAGGCAGTGACACGCTGAGCAGCCTACAACCAGACGTAGCTGCAGGACACAATACTCAGCGTGAGCTGCACTCACACACAGTCAGAGACCTCTCAGACAGCCGTGAACAGTGCAGCTAAGTGGGCACTAGCACTGACAGGCTGGAGAAAGGCTCCGCTGTGTACTCCTAGTGTGTTTGCAACCAACGTATATGGATATGGATGGAAGCACACTAGATAGAATTTTTTTAAAAATAAGCAGCTCAAAAAGAAAAATATGTATGAGGCAGCAGTGAGGCACGCTGGGCGGCCTACAACCAGACGTGGCTGCAGGACCCACTCCACAGCGTGAGCTGCACTCACACAGCCCTTGCAGACTGCTGTGAACACTGTTGCTAGGGAAAAGCAAGCTACAGTGGTGGTTTATGTAGCCTGGGTAAAGCACAATATTGTTTTGAGAATCGCTATTTCTAACTGTCCCTGACAGTCTTCAACAGCAGCCTGTCCCTAACTGAATTCGCAGCAGAGTGACCAGAAATGGCGGCGGCAGTGGCTTTTATAGTGCATCATGACATCATTTCAGCAGCCAATAACAGCCATGCCAATAGTTAACATGCCTACATGCCTAACAGGATGTGCCCACATTTCTGAGGATTCCCATTGGCTGAATCAAAGCGAGCTGATAGCATTATGGGAACTTCCGATTCCGGTATCCGATATGAAAAAAGTATCGGAAGTCAGTATCGGAATTCCGATACAGCTAATATCGGCCGATACCCGATACTTGCGGTATCGGAAAGCTCAACACTATTGACAACATGTCTCCAAATTTCCAAGCAATATTTTTTTTTCTAAAAATGAGAAATGGTCAAAATCAAATAAAAGAACCAGTGCTTTCAGACTTCGAATAATGCAAAGAAAACAAGTTCATAATCATTTACAAACAACAATACTAATGTTTTAACTCAGGAAGAGTTCAGAAATCAATATTTTGTGGAATAACCATGATTTTTATTCACAGCTTTCATGCTTTCCACTAGTCTTTCACACTGCTCTTGGCGTAAAAATTAAAGCAGTTCTTTGTTTGATGGCTTGTGACTATCCATCATCCTCTTGATTACATTCCAGAGGTTTTTAATTGGGTTCAGGTCTAGAGATTGGGCTCGCAATGACAGGGTTTTGACATGGTGGTCTCTTAATTTTTGCCAGAGGTGTAGTGTCGGTGTACAGGTAATACAGAGATCACCAGTGACATTATACACCGGAGCTCTGTATATAGTGTTAGTGTACAGATAATACAGTGATCACCAGTGTATTATACAAACGAGCTCTGTATATAGTGTCAGTGTATGGATAATGCAGTGATCACCAGTGACATTATACACAGAAGCTCTGTTTATAGTATCACTGTACAAGTAATGCAGGGATTACAAGTGACATTATACACAGGAGCTCTGCATATAGCATATTCTGTACAAGTATTACAATGTTCACTAATGACATTATACACAGGAGTTTTGTATATAGTGTCACTGCACAAATAATACAGTGATCACTGGTGACATTATACACAGGAGCTCTGTATATAGTGTCAGTGTACAGGTAATACAGTGATCACCAGTAACATTATACACAGGAGCTCTGTATATAGTGTCAGTTTACAGGTTATACAGTGATTACCAGTAATATTATACACAGGAGCTCTGTGTATAGCATCAGTGTACAGGTAATACAGTGATCACCAGTGACATTATACGCAGGAGCTCTGTGTATGGTGTCAGTGTACAGGTAATGTATTGATTACCAGTAGCATTATACACAGGAGCTCTGTGTATAGTGTCAGTGTACAGGTAATACAGTGATCACCAGTAAAATTATACACAGGAGCTCTGTGTATAGTGTCAGTGTACAGGTAATACAGGAATCACCAGTGATGTTATACACAGGAGCTTTGTTTATTGCACATAGTGTACAAGTAATACAATGGGCACCAATGACATTATACATAAGAGCTCTGTATATAGTGTCACTGCACAAATAATACAGTGATCACCGGTGACATAATACCCAGGAGTTCTGTTTATAGTGTCAGTGTACAGGTAATACAGTGATCACCAGTGACATTATACACAGCAGCTCTGTATATAGTGTCAGTGAACAGGTAATACAGGGATCACAAGTGACATTATGCACAGGAGCTGTGTATGTAGTGTCACTGCACAGATAATAAAGTGATCACCAGTGACATTATAAATGGGACCTCTGTATACAGTGTATAATGTCAGGGTACAGGTAACACATTGACTCAACGGTGACGTCTCTAGTTGAAGTTCTTCATCTTCATCCAGCGCACACCACCATCACTACTTCCAACCATGACCATCTCTGCAGAAAAGAACACAGTTATCTGGAGCACATTCCCGAATTTTTCCCCAACCTCTATACTACGCCAAATGAGGAAAAAAGCGACCATGTCACCCTGCACAGTAACAGGACCTCTCCTCCCCCACACTGAAAAGTGTCCTCAAAATAATATCTTTGAATAACCCCTACAGTAATAATATCCCACATTCTGGACCCCACGTGTCCTCACATTCTGCCTCATGTCTCTCCATACTGCCCTCATGTCTCTCCATATTGCCCTCATGTCCCTCCATATTGCCCCCATAGTCATCCACAGTAGTTTAATACACCCCATAGTTGTGTATAGTAATATAATGCATCCCATAGTCATCCATAATAGTATAATGCATCCCATAGTAATATATAGTAGTATAATGCACCCCATAGTCATACATAGTAGTATAATGTACCCCCATAGTCATAAATAATAGTACTAGCTGAAGAGCCCGGCGCTGCCCAGGCATAGTAACTAACTGTGGTTAGTTATAACAAATTATAATTATCCTCCATCCCATAGTCCCGTGCCCGTATACCCATCATACATATCCTCCATCCCATAGTCCCATGCCCATATATCCATCATACATATTCTTCATCCCATAGTCCCATGCCCATATACCCATCATACATATTCTCCACCCCATAGTCTCATGCCCATATACCCATCATACATATTCGCCATCCCATAGTCGAGTGCCCATATACCCATCACACATCCTTCATCCCATAGTCCCGTGCCCATATACCCATCATACATATCCTCCATCCCATAGTCCCGTGCCCATATAACCGTCATACATATCCTCCATCCCATAGTCCAGTGCCCATATACCCATCACACATCCTCCATCCCATTGTCCCGTTCCCATATACATATCCTCCATCCCATAGTTCAGTGGCCATATACCCATCACACATCCTCCATCCCATAGTCCCGTGCCCAAATACCCATCATACATATCCTCCATCCCATAGTCCAGTGCCCATATACCCATCACACATCCTCCATCCCATAGTCCCGTGCCCATATACCCGTCATACATATTCTCCATCCCATAGTCCCGTGCCCATATACCCGTCATACATATCCTCCATCCCATAGTCCAGTGCCCATATACCCACACACATCCTCCATCCCATAGTCCCGTGCCCATATACCCGTCATACATATCCACCATCCCATAGGCCCGTGCCCATATACCCATCATACATATCCTCCATCTCACAGTCCAGTGCCCATACACCCATCACACATTCTCCATCCCATAGTCAACCATTATGACATCATAATGAGCGGCGGGGCTTGATGACATCAGAGTCGCTATGGCAACCATTGTGGCATCATAATGAGGGGCGGGGCTTAATACGCACACACTGTTTCCCCATTATGTAGATAGGGGCATTATGACATCATAATGAGGGGCGGGGCTTGACACGCACACACTTTTTCCCCAGTATGTAGATAAGGGCAAAATTGTTTGGTGAATTGGAACGCGCAGGGTTAAAATTTCACCTCACAACATAGCTTAGGACGCTCTCGGGGTCCAGATGTGTGACTGTGCAAAATTTTGTGGCTGTAGCTACAACGGTGCGGATGCCTATCCCGGACATACACACATACATACACACATACATACACACTGAGCTTTATATATTAGATGATGCACCCCATAGTCATCACCCCATAGTCATCCATAGTAGCATAATGCACCCCTGTGGTCTTACATAAAGTATAATGCACACCCATAGTTATATATAGCAGTATAATGCACCCCAATAGTAGTATAATGCACCCCTTATCTAATATATAAAGATGGTGACCAGTGTGAGCACGCACCTAAATGCAGTATGCACACCAACTTATATCCCAGTTCATTTCTTTGCTTTGTTATTGCCCAACATGCTGACTAGGCCTACAGCTAGGGCCGCCATACTGGTGTACTGGTGTATGGGGCTCGCTGAGGAGAGAGGGCCACCTCTTCTGTTCACTTGGCCCCAGCAGCAGTATTCTGCCGGCTCAGTAACTTTAATATTCAGTTAAAAATCTGAACTCAGAAGTAAGAGAATTCACAACACTCAAGCCTATGTTGGACATGATAACTGATCATCACTGGTATGAGCCATTTGGCAAACAGCATAGGAAATACTATAACTACCAACTACAGGAATTGTCTGTTGTATTTCCTGAGCTGCCTATAAGGTGGCTCATTGCCATCTAAAGTTAGGTGCTACTGCTTACCATTGTTTACAGATTTATTCAAGCAATCTTAGATATAAGCTATCTGTGCATTTACAGTGGTATGTAAAAGTTTGGGGACACCTGGTCAAATTACTGTTATTGTGGGTGTGGCCTGGGCTCTGAGCATGTAGGCATGTAGCTCTAAGCTCCCACAGTCACATTCTAAAGCTACAAAATAAGCGTGCATAGGGTTAACGAAAATAACCTTGCTGGACCCTTTTTTATTTATGAAGTTTGGGTGCCCATTTTGAGACAAAAAGCAGGACTCTGGTCCAAAGATGACTGAAGAAATAAGCTTTTTCAATTCTGGATGGTTGTGGTGCAGCAGAAGCTGAGGGACATCACCCAACATCATCTGCCCTCCTGTGAAGAGACCGGAGTGCCAGCGCAGGCTTTACTGAAGCCAGGATTGATCTGGAGGATCATTATTGGTACTGAGGATTTTATTTGGACCCCCCCAGTAAGGCCTGTTTCACACATCAGTTTTTTTCCCATCAGTCAAGATCCGCCAATTCTTGTAAAAAACGGATCCGCCAAAAAAGGGGCGGATCAGTTTTTTACACCCATAGACTTACATTATTGGTGGATCCTGACTGACGGTCGTCCGTCACACCCGTTATTGTACGGATCCACCAAGATTTTAGCGGCTCCCGGGCGGATGAGACGGACCCTGCAACTTTTTTTGCAGTGACGGTCCGCTATTTTCACTCCGGGAGGCAATTTAACCCTTGACTACCATCCCGGGAGCCGCTAAAATCTCTCTCTCTCATCGCGCCGATATCTTCTCGCGGACATCTCTGCTATGCCGCGAGACCATGCGAGGTCGCGCCGATATCTGCAATGCCGCGAGATCGCGCCGATCTCTTCTCGCGCCCATCTCTGCTATCGGGAGCGGATTCCTTTAAATTCTAACCTTCCCCGGATCCGTCCATCCGCCACTCCGGTGACACCCGTAGCTGTCATTCCGCCTGCGGATCCGTTTTCCGCTGTTTTGGCGGATTTCGACTGACCTTAAAAACTGATGTGTGAAACAGGCCTAAGGCACAACGTAAATCCAGCTGTCTGCATGGCTTTCTGTCTGTGGTGTGTGGAGGATAACAGTGTGGCTGTGGCGGAGGGATACAGACTCCTGCATGTTCATCCCTGCTGATTACACCTGAGTGCCGCTGAATTCTGACTGCTGTAACATCAGGGTGAGGTTAGCGGGGACAGAGGAGCTTCCCTTGACATATTCTAGCGTGGCACGCTGAAGAGGAAAGCAAAGTGTTATGATTGAGTCACCGTAGGAGGCAAAAGCAGAAATGCTAGATAAGTCCAGAAAACTAGAGAAGTTGGCATCTATCGGATTGCAGACCCCTGAACCTATCAACACAACTAGCAGTAGCAGTGGGGGGTTCCTACGATGCCCTAGACCCCTCGATCACAGCCGGAGAAATAGCTAGGCCTAAAGAAAGAAAGGGGAAAACTAAACTGCCCCAGAGCAGACCCCAAAGCAATAGGCAGCCCCCAACATATAATGACGGTGAAGCAAGATGAAAACACTAACACAGGCAGAAAGATAGACTGAGCAAAGACGGGGCCCAATCTAGCTAGATAGAAAAGGACAGGAAGGTTGCTGTCTGCAATCCGTGAAAAACCCTATGAAAATAAGAGCCAACAGACTGATAGTGAAAAAGGCCCTGAAGACGCTAGGCTTCAAAAAAGCTATGTCAGTACTCAGGAATATTCTGAAGACAGAGCTACAGGCAAAAGGAGATTCAGCTCACCCCAGCAGGGAATGGCAGAATCCAGAAAAGCAAGGAAAACAAAAACAAAACACTAATGCAAACAGGAAAAGCAGAAAAACTTAGCTTAGAGGAGCAGGAATCAGACTGGTGTCCTAGAAGTCCACAGAGAAATCACCTGCAGGGCAGAAGTGCGTCGGCAGCCTTATATCCAGTCCGTGACTCCACTCAGCCAGTCATCCTCATCAGGTTCAGGTGCCTGATAATCAGGCTCATTACCTTCCTTCACCAGAATAGGGAGTTCACCAGACCTCAGTGACGAAGGGGAAAATGAACTCACAACAGTACCTCCCCCTTGAGGAGGGGTCACCGATCCCTCAACCATGCCACCAGGGCGATCAGGGTGAGCCCGATGAAAGGCATGCACCAATCTTTTGGCATGAATATCAGAGGCAGAGACCCAGGAATTATCCTCCTGACCATAACCCTTCCACTTAACCAAATACTGGAGTCTCCGTCTAGCCAGACGGGAATCCAGTATTTTCTCTACCTCATATTCCATGTTACCTTCAACCAATACAGGGTCCGGAGGTGCCACCCCAGGAACAACTGGTTCAACAAACCTCTTCAACAAGGACTTATGGAACACATTATGGATTTTAAATGTGACAGGAAGAGCCAAACGGAAAGAGACCGGATTAATAATCTCCAAAATCTTGTAAGGTCCAATAAATTTAGGCTTAAACTTAGGAGAAGCCACCTTCATAGCAATATTTTTTGATGATAACCACACCATATCACCAACCTTAAACTGGGGACCAATGGTCTTATGTCGATTGGAAAACCGCTGGGCCTTTTCCTGGGAGAGAGATAACTTATCCACCACTTGGTCCCAGATCTGGTGCATTCTCTCCACCACAGTGTCAACACCTGGGCAGGCAGAAGGCTCCACCTGCCCTGAAGAAAATCGAGGATGAAACCCAATCATCCTGATCAGCGGAAATAAAACATCTCAAATACGACTCCAAGGTCTGGTTTGTTCTCTCTGTCTGCCCATTGGTCTGAGGGTGAAAAGCAGAGGAGAAGGACAACTGAATTCCCAGCTTGGAACAGAAAGTCCTCCAAAATCTAGACACAAACTGAACTCCTCTGTCAGATACAATGTTCTCAGGAATCCCGTGTAAGCGAACCACCTGTTGTAAAAACAGGGGCACCAACTCAGAGGAAGATGGCAACTTAGGGAGTGGTACAAGATGAACCATCTTAGAGAACCTATCACAAATCACCCAAATAACAGTCATTCTTTGAGAGACCGGCATATCAGAGATGAAATCCATTGAAATATGGGTCCATGGCCTCCTGGGGACAGGCAAAGGCATCAACAACCCACTAGAACGAGAACAAGATTTAGACCGGGAGCAAGTCCCACAGGACTGCACAAAATTCCTGACATCATGAGACAAGGTGGGCCACCAAAAAGAGCGACTCACCAGATCTCTTTTTTTTAATCAGATCTTTTTTTATTTAACATTCAGGAATCAATACAGAAAGAATATGACATCTTATATAGCTAGTAAAAATTACATTGAGAGCAGATATTATCTAAAGGGTAAAACTCTTCCTGTGTAAGAATAAATAAAAAGAAGAAAATCTCAAAACACAGATATTTGCATAAAATCGAGCCTATAAACAACATGGCTCCACAAATAAACAAAAATCAAAATTATACATCAGTGCCTCATTTCAGTGGGAAAACCATCCCCGCCAGCCGCGCCACTCCGCATCATATTTCGCACCCCCCGCGGATATCAGGTCCAATCCACCCCAGCCCCCTCCCACCGCGCCACTCAAAATCTACTTCGCCACAAAGGGCACTAGACTTTATTTTCACCCCCCAAGCATCCCCTCACCGCAAGCACAACAGCAACTGGTCCAACATCGCATCCTGTACCAGTGCGCCCGAGGGGAGACCCGGTGACTCCATCCATGGCTGCCAAATTTTGTAAAACTTTCTTATTGCATTTCTTTTTAAATAAGCCCCCCTTTCCAATCTGATGACATTATTTAGTTTATTTTTAAGCTCTGACAATGTTGGTGGCATGACTCACCAGATCTCTAGTACCAAAAATACCTGGATGACCAGCCAATGCAGAGCAATGAACTTCAGACATCACTCTCTTCTTCCACTGGTCAGGAACATACAACTTTCCACTGGGACAATGCTCAGGTTTGTCCTCCTGGAACTCTTGCAGAGCAAGTCTCAAATCGGGCGAGATGGCAGAAAGAACTACCCCTTCGCCTAAGATGGTAGCAGGCTTGGTCACCACAGGAGAATCAGCAAAGAAACTCCTAGAGAGGGCGTCTGCCTTGACATTCTTAGTTCCAGGAAGAAAAGAGACCACAAAATCAAAACGTGTAAAAAACAAGGCCCACCTAGCTTGTCTAGGGTTCAAGCGTTTAGCCGACTCTAGATAAATCAAATTCTTGTGGTCAGTGAGGACCACAACTTGATGTTTAGCTCCCTCCAACCAATGTCTCCACTCCTCAAATGCCCATTTCATGGCCAACAGTTCCCGATTCCCCACATCATAGTTACGTTCAGATGGAGAGAACTTTCGGGAAAAGAAAGCACAGGGATTCATTTTAGCTGTTACAGGATCCTTTTGGGACAAAACAGCTCCTGCACCAATCTCAGAAGCATCCACCTCTACCTTGAACGGGAGTGAGACATCAGGTTGCTGCAAAACCGGGGAGGAGGTAAATCTTCGCTTCAGCTCCTGAAAGGAAGCAACAGCCTCCGGAGACCAATTCAACACATCAGTGTCACGTCGCCGTCAGACTCGGGGCCCGCTGTTCCGCCCTCAGCCACTATGAGGCGACGGACTGTCACGCCGCCCTCGGGCTCGGGGCCTGCTGTCCAGGCCTCGGCCACCAGGAGATGCCGGACTGACATGTCGTCGTCGATCTTGGGACCTGCTGTTCCGCCCTCAACCACTAGGAGGCGCCGTGGCTCGCGCCCGAGTGAGGGCGGCAACAATGAAAGGGCTTCTGCGCAGGCGTCTACTGGACGCAGACTCCGCTCCTCTGTCAGTCATAAAGGGGCTGGTGCATCATCATCAGGTCTGGTCCTGGGGGCGGTCCTGATGACATCACCAGCCCGGGAGCCTGTGAGGGACGACCTGATCCCTCAAATACCTTGGGACTGGGCTTGCAAGCCGCCGGATATATTCTTGGTTCCCCTACGTGTTACTTGTGATTGCCTATCGTTAACTCCGACCTCAGCCTAAACTTCTGACTACTCTGTTGCCTGCCGTTTTTGTACCTTGCATTTCTCCTGATTACTGACGCTGACCTCGGCCTGGATTCCTGACCCCCTCTACTGCCTGACGATTTTGTACCTCCGCTACTCTCCCGGTTTTTGACCTCTGCCTGGACTCTCGACGCTGCCTCTGCCTGCCGTTTCTGTACCTCCACTGCTCGCCTGGTTTCCGACCCCATTTTTGGCTCCCTTCCTGCTGTTCTATTGCGACCGTTCTGCTCTGGCACTCTGCTCCTGTTCAGACAGCGCTTCCTGGGCTCTGCAGTAAATCCAGATCCCTGTATAGGGGTTAAGGGTGTCGGTGCTACTCGGGGCGCTGTCTGTCTGCAGCCCAGACCCGCAGACGTACGCGACATTATATCCGGCCCAAATAAAACTGTCTCTTGTGTGTATATATATATCACACCTATATAAAGACAGTTTCTCTGAATTTTTTTTTTCCCTTTCCTCTCTTGCCTGAGCTGATTGTTGGACTAAAACACCTGTTACTAAGCCTCAGTATCCAGCCTGGAGGATCAGTCTCACCTTCCTGCTCGAGCATGCTGCAGTTAGGAGACTCCAGGGACAAAGCTGAACGTCAGAGATCCGTACCCCAGGAACATCAGCCTCTGAGCAGCTCTGGCTATGGTTGCGCAGAGGCTCAGGTATTGCCCGCAGATGCGGCCAAAGTTTTACTACCTATTTCGTTGTATTTTGGTCAGGATTCTCTGTGTTTAAAAGCCTATGTCGATAGCGGGTCTGAAGGGAATTTTATGGACTCTTTTGCTGCTAAAAAACTTGGTGTCCCACTACTGAAACTTAATATTCCAATTAAAACCACGGCTATTAATGGCACATCCATTATTCAGGAGGGGGTTAAATTTGTTACTGCTAAGATAACTATGTCAGTAGGAGCACTACATACTGAGCTTATTTCCTTTTTTGTGTTGGACAATCTATCTTCTACAGTCATTTTGGGAATGCCGTGGCTACGTCAACATAACCCTGTCATTGACTGGCACCTGGGTGATGTGGTGCGCTGGAGTTTGCAATGCCAGGATAATTGCATGTCTGTAGCAGTAAATCAAACCAAGCTAAAAACAAACCCCTTCATACCGTTTGCTCTCAGGGATTATGGAGATGTCTTTTCTGTTATAGAGTCTGAGAAACTACCGCCCCACAGAGAGTATGATTGTCCTATAAACCTAATTCCAGATGCCCGTCTTCCAAAAGGGAGAATATTTAATCTCTCTGGTCCAGAGCGTCAGGCCATGAATGAGTACATAGCAGATAGCTTAAGAAAGGGGTTCATTAGACCATCTATTTCACCAGTTGGAGCTGGGTTCTTCTTTGTAGAGAAGAAAGATGGTGGTCTCAGACCCTGCATTGACTACCGGGAATTAAACGCAATCACTATAAAGAACCAGTACCCGCTTCCACTCATCCCTGATCTTTTTAATCAGCTAATTGGAGCCCGTTGGTTTACTAAGCTTGACCTCCGGGGGGCATACAATCTAATCCGCATAAGAGACGGCGATGAGTGGAAGACAGCGTTTAATACACCTCTTGGTCACTTTGAGTACCTAGTAATGCCTTTCGGACTCAGCAATGCTCCTGCAGTGTTTCAGCACTTTGTTAACGATATTTTCAGGGACATCTGTGGTGTGTATGTCGTTGTGTACTTGGATGACATTTTGATTTACTCCACTGACCCTGTGACACATGCTCAACACGTCCGTTCAGTACTGCAGAGACTGCGGGAGAACTCCTTGTTTGCTAAGTTGGAGAAATGTGTCTTTTTCGCTGAGGAGGTACAATTTTTGGGGTACATGGTCTCAGGCAGGGGGTTCCGCATGGATCCTGCCAAGATCCAACCTATTAAGGCGTGGGTGCAACCCAAATCGCTGAAAGCACTGCAGCGATTTTTGGGATTTGCCAATTACTACCGTAAGTTTATCAGGAGTTTTTCTGAGATTGCCAAGCCACTCACGGATCTAACCCGGAAGGGGGCGGACGTGGCCAACTGGAATCCCGAGGCCATTCAAGCATTTTCTACGTTAAAAGAATGCTTTGTGGCCAACCCGGTTTTAGTACAACCTGACTTAGACCGCCCATTTATTGTGGAGGTGGATGCCTCCGAAGTCGGAGTGGGAGCAGTGCTATCGCAAGGCACTGCAGCCCTCACTCAGCTGCGCCCATGTGCTTTTTTTTCCCGAAAGTTCTCTGCCACAGAGAAGAACTATGATATTGGGAATCGGGAGTTACTAGCAATCAAATGGGCCTTCGAGGAATGGCGTCACTTTCTCGAAGGCGCCAAACACAAAGTCACCGTCATTACAGACCACAAAAACCTGACCTACCTGGAGTCAGCTAAAAGACTGAATTCCAGGCAGGCCAGGTGGGCCTTGTTCTTTTCAAGGTTCGATTTTTTTTAATCACCTTTCGCCCTGGCACGAAAAATGTGAGGGCCGATGCCCTCTCTCGCAGTTTTTGCCCCACACAAGCCGAAGACTGTGAACCCGTTCCGATATTAGCCAATGGGATCGTCGTGTCGGCAGTTTCCTTGGACCTTCTGGAGGAGATCCGTAGGTCTCCGGAACGAGCTCCTGACACTACAACCCCCCAAAAATTGTTTGTTCCGAATTCCTTTCGCCTTCAAGTTCTTAAAGAGTCACATGACTCTGTTCTGGCAGGTCATCCTGGGCTCAATAATACCACCAGGTTGGTAACTAGGAACTTTTGGTGGCCGACGGTGGTCAAGGACTGTAAGAACTATGTTTCAGCATGTGAAGTCTGTGCCCGTGCCAAATCCACCCATAATCACCCTGCTGGCTGGCTTCAGTCCTTGCCCACCCCTGAGAGTCCATGGACCCACATCTCCATGGACTTCATCACAGACCTGCCGACCTCAGATGGGAAAACATGTATCTGGGTGGTGGTAGACAGGTTCAGCAAACAGTGCCATTTTATTCCCCTGTCTGGCTTACCTAACTCCGAAACCTTGAGCAAATTGTTCCTTGTGCACATTGTACGTCTTCATGGTGTTCCGTCAAATATTGTGTCCGACAGAGGTACCCAGTTCGTCTCAAAATTCTCGAGGGCGTTCTGTAAACGCATCGGTGTTGAGTTATCCTTCTCCTCGGCCTACCACCCCGAAACCAATGGGCAAACCGAACGTGCTAATCAAGCTCTGGAGCAATACCTCCGTTGTTACGTGTCAGGACACCAGTCCGATTGGGTAGAACATCTGCCATTAGCTGAGTTTGCCTTAAATAATCGCTACCAGGACTCCATTAAAACTACCCCTTTTTTTTGTAACCTTGGATTGCATCCGCGCTTTGGGTCGTTCTCGGCTAGGATGTCGGAGCTCCCTGGGGTAGAGAAAAACATACATCGCTTGAAAACAATATGGTCTGAAGTAAATACGAATTTGAAAGGGGCTCAAGTTAGACAGGCTTCAGCTGCAAACAAACGACGGTCCAAGGGGCCGCACTTGGGGGTTGGGGACAAGGTTTGGCTTTCGACTAAAAACATCAAACTGAAAGTACCGTCTGCCAATCTGGGTCCCAGATTTATCGGCCCATATGAAATTATAGAAGTGGTTAACCCGGTAGCCTTCCGTTTGAAACTTCCGCAGTCATTTAAATTGCCTAACGTGTTCCACAAGTCTCTCCTCAAACTGTATCGCTCCCCAATTCACCCTGTCCAGTCCCCTCCTCCTCCTGTTTCGGTCGGAGGGTCCTTGGAGTATGAAGTCCAGGGTATCCTTGACTCCCGCCTTGTGAGAAACTCCATACAGTATCTTATACACTGGAAGGGCTACGGCCCGGAGGAGAGGTCCTGGGTCCCCGCAAGGAACATCCATGCCAAGGCATTAATTAGGAGATTTCATCTCCTTCACCCTGACAAACCGGGTTTTGAGGGTCCGGAGGCCCCTCCTGGAGAGGGGGGTACTGTCACGTCGCCGTCAGACTCGGGGCCCGCTGTTCCGCCCTCAGCCACTAGGAGGCGACGGACTGTCACGCCGCCCTCGGGCTCGGGGCCTGCTGTCCAGGCCTCGGCTCCCAGGAGACGCCGGACTGACATGTCGTCGTCGATCTCGGGGCCTGCTGTTCCGCCCTCAACCACTAGGAGGCGCCGTGGCTCGCGCCCGAGTGAGGGCGGCAACAATGAAAGGGCTTCTGCGCAGGCGTCTACTGGACGCAGACTCCGCTCCTCTGTCAGTCATGAAGGGGCTGGTGCATCATCATCAGGTCTGGTCCTGGGGGCGGTCCTGATGACATCACCAGCCCGGGAGCCTGTGAGGGACGACCTGATCCCTCAAATACCTTGGGACTGGGCTTGCAAGCCACCGGATATATTCTTGGTTCCCCTACGTGTTACTTGTGATTGCCTATCGTTAACTCCGACCTCAGCCTGAACTTCTGACTACTCTGTTGCCTGCCGTTTTTGTACCTTGCATTTCTCCTGATTACTGACGCTGACCTCGGCCTGGATTCCTGACCCCCTCTACTGCCTGACGATTTTGTACCTCCGCTACTCTCCCGGTTTTTGACCTCTGCCTGGACTCTCGACGCTGCCTCTGCCTGCCGTTTCTGTACCTCCACTGCTCGCCTGGTTTCCGACCCCATTTTTGGCTCCCTTCCTGCTGTTCTATTGCGACCGTTCTGCTCTGGCACTCTGCTCCTGTTCAGACAGTGCTTCCTGGGCTCTGCAGTAAATCCAGATCCCTGTATAGGGGTTAAGGGTGTCGGTGCTACTCGGGGCGCTGTCTGTCTGCAGCCCAGACCCGCAGACGGACGCGACATTCAGCACCCTTCTTAGTCAGATCAGTCAATGGCTTGGCAATACTAGAAAATTTTGCTATAAATTTCTGATAAAAATTAGCAAAACCCAAAAACTTCTGGAGGGCCTTCAAAGAAGTGGGCTGAACCCAATCATAAATGGCCTGTACCTTGGCCGGGTCCATTTCAATAGTTGACGGAGACAAAATAAATCCCAAAAATGAAATCCTCTGTACTCCAAAAAGGCATTTCGATCCTTTGACATACAGGGAATTCTCCCTCAAGATCCGGAACACAGTCCAAATATGTTCCACATGAGAATCCCAATCCTTGGAGAAGATCAAAAATTTATCGACAAAGTCTCGGAAAATATTGTTCATGAAGCACTGGAAGACAGAAGGGGCATTAGTGAGCCCAAAAGGCATCACCAGGTACTCAAAATGTCCCTCCAGAGTATTAAACGTCGTCTTGCATTCATCTCCCTGCTTAATGCAAAAAGCCTGGCGGAAAATGTGGACAGGGAGCAGATCAGAGTAATTGCCAGAAGAAACTTAGGTTGAACACCACCAACAGAAAACGTGTGTGCAAAGCGTTTCTCTCGTTTAGGACAAACAGAAATAATATGCGAGGCATCTCCACAGAAAAAACACAGCTTATTGCGCCTGCTGAACTACTGACGTTGCGCCTTAGGCAAAACTCTATCACATTGCATAGGTTCAGACGTCTGTTCAACCGGTGGCAACACCTCTCGTGCAATCCTGCGTTCACGTAAACGCCGATCAACCTGAATGGCTAATGACATAGAATCGTCCAGACCAGAGGGAACAGGAAATCCCACCATAGTATCTTTTACGGCTTCTGACAAACCCTTCCGAAAGAGAGCAGCCAAGGCATTATCATTCCAGGTAGTAAGGACCGCCCACTTTCGGAACTTTTGACAGTACAACTCTGCAGAATCTCGACCCTGGTTCAATGCCAACAGGGTCTTTTCAGCCTGATCAATAGCATTAGGTTTGTCATACAACAACCCCAAAGCTTGAAAGAATGCGTTCACATTAGTCAAAATAGTATCATCTGGTTTCAAAGAAAACGCCCAATCCTGGGGATCGCCACGCAGCAAAGAGATGACAATTTTAACCTGCTGCGCGGAGCTCCCTGACGAGTTAGGCTTCAAGGCAAAAAATAATTTACAATTATTTTTGAAACTCAAAAATTTAGATCGATCCCCAAAAAATACATCAGGTGTAGAGATCTTTGGTTCAACAGCATGCGAACGAGCAAGGTAGGCGGAAATTCCCCGCACTTCCGCAGCGAGCTGCTCCACACGATCAGACAATTGCTTTATCTCCATTGAGAGAAAAAAATTCCCCCTACGGCCTCAGAGATATAGAGGAAAGAATATACGCACACTTTTTTTTTTAAACACAATTCTTTCCTGCTATTGAGTACCCTAGGATCTGCGGTATGGCGGGTGATTCTGTTATGATTGAGTCACCGTAGGAGGCAAAAGCAGAAATGCTAGCTAAGTCCAGAAAACCAGAGAAGTTGGCATCTATCGGATTGCAGACCCCTGAACCTATCAACACAACTAGCAGTAGCCGTGGGGGGTTCCTACGATGCCCTAGACCCCTCGATCACAGCCGGAGAAATAGCTAGGCCTAAAGAAAGAAAGGGGAAAACTAAACTGCCCCAGAGCAGACCCCAAAGCAATAGGCAGCCCCCAACATATAATGACGGTGAAGCAAGATGAAAACACTAACACAGGCAGAAAGATAGACTGAGCAAAGACGGGGCCCAATCTAGCTAGATAGAAAAGGACAGGAAGGCTGCTGTCTGCAATCCGTGAAAAACCCTATGAAAATAAGAGCCAACAGACTGACAGTGAAAAAGGCCCTGAAGATGCTAGGCTTCAAAAAAGCTATGTCAGTACTCAGGAATATTCTGAAGACAGAGCTACAGGCAAAAGGAGATTCAGCTCACCCCAGCAGGGAATGGCAGAATCCAGAAAAGCAAGGAAAACAAAAACAAAACACTAATGCAAACAGGCAAAGCAGAAAAACTTAGCTTAGAGGAGCAGGAATCAGACTGGTGTCCTAGAAGTCCACAGAGAAATCACCTGCAGGGCAAAAGGGCGTCGGCAGCCTTATATCCAGTCCGTGACTCCACTCAGCCAGTCATCCTCATCAGGTTCAGGTGCCTGATAATCAGGCTCATTACCTTCCTTCACCAGAATAGGGAGTTCACCAGACCTCAGTGACGAAGGGGAAAATGAACTCACAACAGCAAAAACACCGGCGGGGACTCTTTCTGTGCCAAGGAGCTGAAGGGCGGAGGGATACCACCGGACTTCTGGGACCAGACCCCAGAATCGGCCAAGAACAGCGCTATACAGCCTCATAAAGGACCGGATCAGAGGCGACTAGCATCGGGGGAGCCACTAAAAACTGCTGAGGTGAGGCACAACTGAAATCTGGTCACTAGAACCGGACGCTGCACACTGATCACGATCACAGCCGCAATAGAACTCAATGGGAAGTAGTTCCGACTGTGTCCAGCCTGTCAGCGTTGCAGAAACCTGACATCACGGGCCCCGCAGCACACAGCAAGTGACCCCCGGTACTACAGGCTCAGCTACACCCCAGAACTGTGCGGCGCAGCAGGTTGTCATTCCCAAGATTACTGAGGAGAACGATATAGACTGTGGGGAGGGCCCTCACTATCCCCACACAATAAAGGAATACTGGCTATTCTGCACTTACCAGCAGCGCAGACTTATAACACAATAGTGACCGCAGTTTCTGGCTGGTGGCCCCGGTGCCCTATACTCATCTGTGCAGTCCACCATAATAGAGGATTATCCACTCTTCAAGCAAGGATCAGAGCTACAGTGGACTGCTTGCATCATTATTGAGGAATTGTGTGACTTTTGGCGCTCTTACTGAGGGTTTCTCAGTTGACTCCTTTTCTGAAACTTGTTTTTAGACCATTTTACATAACTTGTCTGATTGATCAAGCTAAAAGGGTCATAGATCTGAGGCCAGGGAAGGCTGCATGGCAAATTAAGATGCAGTCAGGCAGGGGCAGAATTAATAATAGCTCACACAGGGTGACGAGGCACAATTTGGGGGCATATTCAAAATCCTATGAGGATATCCCTAATGTGTTAAGCCCCACAAAATCTAGGTCACCTTTGAAAAGAGGTGAGCCCAAAACACCTTATATAAAACAATCCCATAACCCTGCACCTGTCAAAGCTGAAAAAGGGGGATCAGGTATCAATAACCCATTGACCAAAACACTGCCTAAAACACAACCTGAAACACTTCAAAAAATGAAAAATTTGGGGGGACACATTAAAACTCCTCCTCCAAATCAGCTCCTCACGGAGGAAATGGACACTTCCAAATCAAACAAAAGGAAGGGCCCAGACGATCAGGAAAACACCGAGAGTCTTTCTTCTGAGAACTCCGACAGTGTCTCAGCTGACTATACCCCAAACACAAGCCCTGAAAGGCAGAGGCCTAGAAGGGACACTGGAGGTCTATTTCCTTCATTTGAGGTTCCTCCTCCATCCATCAACCTGGGGAAATACAAGGGGTCCAATAAACAAGCCACTGAAGGATTCATGGCGGATCTCTTCCAGTCCTTCAGTGATGCCCTAAAAATAGGATTTGAGACTCAAACTAAGGCCCTACAGGAAACTTGCAGGAATCTTAGCCAAAAGGTTGAGAAATATGAGGTAAAGATGGTACAGGCGGTGAGGGACATAGTCTACCTCTCAAAGAAAAATTCTCTCCTCAAAACTGAGGTTATTTCCCTTAAAAACAAATTAACAGATCTGGAGGACCAAAGAAGGAGAAATAACTTAAAAATACGAGGTATTCCTGAGTCGGTCTCCCAGGCAGATCTTTCAGATTACACTAAAAATTTATTCAAAAAATTATCGCCAAAATTGATAGAATTAGAAGTAAATATTGATCGTATACACCGCCTCCCACGTCCAAATGGGGTCCCACAGGAAAAGCCTAAGGACACTATCCTCAGATTTTCCAAGACTTCTCCAAAGAGACAATGGACGCAAGAATGTCCTTCAGAGATTTGACCTCTAAACTTAGAGAACTCAGAGTGTCTTATAGAAGGGGTTTCCCTACCAAGCTATTAGTCTGGTATAATGACAAAAACTACCCCATCTACACTCCACACCAAGGTCAGAAGTTCCTTAAATTTCTGATGGATGACCCAGCATTTAGGGATAGGGATTAGGACTGATTTTTATCTTATGTTCGAATTTACATGGTGTATACTATTCATTTCCTTTTCATGAATATGAATATCTTATGACCCGTATTTACGGTTTATTGATGTCACTGTGGGAACTTGCCACTTAATTTTTTCTCACTTTTTCCCCCACACTAAGGTGAGACATCAACCGGTTTGGAGTCCTCCAGGAGAACGCTCAAGTTCCTAATTTTTTTTTCTGTTTTTCACTGTTTTGCTTGTTTCCATTTTACTGTTTTGATATTGCACTCTAACGATGATCTTATCATACAATGTTAGGGGGCTCAACAGTCCGAATAAGAGGTATGTGGTATGGAAGGAGATCAACCGAACCCGTGCCGAATTGGTATGCCTCCAGGAGGTTAAACTGGCCTCCGATCAACACCCGATCTTCCAGCACAAGAACTTTCCACACATGTACATGTCACTGTCCACAAAGAAAAAAGCTGGGGTCATTACACTGGTAGGTGGCACCGTTCCTTTTCAGCTCATCAAAGAGATACCAGACTCGTTGGGCAGGTTTCATATACTCATATGCTTCCTCCATGAAAGGCCATGCACAATAGTGAATGTATATGCACCTAACAAGGGACACATTCGCTTCTTGAACAAGCTAATCAAAAAAATAGACAAAACAGGTGATCTGATCTTACTAGGCAATTTTAATATTATCCCAGATAGTAGCATGGATTCATCCTCATTAGTTCGCCACAAGGTTCCAGCTTTGAAAAACTGGTTAATTCAAAATGAGCTTTATGATGCTTTTCGTTGCTTGAACACATCGTCTTGTGAGTATTCTCACTTTTCAAATGTACATAAGACAGCATCTAGAATCGATCTACTACTTACTAATATTTTAACTTTAACCAAAATTAAAGATATACGGTTCATGCAAAAGACCATCTCGGATCATACCCCGGTTCTTGCTGAGTTCCTCGCGGGTCCTCCCTCTGACAAACCATTCCGCTGGAGACTTAACCCAGCCTTGTTATATATACCAGAGTACAAGCAAGAGATAGAAAACATTCTCTTAAACTACTTCAAGGAAAATGTATCTGGTGAAGTAGATCAGTTCACGGTCTGGAATGCCCATAAGGCGGTCCTGAGGGGATGCCTTATGCAGATCCTCTCTAAACATAAGAGAAATAGGGAAAAAATTACAAACCTACAGGCCCAAATTAATGATCTAGAAAAAAAAAAACAACTTGACAGTTCCTTCCCAAACCATCCAGGCTGAGATTTTGAGACTCGGACAGAGTCTGAGATCTGAAATCTACCAGGAATACGATGCAGCCATCAAAGCATCTAGGTATAAATCGTATAACAGCTCTCAACAAGCCTACTAAGTTTATGATGAGGAAACTAAAAAGAGAAAGAATCAAAAAAAGGATAATTAAGATTGTATCTCCCTCGGGTGATCCCAAAATTCACCCTAGGGACATTGTCAACTCGTTTGCAGATTTCTTTATAAATCTTTATAACCTGAAAGATGACCCCCAAACACCGGTGGTTAACTCTAATTTTGTGGATTCTTTTCTACAGAGTATCGATTTACCAAGAGTTGATGAGCTGGACTTGAATTATGTCAATAGCCCTTTTACAGAGAATGAAATAGTTGACGTTATCAAGAAACCGCAGTCCCCAAAATCACCAGGGCCGGATGGCTTCTCTGGGGAATACTATAAATCCTTTTCAAAAATTCTGGCTCCACAGTTGGCTTCCGTCTTTGGTCTAGCATCCTCTCAGGGTTCCTTCCCAAAGGAGATGTTAGAGGCAACAATTGTCATGATTCCTAAGGAGGGGGGAGACCCCGAGAGGATACAGAACTATAGGCCAATCTCGCTCATAAACAGCGATATTAAAATCTACTCAAAGATCATCGCAAACCGACTAAAAAACATCCTTCCACGTCTGTTGGTGGATGATCAAATAGGGTTCATAGAGGGCCACCAGGCCTTAGATGGGACTAGAAGGGTGTTGAACTTGATAAATTTAGCTAACAATTCGAGAACCGAAACTGCTTTTCTGGCACTGGACGCCGAGAAGGCGTTCGATAGATTAAACTGGCTATATTTAAAAACAACTCTTGCTAGATTTGGCCTTGATGAGAAGTTTCTATCAACAGTCTTCACTTTAAGGGGTTTTACACATAGCGATATCGCTAGCAATATCGCCAAAACGTCACTGATTTTGTGACGTTATAGCGATATTGCTAGCGATATTGCTATGTGTGATACTTACCTCCGACCGGCTCCCCCGCTGTCCATTGCTGATCGCGTGAGATCGGGCGGCTCCATTTCTCGTCGTCAGCTTCCGGCTGGGGCTTCCTGCTGCGACGATGAGCGACGCGTGGAGGCGGGCGGGAGGACGTCAGGATCGCTGTGTGTGAAAGGTGAGTATCGTGCGCTGCGTCGCTGCTGCATCGCTGTGAGGTCTTTCTGTATGAAAGCTCACTAGCGATCATTTAGCGATGCACCAGCGATCCTGACCGGGTCATATCGCTGGTGCATCGCTAAATGTAAAAGGGCCATTATACTCGGGTCCTAGTGCCAGGATCTATGCAAACAACTTCCTTTCTGACTCGATCGACATTACTAATGACACAAGACAGGGGTGCCGCCTGTCTCCCCTTCTATTTGTGCTTGCCATAGAGCCCCTACCCGAAAAAATTAGACTAAACAATGATATTAAAGGCTTTGAACTGCCATCATTAAATTTTAATATCGGGTTATTCGCAGATGATCTCTTCCTCACACTTCTTGATCCCACAAATTCCATTAATGCCCTTTCAGATGAACTAGAAAAATTCTCTAGAGCATCCTATTTTAAGATAAACCCACACAAATCCAAATTTATAACTCTAAACATGAAACAATCCGAAATTAACGAAATAAAGACTCAAATCCAGTTCATTTGGGAGGAGAAAGAGATTGTCTATCTAGGGATTAGAATAGCAGGATCAATCCAAGCCACAGTTAGGGCCAATTTAGACAGCATTATAAAGACTATTACAGGCAATCTATCCTTTTTGGCTCAGCTAGAGACTTCCATTTTTGGGAAGATACTGGCAGTCAAAGCCTTTATCCTTCCCAAAATGTTATACATACAGTGGGGCAAAAAAGTATTTAGTCAGTCAGCAATAGTGCAAGTTCCACCACTTAAAAAGATGAGAGGCGTCTGTAATTTACATCATAGGTAGACCTCAACTATGGGAGACAAACTGAGAAAAAAAAATCCAGAAAATCACATTGTCTGTTTTTTTTTCATTTTATTTGCATATTATGGTGGAAAATAAGTATTTGGTCAGAAACAAAATTTCATCTCAATACTTTGTGATATATCCTTTGTTGGCAATGACAGAGGTCAAACGTTTTCTGTAAGTCTTCACAAGGTTGCCACACACTGTTGTTGGTATGTTGGCCCATTCCTCCATGCAGATCTCCTCTAGAGCAGTGATGTTTTTGGCTTTTCGCTTGGCAACACGGACTTTCAACTCCCTCCAAAGGTTTTCTATAGGGTTGAGATCTGGAGACTGGCTAGGCCACTCCAGGACCTTGAAATGCTTCTTACGAAGCCACTCCTTTGTTGCCCTGGCGGTGTGCTTTGGATCAATGTCATGTTGAAAGACCCAGCCACGTTTCATCTTCAATGCCCTTGCTGATGGAAGGAGGTTTGCACTCAAAATCTCACGATACATGGCCCCATTCATTCTTTCATGTACCCGGATCAGTCGTCCTGGCCCCTTTGCAGAGAAACAGCCCCAAAGCATGATGTTTCCACCACCATGCTTTACAGTAGGTATGGTGTTTGATGGATGCAACTCAGTATTCTTTTTCCTCCAAACACGACAAGTTGTGTTTCTACCAAACAGTTCCAGTTTGGTTTCATCAGACCATAGGACCTTCTCCCAAAACTCCTCTGGATCATCCAAATGCTCTCTAGCAAACTTCAGACGGGCCCGGACATGTACAGGCTTAAGCAGTGGGACATGTCTGGCACTGCGGGATCTGAGTCCATGGTGGCGTAGTGTGTTACTTATGGTAGGCCTTGTTACATTGGTCCCAGCTCTCTGCAGTTCATTCACTAGGTCCCCCCGCGTGGTTCTGGGATTTTTGCTCACCGTTCTTGTGATCATTCTGACCCCACGGGGTGGGATTTTGCGTGGAGCACCAGATCGAGGGAGATTATCAGTGGTCTTGTATGTCTTCCATTTTCTAATTATTGCTCCCACAGTTGATTTCTTCACTCCAAGCTGGTTGGCTATTGCAGATTCAGTCTTCCCAGCCTGGTGCAGGGCTACAATTTTGTTTCTGGTGTCCTTTGACAGCTCTTTGGTCTTCACCATAGTGGAGTTTGGAGTCAGACTGTTTGAGGGTGTGCACAGGTGTCTTTTTATACTGATAACAAGTTTAAACAGGTGCCATTACTACAGGTAATGAATGGAGGAAAGAGGAGACTCTTAAAGAAGAAGTTACAGGTCTGTGAGAGCCAGAAATCTTGATTGCTTGTTTCTGACCAAATACTTATTTTCCACCATAATATGCAAATAAAATGAAAAAAAAACAGACAATGTGATTTTCTGGATTTTTTTTTTCTCAGTTTGTCTCCCATAGTTGAGGTCTACCTATGATGTAAATTACAGACGCCTCTCATCTTTTTAAGTGGTGGAACTTGCACTATTGCTGACTGACTAAATACTTTTTTGCCCCACTGTATTTAGGACTTTGCCAGTTAGCTTTCCACGCCAATCCATTGATAAAATTCAAGAGCTCATCCGACTATTTATTTGGAAAGATAAGAAAGCAAGAATATCTGCAGACTTACTTTATAAAAATAAAAAACATGGGGGCGCAGGACTGCCCAACATATACGCTTATTATCAGGCCTCACTTATTAAACAGAGCTGGCACTGGTTTATGGAAAACATGACACATCCGGCTTGGTATGGCTTGGAGAGAGATGCTAGTGATAGAGGTTCCACGCGAAAGCTTTTCTTTTACTTCCTTCTGCAAAAGCACTGTGCGAACTCATCGCATCCTATATTGCGGTCGATAATCTCAGCCTGGAGGGAGCTCATTAAGCCGACTAAAAATATCAAAAAAGCAGAGCAAATCTTAAAACTACCCCATCTTCATTTGCACTGATGGATGATCTCCCGATGATGGAGGTATGGGGGAAATCTGGAATCAAAAAGGTGGGGGATGTTTTTAGTGGAGTGGAGTTCTTGAAATTCAGTGAGATCAAGGCTAAATATAATCTACCATCATCTGAGCTGGTCTTTTACACCATGTTGAAAGACAGAATTTTGAAAATCATAAAAGGGAAGACTTTAAATTATGAAATGCTAACTTCACTGTTGTGCAACCTTAGAAATAAAAACCTCTGGAGTCTGCGTAATTTGTATAGATCTGTCGACAAGGACCTAACGAGCCACAAAAACATATACATGAAGAGATGGGAGTCCGATTTAGGTGCTGATATCCCTCTCGAGAATTGGAACAATGCCATCAAATTCACTTACAATTCCAACATATCAATGGGTCTTCACGAGGGTTATTTTAAACTGTTAAATAGGTGGTACTATACCCCGGCAAGGTTATCACATTTTAACACAGAATTATCTTCCTTGTGCTGGAGAGGCTGTGGACATCAAGGGAACCTCTACCATATATTTTGGGGTTGTTCAAAGATCAAAAACCTCTGGTTCCAGGTCACACAGCACATTAACCTCATTGCTAAGGACTTCACAATTACGCCTGAAAGAGCACTTCTTTCATTAGACATGGAACAGTTTGATGATTCGGTAAGATACATTATCATACACATCCTCTTAGTGACTAAGACCATATTAGCACAATGGTAGAAGAAAGTCGATTTTCCTAAGTTTTCGGACATACTTGATAAGATAGGCCAACATAGTGATTTAGAACTCAGATTTGCGATTAACAACAATCACATCCACAAATATACAAAAAAATGGAAGACTGGGAACAACAAATTCCATATCAAATAGACCTATTAAGAGGTATTATATTTTGAGGCCTAAACATGGCCGTTGTAGTACCGGGATGTTGTATCTCCTTCCAAGAATGTTACCCCATAATAAGGATTGGCGATTTTCTTTTCCTTTTATATGTTGTTATTTGCTATATGCTATTTAATGCCTATTTGTGTGTTCTCTAGTTTTAAATTTTTTCCGTACCTGTACAAGGTTCTTTACTTCCCATTCCCTTTTCTCCTTTCCTACCTTCCTTCCCTTACCCTGTTTAATTACTGAAAACCAATAAAATTATTTGAAAAGAAAATTACTGTTATTGTGAACAGTTAAGTAAGTTGAAGATGAAATGATCTCTAAAAAGGCCTAAAGTTACAGATGACAAATTTCTTTTGTATTTTAGGGAAAAAATATATTGTTATTTTTTTTTTCATTTTAAAAATTACAAAAAGGAAATTGGGCCAATGCAAAAGTTTGGACACACTTGGAGATTTGCGTTCTCAGATAACTTTGACCAAGGTTTCAGACCTTAATTAACCTGTAAGGGTTACTGCTTGTTCACCATCATCGTTATGAAAGGCCGGGAGATGAAAATGTCCCAGATTTATAAAAACCCAGCCTCCTCTAAACTTGTGTAAAAAAAAAAAAAGCAGTCATGGGTTCCTCTAAGCAGCTGCATAGCACTCTGAAAACGATAATGGTGGCCCACGAAGCAGGAGAAGGATTTAAGAAGATAGCATAGCATTTTCAAGTTGCCCTTTGCTTAGTCAAAATTTTATTGTGAAATGGCAGTTAACAGGAACAGTAGAGGTCAAGATAAGGTCTGGAAGATCAAGCAAAATTTCAGTGAGAGCTGCTCGTAGATTTGCTAGAATGGCAAATCAGAACTCCCGTTTTACTGGTACATTGTTCTATTGTTCAAAGACAACTGCAAAAATATGGCCTTCATGGAAGAGTCATCAGAAGAAAACCTCTCCTGTATCCTCACCATAAAATTCAGCATCAGAAGTATGCATCTAAACAAGCCTGATGCGTTTTGGAAGCAAGTCATGTGGACCTATGAGATTAAGACAGAATTCTTTTGCCAGAATGCTCAAAGCTACTGTATGTGTACAAAAAAAGAGGTACAGAATTTCAGGAAAAGAACATCTCACCAAGCATTAACATGGGGGTGGATCAATCATGCTTTGGGGTTGTGTTGCAGCCAATGGCATGGGAATATTTCACTGGTAGAGGGAAGAATGAATTCAATGAAATTTCAACAAATTCTTGATGCAAACATAACACCATCTGTAAAAAAAAGCTGAAGTTGAAAAGAGGATAGCATCTACAAATTAAAATGAAAAAATGTCTCTGCGCTATTTAGTGGGAACATGTGCAGTGTTTAGTCCTATAAAATACTATCCCCACTAATCCCCATCAATTGTGCAAATGCCTGCCTGATAAATTGAATTGTTTGTCAGGCATAGCAAACTGCAATAAAAAAGGATTTATTCAAAACAACAAACACATACAGTGGGTACGGAAAGTATTCAGACCCCTTTAAATTTTTCACTCTGTTTCATTGCAGCCATTTGGTAAATTCAAAAAAGTTCATTTTTTCTCATTAATGTACACTCTGCACTCCATTTTGACTGAGGAAAAAAAACAGAAATGTAGAAATTTTTGCAAATTTATTAAAAACTGAAATATCACATGGTCATAAGTATTCAGACTCTGCTCGTACACTCATATTTAAGTCACATGCTGTCCATTTCCTTGTGATTCTCCTTGAGATTGTTCTACTCCTTCATTGGAGTCCAGCTGTGTTTAATTAAACTGATAGGACTTGATTTGTAAAGGCACACACCTGTCTATATAAGACCTCACAGCTCACAGTGCATGTCAGACCAAATAAGAATCATGAGATCAAAGGAATTGGCCAAGGAGCTCAAAGACAGAATTGTGGCAAGTCACAGATCTGGCCAAGGTTACAAAAGAATTTGCAGTACTCAAGGTTCCTAAGAGCACAGTGGTCTCCATAATCCTTAAATGAAATAAGTTTGGGACCACCAGAAGTCTTCCTAGACCTGGCCATCCAGCCAAACTGAGCAATCATTGGAGAAGAGCCTTGGTGAGAGAGGTAAAGAAGAACAACAAAGCTCACTGTGGCTGAGCTCCACAGATGCAGTAGGAAGATTTGAAAAAGTTCCACAAAGTCAACTATCACTGCAGCCCTCCACCAGTCAGGCCTTTATGGCAGAGTGGCCCAAAGGAAGTCTCTCCTCAGTGCCACACATATAAAAACCCGCATAGAGTTTGCTAAAAAAATACATGAAGGACTCCCAGATTTTGAGAAATAAGATTCTTTGGTCTGATGAGACACAAATAGAACTTTTGGGTGATAATTCTAAGGCTATGTGCACACTTATGCACAAAAATTTCTGCGTAAAAACAGGACTCTTTCCCAGAAAACGCGCAATTTTTCCACTCGTTTTTCTCGCGTTTTTGCGCGTTTTTTCCGCGCGTCCCCAGACACATAGAAAATAGCCAGAAATGCAGAATTTACCGCGAAATCAATGAACATGCTGCGTTTTATACCACAAAGCGTTTTTTTCGCGGTAAAAAACGCATCCATACAGTTGTAGCCAAAAGTATTGACACCCCTGCAATTCTGTCAGATAATACTCAGTTTCTTCCTGAAAATGATTGCAAACACAAATTCATTGGTATTATTATCTTCATTTAATTTGTCTTAAATGAAAAAACACAAAAAGAATAGTCCTAAAGCCAAATTGGATATAATTCCACACCAAACATAAAAAAGGGTGGATAAAAGTATTGGCACTGTTCAAAAAATCATGTGATGCTTCTCTAATTTGTGTAATTAACAGCACCTGTAACTTACCTGTGGCACCTAACAGGTGTTGGCAATAACTAAATCACACTTGCAGCCAGTTGACATGGATTAAAGTTGACCCAACCTCTGTCCTGTGTCCTTGTGTGTACCACATTGAGCATGGAGAAAAGAAAGAAGTCCAAAGAACTGTCTGAGGACTTGATAAACCAAATTGTGAGGAAGCATGAGCAATCTCAAGGCTACAAGTCCATCTCCAAAGACCTGAATGTTCCTGTGTCTACCGTGCGCAGTGTCATCAAGAAGTTTAAAGCCCATGGCACTGTGGCTAACCTCCCTAGATGTGGACGGAAAAGAAAAACTGACAAGAGATTTCAATGCAAGATTGTGCGGATGTTGGATAAAGAACCTCGGCTAACATCCAAACAAGTTCAAATTGCCCTGCAGTCCGAGGGTACAACGGTGTCAACCCGTACTATCCGTCGGCGTCTGAATGAAAAGGGACTGTATGGTAGGAGACCCAGGAAGACCCCACTTCTTACCCCGAGACATAAAAAAGCCAGGCTGGAGTTTGCCAAAACTTACCTGAAAAAGCCTAAAACGTTTTGGAAGAATGTTCTCTGGTCAGATGAGACAAAAGTAGAGCTTTTTGGCAAAGGCATCAACATAGAGTTTACAGGAGAAAAAAAGAGGCATTCAAAGAAAAGAACACGGTCCCTACAGTCAAACATGGCGGAGGTTCCCTGATGTTTTGGGGTTGCTTTGCTGCCTCTGGCACTGGACTGCTTGACTGTGTGCATGGCATTATGAAGTCAGAAGACTACCAACAAATTTTGCAGCATAATGTAGGGCCCAGTGTGAGAAAGCTGGGTCTCCCTCAGAGGTCATGAGTCTTCCAGCAGGGCAATGACCCAAAACACACTTCAAAAAGCACTAGAAAATGGTTTGAGAGAAAGCACTGGAGACTTCTAAGGTGGCCAGCAATGAGTCCAGACCTGAATCCCATAGAACACCTGTGGAGAGATCTAAAAATGGCAGTTTGGAAAAGGCACCCTTCAAATATCAGGGACCTGGAGCAGTTTGCCAAAGAAAAATGGTCTAAAATTCCAGCAGAGCATTGTAAGAAACTCATTGATGGTTACCGGAAGCGGTTGGTCGCAGTTATTATCTGACAGAATTGCAGGGGTGTCAATACTTTTGGCCACAACTGTATGCACAAAAAGTGCAAAATGCATTAAAATGAATGGGAAGCTTCTTTTAAGCGTTTTTTGAGCGGATTTTTTCGTAAATCCGTGGGAAAAATGCAAAAAAAAACGCTGTGAGTGAACACAGCCTTAGAGGTATGTGTGTAGAAAACCAAGCACTGCTCATCGCCTGCCCAAAACAATCCCAACTGTGAAACATGGTGGTGGCAGCCTCATACTATGGGGGTGTTTTTCAGCTGCAGGGACAGGACGACTGGTTGCAATTGCAGGAAACATGAATGTCGCCAAGTACAGAGATATCCTGGATGAAAACCTCTGGACCTCAGACTTGGCCAAAGGTTCACCTTCCAACAAGGCAATGACCCTAAGCACACAGCTAAAATAACAAAGGAGTGGCTTCAGAACAACTCTGTGACCTTTCTTGACTGGCCCAGCCAGAGGTCTGACCTAAACCGAATTGAGCACCTCTGGAAAAACCTGAAAATGGTTGTCCACCAACGTTCACCATCCAACCTGATGGAATTGGAGAGGATCTGCAAGGGAGAATGGCAGAGCATCCCCAAATCCAGGTGTGAAAAAATTGTAGCATCATTCCCAAGAAGACTCATGGCTGTACTAGCGCAAAATTGCTGATTCTACTCAATACTGAGCAAAGGGTCTGAATACTTATGACCATGTGATACTTCAGTTTTTCATTTTTAGTGCATTTGCAAAAATTTCTACATTTCTGTTTTTTTCAGTCAAGATGGGGTGCAGAGTGTACATTAATGAAAAAAAAATGAACTTTTTTGAATTTACCAAATGGCTGCAATGAAACAAAAAGTGAAAAATTTAAAGGGGTCTGAATACTTTCCGTACCCACTGTATAGTATCATACACCATGCAAAACAAGCGTTATCTAATTGCCGTAGTTGATAAACTGAATACTGCCGTTGGCAGGCACAGTTCATATTTACTAAGACCAATGGTTAATGAAGTTGTCCATATAACAATTTGTGTTGATTTTAGTTAAACACTTTATAGGAACAATTCTTTAATAGTTATTAGCCACAGCTGGCAGATACGGTTCAATAGTCGTCCACAGTTTTGATCTTCGTGTTGCCTAAGCCACAGGACAACAAAATAATCTAGCATACAGTTGTGCTCAAAAGTTTACATACCCCGGCAGAATTTTTGCTTTCTTGGCCTTTTTTCAGAGAATTTAAATGATAACACCAAAACTTTTTCTCCACTCATGGTTAGTTATTAGAGTGAAGCCATTTATTGTCAAACTACTGTGTGTTCTCTTTTTAAAATCTATAAAGTGCTCTCAGTGAGAGAAACAAAATAGGAATCTTGTGGGTATGATACCTTTTAATGGCTAACAAATAATAGTGAATGTTGTTACAAAGCAAGCTTTCGGGACTGCTTATGTCCCTTCCTCGCGCGATCAGCGATAACCAGCGGGGGAGCGGGTCGTAGGTAAGTATCACACACAGCGATATCGCTAGCAATATCGCTATAATGTCACAAGTTATAGCGATATTGCTAGCGATATCGCTTAGTGTGACAGGCCCTTTACAATTCAATTTATTAAGAAGGCATTTGCACAATTGATGGGGATTAGTGTGGATGGTATCTTATAGGACTAAATACCGCAAATGTTCACACTATATAGCGCAGAGACTTTTTTCATTTTAATCTCATTAGTAATATACCACCAGGAGTGTTTTTTTGTCTTGTGCAGCATATATATATATATATATATATATATATATATATATATATATATATATGTGTCTTTGCACATGTATCCCTTTGCCTAGATGTCCTATAGGTGTGAATGGCAGGGGTAACAATATTTAAATTCTGGCTTCTACAAATGGATAATGATCCTAAACAGGCATCAAAATTCACAATAGACTACCTCAAATGGCGCAAGCTGAAGCTTTTGCAATGGCCCTCACAGTCCCCTGTCCTGAACATCATTGAAAATCTGTGGCTAGACCTCAAAATAGGAGTGCATGCAAAAGACGACCAAGGAGTCTCAGAACTGGAAGGATTTTCCAAGGAAGCATAGATGAAAATCCCTCAAACAAGAATTGAAAGATTCTTGTCTGGCTACAAAAAGTGTTTAGAAGCTGTGATACTTACAAAAGAGGGTGCTACTAGGTACTAACCATGCAGGGAGCCCAAATTTTTGCATCAGACCATTTTTCTTTTTGCAATTTTTAAAATGTAAAACATGACCATATAGATATTTTTTTTGCCTAAAATGCAAATGAAATGTGTCATCTTTAACTTCTGGCCTTTTAGAGATAATTTCATCTTCAACTTGCTTAATTGTTCACAATAACAGTAATTTTGACTAGCGGGGCCAAACTTTTACATGCCACACTGTAGAACATTGTGTTAGGTTTGGTGAGGCAGGTCTATATTATACCATCTGCATGTGTAACTTAGATATTTTTTCCCATTAATGTCTTTTCTATGCATGTTGGGAGCATATACAGTGGGGAAAAGAAGTATTTAGTCAGTCAGCAATAGTGCAAGTTCCACCACTTAAAAAGATGAGAGGCGTCTGTAATTTACATCATAGGTAGACCTCAACTATGGGAGACAAACTGAGAAAAAAAAATCCAGAAAATCACATTGTCTGTTTTTTTTTCATTTTATTTGCATATTATGGTGGAAAATAAGTATTTGGTCAGAAACAAGCAATCAAGATTTCTGGCTCTCACAGACCTGTAACTTCTTCTTTAAGAGTCTCCTCTTTCCTCCACTCATTACCTGTAGTAATGGCACCTGTTTAAACTTGTTATCAGTATAAAAAGACACCTGTGCACACCCTCAAACAGTCTGACTCCAAACTCCACTATGGTGAAGACCAAAGAGCTGTCAAAGGACACCAGAAACAAAATTGTAGCCCTGCACCAGGCTGGGAAGACTGAATCTGCAATAGCCAACCAGCTTGGAGTGAAGAAATCAACTGTGGGAGCAATAATTAGAAAATGGAAGACATACAAGACCACTGATAATCTCCCTCGATCTGGTGCTCCACGCAAAATCCCACCCCGTGGGGTCAGAATGATCACAAGAACGGTGAGCAAAAATCCCAGAACCACGCGAGGGGACCTAGTGAATGAACTGCAGAGAGCTGGGACCAATGTAACAAGGCCTACCATAAGTAACACACTACGCCACCATGGACTCAGATCCTGCAGTGCCAGACGTGTCCCACTGCTTAAGCCTGTACATGTCCGGGCCCGTCTGAAGTTTGCTAGAGAGCATTTGGATGATCCAGAGGAGTTTTGGGAGAAGGTCCTATGGTCTGATGAAACCAAACTGGAACTGTTTGGTAGAAACACAACTTGTCGTGTTTGGAGGAAAAAGAATACTGAGTTGCATCCATCAAACACCATATCTACTGTAAAGCATGGTGGTGGAAACATCATGCTTTGGGGCTGTTTCTTTGCAAAGGGGCCAGGACGACTGATCCGGGTACATGAAAGAATGAATGGGGCCATGTATCGTGAGATTTTGAGTGCAAACCTCCTTCCATCAGCAAGGGCATTGAAGATGAAACGTGGCTGGGTCTTTCAACATGACAATGATCCAAAGCACACCGCCAGGGCAACAAAGGAGTGGCTTCGTAAGAAGCATTTCAAGGTCCTGGAGTGGCCTAGCCAGTCTCCAGATCTCAACCCTATAGAAAACCTTTGGAGGGAGTTGAAAGTCCGTGTTGCCAAGCGAAAAGCCAAAAACATCACTGCTCTAGAGGAGATCTGCATGGAGGAATGGGCCAACATACCAACAACAGTGTGTGGCAACCTTGTGAAGACTTACAGAAAACGTTTGACCTCTGTCATTGCCAATAAAGGATATATCACAAAGTATTGAGATGAAATTTTGTTTCTGACCAAATACTTATTTTCCACCATAATATGCAAATAAAATGAAAAAAAAACAGACAATGTGATTTTCTGGATTTTTTTTTCTCAGTTTGTCTCCCATAGTTGAGGTCTACCTATGATGTAAATTACAGACGCCTCTCATCTTTTTAAGTGGTGGAACTTGCACTATTGCTGACTGACTAAATACTTTTTTTCCCCACTGTATATTTGGTATCACCATTTAAAACATATGTTGACTATAGCTTCAGGTGTTGCAGGTATTTCAAATAAAAAATATTGTTTTCATGAATTACAGCAAAATAATGTGATTTTTATTTCACAGGGATTTTGATAAAACTTGTATTATTTCTTAAGATATATGTTCACGAGTACATTAAAAGTATGATGCTTATGTTGTTTGCAAAGGTTGCAGAACTGATTGACGCATAGCAAAATAGCATCATTAATCAAACGACTTGAACAAATACAGCGCTCAAATTTCCAGCAGTGAAATCATCAAATTATCGAAGCGTGTATAAAGCCGAAAGGAGCCAAACGCCTGATCCTCTGTCTGTGCAAACAGGCTTCAGTAAACCTAGAATAAAACTGTTTGGCTCTTTTTTTTTGCTAACAGACAGTTCTCATCCATTTGACCACCCAAGTGGACTAATAACCTGCAGCTCTGAACACAGACTGGACTGACAGGTACTTGGCAAAGCTAGTTACAAGGGCATGTCTAAACTGCCTCACTCTGTCAGAAAACACAACTTTGGGCTTGCCTAGTGAGACATGATATTATTCAATGATAAAATGTAAATTTTTTTTCCGGCATGTTTGGAAACCATCATAGGCCACCAACTGTTAGTATACATTCAATTTATCAATAGGCTTATAATTTAGGCGTACTGTATATTTCATGTGTGCAATATGCCAAGACATATTTTTACAATTTTATCCTACTAATTTTTATTTTTTTTAAACTCTGGAATGTTTCCTGGAACCATAACATCATATAATAAAACTCTGTATCATCATGGCAGGAGCATGCATTCATTACATTTTCTCTTTTCACAGGAGTGTTATAGTATAATATAGAAATTGTGTACATTTTTTTTTACTCTGACTTTTGGGCCAGCAAAAGCATGATGCCAGGAAAGAAAGCTCGCTCTTCCAAAATGTTCAGAATACCTATGTAATTCAGACAAAACATCTGCTGTCTTCAGCGGGAAAAGAGCCTGGAAGTACTACTGCTCCTAATTTACATGTACGGTAAACAGAACACGCTGCCTCATTACTTCAGCTGTGCAGTATATGAGCAATCACAGATACAAATACTCTGATTTTACCTTTTTAACCCCTTTCCTTCATTGGACGTAATATTCCGTCCATGTGACCTGGGCCCTAAGTACCATGGACGGAATATTACGTCATGCCCTTTAATGCGACATCGCGACTCAGGATAGATGGCCTCGGCATCCTGGGCAGTCTCCGCCCTGGCCCGCCCCTCTGTGAGCTGTGATTGGCTGTTCAATTCAGAACAGCCAATCACTGCGCTTCTCTTTGTTTCAGCCAATCAGATAGGCTGAAACAACAGGAACCTAGGCTAGGATCGAGTAACGATGTACTCGATCCTAGGACCAGTGCCTGGCAACGCCAGGCACCGGAGAAAAGCACCCAGTTTGGCACCCAGTTTGGCATAGTCCCATGCCCATATACCCATCATACATATTCGCCATCCCATAGTCGAGTGCCCATATACCCATCACACATCCTTCATCGCAAAGTCCCATGCCCATATACCCATCATACATATCCTCATCCCATAGTCCCGTGCCCATATACCCATCATACATATCCTCCATCCCATAGTCCCATGCCCATATAACCATCATACATATCTGCCATCCCATAGTCCCGTGCCCATATACCCATCATACATATCCTCCATCCCATAGTCCAGTGCCCATATACCCATCACACATCCTCCATCCCATAGTCAACCATTATGACATCATAATGAGCGGCGGGGCTTGCAACCTATGATGACATCAGCATCGCCATGGCAACCATTATGACATCATAATGAGGGGTGGGGCTTGATACACACGCACTTTTTCCCCATTATGCAGATGGGGCAAAATTGTTTGGTGAATTGGAACGCGCGGGGTTAAAATTTCACCTCACAACATAGCCTAGGACACTCTCGGGGTCCAGACGTGTGACTGTGCCAAATTTTATGGCTGTAGCTGCGATGGTGCGGTTGCCAATCCCGGACATACACACATACATACATACATACACACCCACATTGAGCTTTATATATTAGATATATATACAGTTGTGGCCAAAAGTATTGACACCCCTGCAATTCTGTCAGATAATACTCAGTTTCTTCCTGAAAATGATTGCAATCGCAAATTCTTTGGTATTATCTTCATTTAATTTGTCTTAAATGAAAAAACACAAAAGAGAATGAAGCAAAAAGCAAAACATTGATCATTTCACACAAAACTCCAAAAATGGGCGAGACAAAAGTATTGGCACCCTCAGCCTAATACTTGATTGCACAACCTTTAGCCAAAATAACTGCGACCAACTGCTTCCGCTAACCATCAATGAGTTTCTCACAATGCTCTGCTGGAATTTTAGACCATTCTTCTTTGGCAAACTGCTCCAGGTCCCTGATATTTGAAGGGTGCCTTCTCCAAACTGCCATTTTTAGATCTCTCCACAGGTGTTCTATGGGATTCAGGTCTGGACTCATTGCTGGCCACCTTAGAAGTCTCCAGAGCTTTCTCTCAAACCATTTTCTAGTGCTTTTTGAAGTGTTTTGGGTTATTGTCCTGCTGGAAGACCCATGACCTCTGAGGGAGACCCAGCTTTCTCACATTGGGCCCTACATTATGCTCTAAAATTTGTTGGTAGTCTTCAGACTTCATAATGCCATGCACACGGTCAAGCAGTCCAGTGCCAGAGGCAGCAAAGCAACCCCAAAACATCAGGGAACCTCCGCCATGTTTGACTGTAGGGACCGTGCTTTTTTCTTTGAATGCCTCTTTTTTTTCTCCTGTAAACTCTATGTTGATGCCTTTGCCCAAAAAGCTCTACTTTTGTCTCATCTGACCAGAGAATATTCTTCCAAAACGTTTTAGGCTTTTTCAGGTAAGTTTTGGCAAACTCCAGCCTGGCTTTTTTATGTCTCGGGGTAAGAAGTAGGGTCTTCCTGGGTCTCCTACCATACAGTCCCTTTTCATTCAGACGCCGATGGATAGTTGACACTGTTGTACCCTCGGACTGCAGGGCAGCTTGAACTTGTTTGGATGTTAGTCCATTCTTATCCAACATCCGCACAATCTTGCGTTGAAATCTCTTGTCAATTTTTCTTTTCCGTCCACATCTAGGGAGGTTAGCTACAGTGCCATGGGCTTTAAACTTCTTGAAGACACTGCGCACGGTAGACACAGGAACTGTTAGGAGTGGCGGAAGGCACTAAATAAAAAATATAAATAAAGTGCGTTCGCCACTCGGGGTCCTCCATGCAGTAGGTGTTGAAACCGCTGCTAGGTGGTGGCAGAGCAATCTGGCAGTAGTGTGCAATGGGTTAGATATCACCCAGGTGCACCAAGCAATCTCTGTTGAACACACAGAGCTGCGAAAACAAAAGATAAATATAATAACGCTGAGCCTGTTAGCGACACAGGGACTCAGTGACACAGAAGCAGTAACAGGTCACCGGAGTAGCCTTAGATGACGGCACTACATCCGCCTAGACCTACCGTAACTGTTCGTGTGAACAGCGTTGCAACTGCGAACACAAACTAACGCTGCTACAGCAGCACGGCGTGGAGAAAGCCGTAGGGTAACACCGCAGTAACGCAAGCGCGATGTTGGACGCTAGCAGGTGTGCGGTGGAGCAATAGCGCTGGCGCTAATACTGGCTTTAACTCAATCCCTCACACAAACGTAATATCAAAGGAATGGGGTTTCAAATGAGTCATTCACCAGAACATGCATCCATCCACATACACACAGCAGCAAGTATGACTATAATAGCGCATGGCGGAACAGCCATGCGCGCTTTTTATAGCAAATGGGACCTTCCAGAAGTCTCCAGAACTCTGAGCCGGGCCAATGGAATTAGGAGCAGGACCTGAGCACCTGACTCCCGAACTCCAATGGGAGATTGTCCCATGAGCATGCTCAGAAGACGGAAAGAAGGACTTAGCCTCCGGAGAGAGTTGCTGCAAAGCAATCTCCTCTGCAGTCTCTTCTGTAGTAAAAAATGAGCAGGAGACTGCAGAATGTGAGGGTCTAGATTCCTGCATAATAAGGGCAGAAATCTGACTCCTAACATTACCCCCCTCCTAGGGCCCCCTCCTCCCTGAGCCTTCCGACCCACCAACCTATGCCCAACTGTGGCATAGGCCTCAGACTCGTCCGAAGGCGAGCCTGGTGTCCTGGTAGGTGACACAGTAAACCGGGACACACGGAAGGCATTAGAGGAGGCAAGATCGCCAGGTTTCAGAAGGGACACCCGGGAAACGATGGGAGCGGGGGTTACAGTGGCACACCGCCGTGTGTCGGCGGCCGTCGCCACACTCCATCTGGGAAGGCTATCCCAAGCACATGAGGTGCATGCCCAAATAAACTTTTTAATGTCCCGAGCCCTGTGCGGCCACCAATACGACCCAGCTAGAAGTTTCATGGTCTGCATGTAGCCACGGTGGCCATCCGCATCGGAGACGTGTGCCCAGGCGAGAATCTTAGGCCTAAGGCGAGGAGGGACAAAGGTCTCACAGATCGGCACAGACTCTGACCATTGCGGAACGCTGTCATCCTGAGAAGCAGCGTCTATACGGTGACAACCGTAAATGGAATCTTGAGCCGGGCGTGTCTCAAAAATGGCGCGAGACACCTCCATGGGCTCTGGGGACGGAACCTCTGGCTCGGGCAGCTCTAGAGGCTCGAAAAAATTGGGAGCAGGAGTAACTCTCCGTTTGGAGTGAGCACGCTCCATACTGCGCTCCGAAAAACGGAGGTCAATACAGGTAGAAATGGAAATTAACTCCTCCAAACTGGTAGGAATCTCTCTAGTAGAGAGAGCATCCTTTACGTGCTCGGCTAAACCTCTCCAAAAAACAGGGATAAGGGCCTTATCGGACCCCTCCAGCTCGGACGCCAGTGTCCGAAAACGGACGGCGTACTGGCTAACCGAGAGGGATCCCTGGGTCAGAGCAAGCAGCTGCAGAGAGGTGTCGTGCGTGACCCGTGGACCGAGGAAGACCTGCTTGATGGCAGTTAGCAGGTGAGCTGCGGTCCGAATCTCGAGGTCACCACGCTCCCATAAAGGTGTAGCCCATTCCAACGCCTTGCCCGACAGTAGGGAAATAATAAATGCCACCTTGGCCCGTTCCGTAGGGAACTGCTCAGCCAGCAGC